>NW_018742211.1:0-386913 GCF_001683475.1 Chenopodium quinoa | reverse complement strand
GGAGGAGTCGTCCACCCACTGGGACGAGTGGATTTACCCATCCATCCGGGCGAAAAAGGGGAAGGACGACACATGGTAGTCCGGTTCCTGGTAATAGAAGAACTCTCGGCCTACAACATGATTCCGGGACGACCAACCCTGAATAATTCCAAGGTTGTTATAATCCCATCTCTTATGTTGCTCAAGTTCGAGAGGGATAATGGAACGGTCGGCTCCCTAAGGGGAGATCAGAGGATGGCCCGAGAGTGCTATCTCTCGGATGTCAAGCCCACTGTTATGGCCACTGGGTCGACTGGTGGAAAAACAGACCTTGACAAAGTCAAGGAGAGTGCGCCTGTTCAAGAAGCAGGCGGCAAGAAGAGAAAGGCATCCCAGACAGGGGCTGCAAGAAAAGACAAAAAATAGCAATCATTGGCAGAGGAGCGTTCGGATGAATTTCGCCCTCAGCCGGCTGGTGAGCATACAGACTTGATCTTAGACGACTCACGTCCTGAGCGAACAGTCAAAGTTGGAACGACTGCTCTGAGAGACCTTGGTGACGACTTTCACAAACTATTGAAAGAATACAAGGACATCTTTGCATTCGAAGTCCATGAAATGCCAGGCATTAGTCCTGATCTGGCGGTACATAAACTGGCCGTGGATCCGAAAAAGAAGCCGGTACGGCAGAAGAAGCGGAACCATGGCGAAGAAAGAAGTCAGGCGGCAGCCGCCGAAGTTAAAAAATTACTTGATGCAGGGTTCATTCGGCAATGTTACTTCCCAGACTGGGTTGCAAATGTGGTGCTTGTTAAAAAGCCGAATGGCACCTGGCGAATGTGTGTAGACTACACAGACTTAAACAAGGCGTGCCCCAAAGACAGTTACCCTCTGCCTAAAATTGATAACCTGGTCGACTCAACAGTCGGCCATGCTTTGATGAGCTTTATGGACGCCTACTCTGGTTTCCATCAAATTCCTTTATGGAAGAAAGATCAGGAAAAGACGGCTTTCGTCACTGATCAGGGATTATACTGTTACACGGTCATGCCGTTTGGTCTTAAGAATGCCCCGGCTACCTTCCAGCGAATGATAAACACTGTGTTCTTTGATCAGATTGGGAGAAACGTCGAGGCATACATTGATGATATGATTGTCAAGACTAAACTTCAGAAAGATCATCTGTCGGACCTCCGAGAAACTTTCGCCACACTCAGGCGGCACCATGTCATGCTCAATCCCAAGAAATGTGTCTTTGGAGTTGAGTCTGGGAAATTTCTCGGATTCCTTATCAATCAGAGAGGAATAGAGGCGAACCCTGAGAAGGTGCAGGCGATTGACATGCAGTCGCCTCGTACCATCCGAGAGGTTCAGAAGTTAACAGGTTGTCTGGCGGCCTTGGGAAGATTTCTAAGCCGATCAGGCGACAAATGCCTATACTTTTTCCAGGCAATTAAGAAAAAGGCAAGGTTTGAATGGGGGCCGGATGCTGAGGCCGCCTTCCAGAAATTGAAAGTTCACTTGCATTCCTTGTCGAGGTTGGTCAGCACTTTGCCCAAAGAAGTACTCTACATGTACCTGACCGTCTCTGATCATGCGTTAAGTGCTGTTCTCCTTGCTGAAAGAGACGGCTGTCAGCTCCCGGTCTACTTTGTCAGTCACGTACTGAAAAATGCCGAGTTGAGGTATCCCTTAGTGGAGAAATTTGGTCTTGCACTCTTCATGGCTGTTAAAAAATTGAAGCCCTACTTTTTGGCACATGCAGTCGTCGTGTATACAGACCAACCTATCAAGCGGCCACTGACCATCATGGAGTCGTTAGGCCGAATGATCAAATGGGCCATAGAAATTCAGAGCCTCGAAGTTACTTTCGAGCCTAGAAAAGCAGTGAAGGGGCAAGCCTTTGCTGACTTTATTGTTGAGATGACTCGTCCCCCTGACTCTCAAGTTCCAAACCAAGTCTGGAAGGTATATGTGGACGGAAGCTCTACTTCAAATGGTTGTGGAGCAGGCGTCATATGTCAGTCGCCGGAGGGCGACAGGTACGAGTATGCTCTACGCTTCAGTTTTCAGGCCTCAAACAATGAGGCAGAATATGAAGCTTTACTAGCCGGAATCCGCATGTGCAAGGCGGCAGGGGCAAGAAAAATAGACGCCTGTTCCGATTCACAATTGATAGTGAGTCAGTACAATGGCGAATACGAAGCAACCCATCCGGCCATGATCAAGTATTTACAGGCGGTCCGACAAGCAGTCGGCTCCCTTAAGGATTTCCGTCTGATCCAAGTGCCGAGATCAGAAAACAACCAGGCGGATGCACTGTCAAAATTAGCATCATCCGCCTCCTCTGATACTCCTCGAACTGTTTTTTGGGAAGTAGTGGAGAGGAGAAGCATTGACGAAGAACCTATTGGAATCTTAGACAGAAGCTCAACCTGGATGGATCCAATCAAGACATATCTGACAAATGGTACCCTGCCGGATGATCATCAACAGGCGGCAGCACTGAAAAAACGAGCCGCCAGTTTTGAAATAATAAAGGGAGAACTTCACAAAAGGGGGTACCTTCAACCCTTCTTAAAGTGTGTTGCTCTAGAGAAGGGACGAGAGATACTAGACGATCTTCACTCTAGTTACTATGCTTCTCATATAGGCGGTAGGACGCTTGCTCAACGGGCAAGGCGGCAGGGCTACTTTTGGCCTACTTTAGAAGCAGATGCAATGGAGATGGTGAAAAAATGTGACAAGTGCCAAAGGTTTGGCAAGCTAATTCACCGTCCGGCTACTGACCTCACTACCATTCATAGCCCACTACCGTTTGCTAAGTGGGGCATGGATACTGTCCATATACGCCTGCTACAGGCGGAAGGAGGTACATACTTGTTGCCGTCGACTACTTCACTAAATGGGTAGAGGCGGAGGCTGTAAAGGGAATCAAGACGAAGGATGTAATTTCATTCATTTGGAAAAATGTCATCACTCGGTTCGGGGTTCCCATGTCTATGGTCTTTGATAATGGTCCCCAATTTGAGACGCCTGTTCTCAAAAGCTGGTTGGGTGACCAAGGAATTGCACACTACTTTGCATCTGTCGGCCGTCCACAAGCAAACGGCCAGGTAGAAGCCTTTAATAAAATCATCTCAGACGGTCTCAAGAAAAAGATTGAACGAGCAGGCGGCCTATGGGCGGATGAATTACCACATGTTCTCTGGGCCATTAGGACGACTGAAAAAGGGGCGACTGGAGAACTCCATTCCTCCTAACTTATGGTGCGGAAGCTGTTCTTCCAATAGAACACTACGAGCCGACTCTTCGAGTAATGCTATATGACGAAGAGGCAAACTGGGAAGCCATGCGCCTGGCATTAGATTCACTTCCTGAAAGGAGGGGCAATGCTGTCTTGTGCCATGAAATTTACCGCCTGAGAATGACTAGATCATACAACAAAAAAGTACACAGGCGTCCACTCAAAGTGGGGGACTTTGTACTTAGAAAAATGGAAGCAGTTGGTAGGGCTAATGAGTCTGGCAAACTAACTCCCAACTGGGAAGGACCCTACCGAATCTGTGAAGAGGTCAGGGACGGTACCTACCGGCTGGAAACACCAGACGGACGACCGTTGCCTCGAACTTGGAATGTAGATAATCTTAAGAAATATTTCTTTTGAATGTTAAATAATCAAGAGCTACTTAATAAAAGTTTGCACTTAATATTCAATTTTGTACTAAGAGGGGCACGCTACTAACAAACAGTCGGCTACTCTCCATAGTTTTTATTCTTACTTAAGAGGGGCATGCCGTCTGTACCTTTACAGTCGGCTACTCTCCATTGAGTATTTACTCTATCTTCAGAGGGGCATGCCGTCTGTACCTTTACAGTCGGCTACTCTCCATCGAGTATTTCTCACCATAAGGCATGCCGCTGACATATAGTCGCTACTCTCCATAGAAGGGCCGACTGGTTCCAAACACACAGCCACCCCCCTTATACTTAGCTAAAAAAGATTAGGGCCTGGCCGACCCTGTGCCTAACAGGCGGCTACCCCCTTTTACTTAGCACCTACGTTCACCAAGAACTAACCAAGGCCACAAGCCGAATGATCAGACCAGGCGCCAAGCCAACTGATCAAATCTTCAAAACTAATACGACCTGTCCCAACATCATAGCAGGCGTCCGGCGGCATCCCTCCGGATGAAATTCGTCGCAGAGAGCAGCTCCCTTTTGGGTGGAACATTGCTCTATAAACTAATTACACGACACCTATACGACTGTCCCCAAGGGCAACCACGTAGCCGTTTTTGAGACAAGGATAACTCTATCACTAACCAAACCAGTGGTAGCAGTTGACATCTGAGTCAGATGACCGCCTGTATTACTTGGGATAAATGCAGGGGGTACCTCTTGAGTTAATAGCCAACAAACATTGGCGAATCAAGGGGTCTAGCCGGCCACCACCGCCTGGTACCTCTACTTCTCAAGCAAGAGTGACGACGACTGAGTAACACCAACGTTAACTCATAGTCACTCCCTCAAACTTGGTATGGAACCTAAAAGGTTTGAGTAGACCGCCTGTTTTTTGGCAAACAGGGGCACTCAAACCCCTATTCCTACTAGGTAACCACTCGGGTTAATAGCCAACAAACATTGGCGAATCAAGGGGATCAGCCGGCCTCCCCGCCTGGTACCTCTACTACTCAATCTAGAGTGTGACGGAGACTAAGTAACTCCTATGTTAACTTATGGTCACCCACTCAAACTTAGTATGGAGCCTAAAAGGTATGAGTCGTCCGCCTGTTTTTAGCAAACAGAGGCTCTCAACCACTACTCCTGCTAGGTTAACAACTTATGAGTTAAAAGCCAACAAACATTGGCGAATAAAGGGGAACAACCGGTATCCACCGCTTGATACCTCTACTACTCAGTTCCTTGGAAACTAGGTAACAATCATGTTTACTTGGTCAGACCCTTTCCTACTTGGTTAATTTTACGATTGACAGGACCGCCTGCCTAAAGGAGATCCAGTCTTTAAAATGGTTCGAATACCGATTGGATAAAAGGCCGACTGATCGTCTATCCTGGAAACCGACAACCAGTCGTCCAGGGGCATAGGCGGCGTGACTAACTATCCGTACCTGTCTGCAACTATCGGCCATGTAAAATAGTCGGTATAGTGAACAATTGGATATCAGAATATTCAATACTTAGACAAATTCGAATCAAAACAAAAAATTCATTAAAAAGAAGCCGGTGATTGAAGACCGGCAAAATATTCAGAGCCTCGGCCCCCTGGCCGGGTAAATACAAAACAAACGGCACGAAGGCCGTGGAAAGAATACATAAAGCTTAAGAAGGGGGCAGATCTTCAATATTAGAAGCTGCCGCCTGGTCAGCAGTCTTCTTGCTGGACTCGGCTTCAGCTGCATTCTTCTTTGATGCATTACCCCCAAGCGGCACAAGCGCCACTACCGGCTCCTCCTCCTCCAACGCTTCCTCCAACGCCTCTTCCTCAGCAGCCGCCAGGATCTCTTGATTATATGTATCAGAACACTGGCGGTACGTTTTTTCCCATGAGGCAAATTCGGCATAGGGGAAGAGGCGGCCCCAAGTCATGCGCTGGATTTGAGCAGAGTCTTCCATCATCTCCCGGACCAGCTCTTTCTTCTCTTGGTCGGCCTTTTCCGAGAGCTCCTGAGTAAGACTCTTCTCCTGGGTCACCAGGCGTTCCTTTAAGTTGGCCAAGGATTTCTCCAAGGCTTCGTATGAGTACATCTTTAGGCAAAGAGGTTTCAGCTCGGCCTTGAGATTGGTGATGGTCGCCTCCAGCTCGCCATTCCTCTTCTGGGCCGCCTCTAACTGAGCCCGAATAGCGGCGGTAGCCTGCGCCTGATAATAAAGAATATCAATGGTCAGAACTTCATTTTGGGCAATTTGAAACATTGCCTTATCACAGTTGGAGGCGGCCATGGCTTTTGCAGCCTTTACCTCTTTGTTCTTCCGGTCAAGCGGCTTGCGAAGGCCGTTCACTCGGAGCAGGGCCTAAGTAAAAAGGAACAGGCGTCAGTTTCCAAACAAAAAAGAAAACAGGCGTCCAGGAATTCAAATACTAAAAAATATGCTAAGTATACCTCAGCAAGGACCCCTGCAATCCCGTCTAGGTTAAGGGTGCCGACACCCCTAACTGCCCCCCTTTCAGCTGGAGGAACGGCCTTGATCATAGACTTGGCCACCTCGACCAAGTCAGGCTCCTGAGGGCCGGCTGCATCAAGCATAAACAAACGGATTAGACCTAGTAAAAAAGGGAGCAAGTCTAAAATTTACAAGGACAAGTTCATACTTCTAGGCGGCCCAGCTGGAGTTTTAGAAGAAGTGGCCGGCTGTTTCTCAGCCGCCACATGTTTCCTGGCAGAACCAGGGGAGCTCGCAACAGTCGTCCTCCGGGCCTTGGGGTCCGGCTGTTGGGAAGAAGAAGCTCTTGGAGCGCCCGTCTAAAAAAGATGAAAAAAGTCAGTATATGCATAAACACAACTCCAAAAAGAGGGTGAAAGGTTCAAAGCCCACCAAGGGTGCCCCCTTCTTGGGGGAGTCGGTTGAAGCTTGTTGCATGATGGAGGCCCGCAACATGGCCGCCGCAGTCTTGGAGGCGGTAATTTTGCTCATGGCGTCCGCTGCAAAAACAAACAGCAAAGTTAATAAAAGTTATAACAAAAATGCACGGAACAGCAGAGTATTCGACAGGCCGACTACCTCTTGAGGACCGACTGCTGAGGCCACAGGCGGCCAAAAAGTACTCGTCGTAGAGCCATTTGAAGCTCGGGACGCAGTGCAGGGGTACTTGCTCTCGTACCCCTGAAGTAGAGTCGACCCTCGACTCTACTTTAAAGAGTCCTTTATCTAGGATCTCTTTCTTAGCCTTGGGGGGAACAGGCGGCATACTGCGGCCGCCTGCAAGAAGGGGCGGATTCCTGTTCCACCTGTTGAGGCGCTTGTTCAGCTCCGTGTCTGAACTCTCAATGATGAAGAAGGTGCACCGCCAGTCCTTCCATTTGTTTGCTTTACCTCTCGTCATGAGGTAGCCCCTGTGGCTCGTCCATTGATACCAGCCGGTACCGCCTGCCTTAGGGGTCCGGCTGAGATAGTTCATGTGGGCGAAAGCCTCGAAGCTCGGCTCCACCCCGTGCAGTTCGCACCCGGCCACATAGCCGAGTACGTTGACCCAGGAGTTTGGGGCTAACTTCCATAACCCCAACTCATACCCATCCAAGATCCGCTGAACAGCCGGATGTAATGGGAAGCGCAGCCCAGCCTTGATGGCCGCCTCGTAGCAGCCAAAGCAGGCGCTATCATAACTGGTACCAGCCGGCCAGACGACTGTGTCTTCTGGATCCGGCACAAACACTAAAAAGCCGGGGCCCATTGTGTGGTTTGCGATAAAGCTCTCCACTTTCTCTTGCATGGCCGTGATCCGGCCCCGGGGTACCGTGCAGTAGTAGGGGGTATTTTGCTCTCGGTAAGAGGCGGATGGCTCCGCCCAATTGTCCCCCTTCTCAACTGCGTGAGAAAGCCTCGCCTCTTGCATGCGACTGTTTTTCTCTTCTGTGTCCAGAGAAGCATGGCCAGAAGAGCTAGACTCGGAATCGTCCTCTGACGAGTCCGAAGAGGACGACTCCTCCCCTCTCCCGGAGGGGCCCGCCTCCTCTCCTTTAAAGGGAGCAATAGAGAATGAAGAATTGTTAACTGAGAAATGGGAAGGGGTCACTTTGATTCCTCCCTCAGAGCAGGCGGGTTTGAAGCCGCTTTGTTTCACTTCCACATCTGGTGCCTGGTCAGATGTTTCACTAATCGGCACCCTGCGGGAGGAGCCGTCTGAATTTGAGATCCTGGCAGTCTTTTTTGTTCTGGCCATCATGCTCTCCATAGACACAGATACAGTCGGACTTTGTATAAAGGGCAAAGATGGGTTCGGAAAAGGGCAGGCGGCACTCTTAGTCCTAGATTCAGCCGTCCCCGGTGACCGACTGATCACTAACCTAGGTCGTGTCGTGTGCTTCCGTGGTGCCATTTCAAAAAAAAGAATAAAATAAAAAGAAAATTAAGAGTAAGAGAACCGACAGTTACCTGAACGAGTGACGATTGATGAAGTTCTGAAAATCCTTTGCAGTCGGCTTGTCAGAGCAGGCGGTAGGCAGAAAAGTCTAAAATGTCAGAGCAAGTTCAGGGGTCCGAATGTTCTCTCACAAAGTTCTCAAGTGTGAAAATGACTGAAGTCAACACTCTTTTATATAGGCGAAGTGAGAAGGCGAAGGGTCACTTCCAGAATTCAAAATTTGGGCGGGAGAAACTCTCGGCCCTTCGCCGAGTGACACCTGTAGCAGGCCGTCGCCTGTTACAGTTCGACACCTGTCACAGGTAACACGTGACCAGTCACGTGCCACCTGTGAGGGGCAAATGATTAGGGGATTTTTCTCCCACCAATCGGAATGCGCCACGTGGGCCAATCAGGTCCTGCCAAGTGTCCCCCAGTTGGAACTGTCAAGGCTTGCCACGTGGCACGCGCTTATTCGTCCACCTTGGACCTATTATGTCATGACACGTGGCATACTCCATGCCTAATGGAGAAACCGGCCACCCAGGCCCAACTTCCGAGGGAAGCCCAATCAGCCCTAGGTTAACCTAAACCTAGGATTGGCACGTTTCCCAAGGTTATAAATACCTCCCTTAATCCTCATTAAGGGGGGATTACAGAGATTACACAGAGATAACAGGCTGATCACGCTAACAAAACAGATTACCTACATTAAACACTCTCACCTAGAGAGACCTAATCACTTTAATTTCCGCATTAATTACTCCTTAATCAAGTACTAACTTGACCGTTGGAGGCGGAGCTCCCACCACCAGGAGTCTCCGTTGTTTTGCAGGTACAGGCGTCCGGTTCCAGTCTCGGAATTGTAACTCTCCCGCAGGACATCAGAAAACCCCGAAACAGAATGCATTAGATGCGACATTTTATCAAATCGAGAGTAGCTTGGAGCTATTAGCAATTGGTTTGCTTACCTTAAGATATTTAATGATTAAGACAAGCCAAAGCATGCTTAACCATTTCTTGATCTTTGGGATCTCGGAATCATTTTATTCTCGCCCATAAGGGACATTCTTAAAAATGCGTGGATAAAATGTTCGATAAGTTTGAATAAGTGCATGAACGCTTTAAATTTCAACTTATTGATGTATGAATGGTTTTTCACTTCAAATTCTTTCAATTGTAGAAATCATGTTTGCAAGTAACTCAAACAACAACCAAATGTGCCCGGAACTCCCTGAAAAGTTGGCCTTTCCCTTAAACTTGGTCAACTTTAAGGAATGGGAGGAGGAACTCAGGAGAACTCTCCGGAATTGTTCCTTGGAGTATACTCTTGATACTCCCATTCCAAGCTTCTTTGCCAAAGGGATCATGACCGACGAGGCTCGTAAAGAATGGTCTTCCAATTGAAAAAGGGTCTCAAGACTTATGGCAAATTCCATCCCGGAAGATTGGAAGGAAACTCTTTCCTCCTACCTTCCGGACATGTTCCTCAAAGCACTTGAGGACGTTGTCAATGTAAGAGTCACCAAGAGTGACAATGGCAACTTTTATGGACTCGTGTTTGACTTGACTAGGTCACTCTCAAACATAAGGATAAAGCCACCAAACGTGGGATGTCTTGCTAAGGAAAGGCGACGACTTTGGACCAAGGTCTACAATGCTAAATTGAGACCCGACATGCCCCTCCGACCTCATGTGCTTGGTATGACTAGGCTCTTCAAACACATGCAGCTTCTCGGAATTCCATTGGAAGATGAGATGGCGGGGCATATCTCGCTTGCTTCACTCCACTCGGGCTATGATGCACTTAGAGTGCATGTCGCTGTGGGAAAGGAAACACACTCCCTTAAGGAGGTGGTGCAACTTCTTAGCCAAGCCACCGCATATGGAATGACCAAAAGGCCCTTGAGAGCTAAGAAGAAGGAGTTCAAGAAGGTCAAGGCAAAGATGAGATGCTTCCATTGTGGCATGCAAGACCACTACAAGAGGGAATGCATGCTCATCAAGGAAGAGGGGATCACTCCGACTACCTCAGGTATCTTCCTTAACACTTGTGAAATAAGCTTATCATAAGGTATTGGATACCAAGTATGACTCACTTAAAGTTGCCTTTTCAGGGACCAAGTGAAGAAGCTTATCAAGTGTTGGTGCATGGACAAGAAGACGACGAAGATGGTTTTTTCGGTCGTGCTTGCATGCACTATTTTGTCTATGACATGTAATTAAACTATTTCTAGTTTTTCATCATGCTTTGAACATATTATGATCCATGGTGTTGGACACCTAGGAATTTCAATTGTAAGACTTTGACAATAGTTGTTTCAAGTTTGTCTTATAAATTTATGTTCAATTAAATTGCATATGATTAGACAAAAGTTGATACCACTAGCTAAGACCATCGAGTCGAATCAAACCTACTTGTGGCATTGTCGTCTTGACCATATTAACATCAAGCGCATCAAGAAACTTCTTCAAGAAGGTGTTCTTGACTCATTTGACTTAGAGTCGTTTGAAAATTGCGAAGGATGCTTATTAGGCAAGATGATAAAACAGCCATTCTCCAAGTTGGGAGAAAGGGCAAGTGACTTATTAGGTCTAATACACACGGATGTATGTGGACCAATGAGCACACCCGCAAGGCAAGGTTACCGATATTTCATCACTTTCACCGACGATTATAGTAGATATGGCTATATCTACTTAATGTCAAATAAATCTGAATCCTTTGAGAAATTCAAAGAATTTCAGAAAGAAGTTGAAAATCAACTTGGCAAGAAAATTAAAGCACTTCGATCGGATCGAGGTGGCGAATATTTGAGCCATGAATTCGACGATCACTTGAAAGAAAATGGCATTATTTCAGAGTTGACACCTCCCGGAACTCCTTAATGGAACGGAGTGTCCGAACGTAGGAATCAGACCTTGTTAGACATGGTTCGATAAAAAAAGGGTCTTAGTGAACTCCCTATCTCGTTCTGGGGACATGCTCTACAAACAGCAGCACTAACACTGAATAGAGCTCCGTCAAAAGCTGTTGAAAAGACTCCATATGAATTATGGACTAAGAAACCTCCTAGGTTGTCTTTTCTCAATATTTGGGGATGCGAAGCATATGTCAAGCGATTAATTTCGGACAAACTTCACCCCAAATCGGATAAATGTTTCTTTGTAAAAGAAACCAAAGGGTATTACTTCTACAATAAATCCGAGAACAAAGTGTTTGTTGCTCGTGATGGTGTCTTTTTGGAGAAGGATCACCTTTCCAAAATGACAAGTTGGAGGAAAATCGAACTCGACGAAGTTCGAGAGGACGAGCAACAATGTCAACCTGACAAAACTGACAATCTAGATACTTTGGAAGCATCTAAGAAGATTGGTCAGAGTCAAACAGACAATGTAAATGCTCAACCGATTACCCTACGTAGGTCGCAACGGCAAAGATCTCAACCAGACAGATACCTCGGTATAGTCTTAACTGATGATCAGGACATCCTAGTCATGGATGGTGATGAGCCGGCGACATACAAGCAAGCTATGACGAGCCCCGACTCTGCAAAATGGCATGAGGCCATGAAATCCGAGATGAACTCCATGTCTGAAAATTAAGTCTGGGACTTGGTGAATTTGCCCGAGGGTTATATACCCATTGGTTGCAAATGGATCTTCAAAGTGTAGACAGATAAAGATGGAAATGTATCGATATACAAAGCTAGACTGGTGGCAAAAGGTTATAGACAAGTCCACGGGATTGACTATGACGAAACTTTTTCACCAGTTGCAATGCTAAAGTCCGTCCGGATCATCCTAGCGATTGCTGCATATTACGATTACGAAATATGGCAAATGGATGTCAAAACCGCCTTCCTTAATGGAATTTTGGAATAAACTATGTATATGACACGGCCAGAAGGTTTTGTCGATCCAGTTAACGCTGGAAAGGTTTGTAAGCTGAAGAAGTCCATTTATGGACTAAAGCAAGCCAGCAGAAGTTGGAATCTGCGATTTGATGAAGCCATTAGCAAGTTTGGTTTTATCAAGAATCCAGATGAGTCTTGTGTATACAAGAAGGTCAGTGGGAGTGATATTGCATTCCTAGTCCTGTATGTCGATGACATACTGCTCATTGGAAACAACACAAAATTATTGGAGTCCGTAAAGGGCTGGTTGGGAAGGTGCTTTTCAATGAAGGACTTAGGAGAGGCATAGTACATATTGGGCATCAAGATCTACAGGGATAGATCTAAGAGGATGATTGGATTAAGCCAGAGTACTTACATTGATAAGGTACTGGCTCGATTCAACATGGAAAATGCCAAGAGAGGGCATTTACCCATGTCCCATGGCATAACTCTCAGCAAGAAACAGTGTTCGCAGACACCTGTTGAGCGAGAAAGAATGAATCAGATCCCATATGCTTCGCTAATCGGATCGATCATGTATGCCATGATATGTACAAGGCCGGATGTATCGTATGCCCTGAGTGCAACGAGTCGATACCAATCGAACTCAGGAGAGGCGCATTGGACTGCGGCCAAGAACATCCTAAAGTACCTGAAAAGGAACAAGGATAAACTCCTGGTGTATGGAGGCCACAAAGAAGTGGTTGTTGAAGGTTACACCGACGCTAGCTTCCAGACTGACAGAGACGACTTCAAGTCACAGTCGGGGTATATATTCTGTCTGAATGGAGGAGCGTTTAGCTGGAAGAGTGCCAAGAAGAGCACCACTGCAGACTCTACAACTAAAGCCGAGTACTTGGCCGCTTCGGAAGCTGCCAAGGAAGCTGTTTGGATTCGCAAGTTCATTAGTGAACTTGGTGTTGTACCCTCAATCAGGGGACCGATATACCTTTATTGTGATAATAATGGAGCTATCGCTCAGGCCAGGGAGCCGAGAGAACACCAGAAGGTCAAACACGTGCAAAGGCGATTTCACATGATAAGGGAATGGAAATCCGAAGGTGAAATCAGAGTTTGTAAGATCGGCACGGATGATAATGTAGCCGATCCTTTGACCAAACCTTTGCCTCAAGTGAAACACAACAAACACGTTGAGGCAATGGGAATCAAGCATGTTGGAGACTGGCTTTGAAATTCCCTGTACAAGTGTTTTAATTAAACGGGTTGATTTAATGTAAGACACTGTACTAAAACCATTCATTAATGGAGTAATTAATTTTTGTGCAAAATTATCATTCACTCCATTACTATTTAATTGTGGTTTAGAATTAAATAATGAGTCCATTCGATTTACGGAAATATTCAAAATAGGGTATCAAGACCATGTCTTGGATAAAGAAACACCTGTTAAGTGAATCTTGAATATTAAATCGAAAAGTATCCCTAATCGAGGTCATCTAACAGATGGAAGATTGATGACCGCCATAGATTAGTGTGTAGTATGATTTACAGCACCGTTTCTTGTGCTGCGAGGACGTGACGGTCATAAATCATTTGCACAGGTACAGTTTAGAACTGTACTGGATAAGACCTATGAGAGTACTTTAAGAAAATTTAAATTTTGTCATAAGTACATTTCTCATTATGACTATCGGAACTTATTTCCTCCGACCATGAGTACTGTGAAGTTTTCTTGTTTGAGTACTAGGCTCTTTGATGTTTCCAAACATCTGTCATAACTGGGGATCATAACGGGAACACTCGGGAGTCTATGTCCTCTTAGTAAGAAGAACTTACAATACAAGACTGGGATTGTCCCCCTACTAACAATAGGGAAAATGTTTTGTTGTTTAAAAGGCCGCTCGAAGAGTGAGACTGTGAAAATGCATGGTCGTGCTCAGATGGATTTTAGAAATCATCTGCTTATTGACAGTCGAACTCAGAGATCGAGAAACAGTTCTGAACGAAATAAGGATGACAAAGAATCTTACCTTATAGTTCACGAAGAAACATTAAGAGACAAAGGAAATGAGCTATACACAATATGCACACTTGTCTGGAAGGACAAATGGGAGATTGAAAGGAATAGTGTCCTTCCAACAAGTGTATTCTTCCGATAGAGGGTTCAGAATTATTACAGAGCTAATTCTTCAGTAAGATCAAGTGATCGGAATGCCTAGGTGGAGGCCGCTTCTGATCAGTAATGTCAAGTTACAATTGATATTACAGCTTAATCTTAACTGAACCCTTCGGGTCGAACCCAATCGAATCACCGATCCAAGACGACGAATTAATCCGAAAGGATTTAATGAGTCAACAGAGTTTTACGAATACAGAAGTCAGAAATCGAGCCTAGGGCGTCGAGACCGAGCGTCGCAAAATCACAATCGACAAGTATGAGCGTAGCCGTAGCTAGGCTAGGCTAGCTCATCATAGGCGCTAGACGCGCCATAGCAGCCTTAGCATCATGCCTAGGCGCTGTCGCAGCCCTAGCGTGATGGCTAGGCACCAGGCGCGACAACACAACCCTAGCATCATGCCTAGGCGCTATCGCAGCCCTAGCATGATGCTGGGCGCCATCGCAAGCTAGCAGCCCATCGCAGGCCTATGCGCATCACTAGGCGCACCATGCGTGGCCTAGGATGGCTGGGCACCGTCGCAGCCCAGGCAGCATCACTAGGCGCACCATGCGTGCCCTAGGATGGCCTGGTTCCATAGCAGCCCTAGCATAGTGCTGGGCGCATGGCAGGACCACACGCACCAAGCACAGCTAGTGCTAGGCACTGGCGCATGCATGGTGCGTGGTGCTTGGGCGAGGCATGTGCGTGCATGGTGCACAATGCCGGGGCTGATGCGTGTGGCTGTGCGAGAGTGTGTGCGAGGGGCTGGCAAGCTAGCAAGCAACGTCAAGCCAAGCATGCGTGGCTTGCTAGCAGCACGCATGCTAGGCATTGTGTGCGAGAGAGATGCGTGGTGCGCATGGTGTGGGAGTGCGGTGCGTGGCGAGAGGCCATCATGCGTGGCTCGCTAGCAGCACGCATGCTGGGCCATGCTAGAAGCGATGATGCGTGGCATGCTGGCACTAGCGCCAGCACGCACCAGCCAGCACCAGTGCCAGCACGCACCAGCAAGCATCAGCGATGCTGCTGGGCCTGTGCTAGCATGCTGGGCAGCAACTTAGGGTGAGGCGGTTTGTGAGGAGAGTGGGGACCAAGGATTTGGGAAAGCCTTGGGGAGCAAGGCATTGGTCCCCCCACCTCTCCATGGTCCTCACCTAACACTCACTCACTTTGACACTTGTCGAATTGTGATTGCATTT
Organism: Chenopodium quinoa; assembly: GCF_001683475.1. Classification (NCBI taxonomy): domain Eukaryota; kingdom Viridiplantae; phylum Streptophyta; class Magnoliopsida; order Caryophyllales; family Amaranthaceae; genus Chenopodium; species Chenopodium quinoa. Next base: position 371,633 of record NW_018742211.1, on the reverse strand, counting down.
ATTTATTGATTTATTTTAGAAATAAATTAATTGGCAAAAACATTCTCCCACATTGGTTGGGGAATGAGAATCAAGGGATCATTTCCCTATAAATACCAAGCTTGGTATTGGGATTTGAAATAACCTTGAGTGGAATTAAAAAGGCAACTCTAGAAAAGAGTAAACCTTTGATTCGTAAAACTCATTGTTATTTTGTCCGGGTCTTGACTAACCTTCAAGACTTAGGACGCTCGGGTCGGGTCGAGGGTACGATCCGTCGGAGATCTCGTCTTTTCGGGATATTGAAGTAAGAGCTCTTTAGGGGCGAAGCACACGTCAAAGGTATAATTCTTGTTCTTAATCTTGTTTGATTAAGTTTATTATGCTTGTTTAATTGCTTTAATTAAGGGGCGGGTCTTGGTGGGTTTCGTTCCGCGTAGTGTCGGGTCACTATGAAACCCTACACCTTTTATCTTGAAGGATGATTGGACTGAGTCAAGACACTTATGTTGATAAGTGTAATACTCCGTATTTTTATAATATTTTTAAATATATAGATTATTTATTTTATTTATTTTTATTAATAAAAATGATTCATTTCATTTTAAAAGAAATTAAATATTTAAATATTATGTAAGTGTGTATAAAATAATATGAGTCATTAATTGAGGCAATAAAAGTGTTTTGAAATGGGTCATCTTTATTTAAATTGTTGGATCAACTTGTTGGGAAATAAAGGGCACTTAAGAGCCCAACAAGTTGGCCCCAAAGAAAGAAGTCAAGGGGGGGGGGGTAGGATTTAGGGGCCGTTTGGTTGGGGGTATTCAACAAAGGGAATGGGAATCAACGGGAATCATTCCCTTTGTTGTTGTTTGTTAGGCCACTTTTCCAATTCCCTTTACCCCCTTCATTCCCCCAAATCCCTCCAAGTTCATTCCCCACCCCCCCCCCAAGGTATTTCCATTCCATTCCTTGGCCACCACCATACCACCACCCTCCTACCTACCCACATCACCGGAACTACCATCACCGTCGTCGTCGCCCTCCCCTCCCCCAAACCACCACCACTGAAACCTCATTCCCTTCCCCTCATACCACCAACGACACATCACCGGAAAAAGCTCCCCTCCCCAAACCCCCTAGCTACCTTCGTCACCGTCGTCGTCGCCCTCCCCTCCCCCAAACCACCATCACCGAAACCTCATTCCCCTCCCCTCAAACCACCAACGAATCTGAACGTTGGAGCAATGGGATTGATACGTCGTCGGAGTTAGGGTTTTTTACGTGGTGGGTAGGAGTCGGGGAAGGGAGAGGGAGCGGCAAGGAGGCCGGGTTTGGTGTCGCCGAGGCAGGGGAGGGGGCTGGGGTGCTGGCAGGGGGTCGCCGGAGGCCCGGGAGTGGGGAAAATTTTAATGAAAGAGATCAATAGTGGTGGTGATGAATTTAGTGATTCCCATTGTTTTTTTACAACCAAACAACATACTACATTTGAGGGATTTTCATTCCATCCCATTTCATTCCCTTTGTTCATTCCATTCCGTTTACCCCGTGAAAACCAAACGACCCCTTAGTAATGACAGTTTTGTAATTATGAGTTTTTTTGTTAAAAGGGGAGTATAAATACTTCAAAACCTCAAGATTTTTCACTCTAAAACCATTATTGTTAGATTTCACAAAAATCTCAAAAGTTTTCTCTTTATTTTCTCTCTCCTTTTCTCTTTCTTTTTCCTCTCCTTTTCCTCTCTTTTTTCCACGCCTCTCTCTCTTTTCCCCCTAACGCATGCCGACAGCCATTGGCGCCACCAACAGCAGCCAACAACCACCGTCGGCCACCCTCCTTCTCTCTCCTCTTTTTGCGATTCAGTATTATTATAAAAAAATAAAAATAAAAATAAAAACTTCATTTTTCTTTCTAATTTAATTCTATTTGTTTTTATCAGTTTAAAGCATGATTTTGGGTATTTGATGTTGTTAAATTATTCATATAATTTTTAGATTTTTATTCAATCAAAAACCCCAAATTACAAACCCTAGAAATTGGGAATTTATGGTTTATGGTTAGGGTTTGATCATAGGTTGTTGTTATTGTTTAATTAATAGTTTAAACATGTTTTAATAAGTTTAAAGCCCTCAAATTAATGTTGGAATTTATTTATGCACACAACTTTATAATTATTGAGTTAGGGTTTGATTACCCATAAAAGGGAAAAAAGTTTTAATGATTTAAATATGATTTCCTATTCTATTAGTGATGCTTTATATTAAATAAGTATAATGAAATATTACTTAAGTTATATAAATTAAGTCTTTTTGAAAGGATTTGAAGTACCCACTTAAAGAAAAGGTTTTAAGTCTTTTATGTCATTAAATTGGGTTAATTAGTAAGGTTTAAAGTGTATTATAATTGCTGGAAATTTGTGAGAATAGTAGATTAATTATAGTTATGTATTCTTATTTGTAGGAAGTTTCGAGCTAGGTGATTTCTAGTGAGTGTGGCCGAGTTTAGGCATTTTTCAAGGTACGTATGTGCACAAGAATATTTGTGTATGCGTAGTATCATGCTAGGATTTGTAAAGTATGATTTAAGTGGTGAATTAGTAGCATGTTTGGTTTATTATATGCTTGGAATTGATGTTGGATGAGTATGAATTAATGTTGGATGAGCATGAATTATTATGCAAGCATGTGAATATGTTATTGAAGCATGATACAAGTTGAATATGTATGAATCATTGGAGTATGTTTTATTTTCAAGTATTAAGAAGGGGGATTTGTTAAACATCGCCCACAAATTACTACATAAAGCCCACAAAATTCACTTGGTTTGACAATATTGCCCTTGACCTAAAAAAAACACTCACACTCTCATCACTCACACTCTCATCGCTCATCTTCTTTCAACCTCTCTAAAAAAAAAAATTCAAACAACGACAATGTCGAGGCGGCAAGGCAAGGAATTGGCGGCGGCGGCGGAGGGAAGGAGGTCCCAAGGAGGCAAGGTACAATTTGTAAAAAAAAAAAAAAAAAAAAAGGAAAAATCGCCGTGACGGAGGTGGGGCGCCCTGGCTGGACGGCCAGCCAGCGGTGGTGGCGCCAGCTGCAGACGCCGCCACCAGTAGGTTGGCGCCTGGGCTGGACGCTGTAGCCACGGTTTTGGCGTTTATTCAAGACGCCCCAGCCGTGGCTGTGGTGTCCAGACCAGGCGCCAGCCCACTGGTGGCGGCGTCTGCAGCTGACGCCACCACCGCTGGCTGGGCGTCCAGCCAAGGCGCCCCCCCCCCCCTTTTTTTTTATATTTGTTTTAAATTTTTTTTTTTTTTTTGTGTAATATATTTTTGAATTGTTTTTATATTTTGTTGTTTATTTTTATGAATTTTTTCAATTTTGTTGTATTTTTTCTATGTTTATATTTTGTTTACAATTATTTGTTTGTTTTTTTTGTACAGTTTTATTTTTATTCTCTATTTTGATTTGTTTTTAAATTTTTTTTGTGACTTTGATATTGTTTTTGGTTAGTTAATTTATTTTAAATTTTATTATTGATATTGTTTTTGGTTAGTTAATTTATTTAAATTGGGAATGAATTATTTATGTTTATTACTACATGGAATGGTTCAACCGGTATTCGCACCCGAGGTTGATCGCAGATCTCGACCACAGCGATGATGATTATGTGCCACCGCCTACTGCCATGGAAGCGGTATGTCTTATATTATATTTATCGTTGTCTTTTAATTAAGTTTTATATGTTGTTATTGTATTTCATCTTTTGTTTTTTGTTGTATGCAGTGGATGGGAAAGATAATGCAGGACGTACAGAAACTCTCTCTTGAGAAGGACAGCATGAGTGCAACAGGGAGAGTTGTTGTTGATAGTCTGGAACAGACCCTTGCGCAGTGGGAGTCGTCGTCGAGGAGGGATTACTGATGGTTACCACAAAATATACAAATTCCGAAATCAATGCTGTAATTAAGCAACTGTTTCTTTCTTGTCATTTTATTTATAGAGCACTTTAAATATCATCGTTTTAATTTATTAAATTGGACATTATGTTGTAAGTTTGTAACATTTTAGATTGTTCTTTTAGCTTCCAACTTAAACATATTATCATTGCTGTTTTTAAATTTTGATATAACCTTTCCGCTTTGTATCAAACCGAGTGGCTGTACGAAAATCTCTTTCTTCTCTTTTGCGATAACGGTCACATCTCAAAATGCGATCCATTCTGCCATCCCGTTGAGATTTATGAGTTACTACTACCAAGCAAAATCCAGCTGCAATTGCAACCTGTTTTGCCCAATCAATCGCCTGTTGAGCTTCTTCGAATGGACCATCATGTCCAAATATCCCACTGTAATCATTTCCGTCTCCACCATATTCCTGCATCAATTATATATTACAATAAATACATTTAACGGATAATACATTTAATTTCTATATTTACACAGAATTAACACAAAAAAAAAGCATAATTATATATAATCAAACTTAATTTTTATAAAAACCCAATTCGAATTTTCAAACTAAATTTAAAAATATACCATTTCGAATTTTCAAACTTAATTTTAAAAAAACCTATTTCGAATTTTCAAAATTAATTTTAAAAAAAAACCCATTTCGAATTTTTTTAAAAAATCATTTTCGATTTTTTTTTTTAAAAAAAAAATAAATAAAAAACAACAACAAAATCAAAAAAGGAAAAAAAAAAATTAATTTATAAGGGTGGCGTCTGCCAGGGCTGCCACAGCCACTGGACTGGCGCCTGGCAGGGCCGCCTCAGCCAGTAGAGTGGCGCCTGGCTAGGACGCCAGTCTGGTGGTCTGGGCGTCTGGGCTGGACGCCACTCTGGTGGTTCTGGCGTCTGGCTTGGACGTCCAGGCTACGGTTTGGGCGTCCATCCTAGGCGCCGGAGCCACTCCGACGGTAAACCGTGAATTTTAACGGTGACTTACCTCGTTTTCCGTCGACGACGACGTACCTCCGGCGTCCCCCGCATCTCCGGCCTGCCCTCCGGTCTCCCCCGGCGAGCCAGTACGGCTCCACATTTTTTAAACCGAGATTATTTCAATTTTAGAAAATGGGCATAATGGTCACACCAAATCATATTTGTGGGCTTTATATGGTAATTTGCGGGCGATGTTTAGCGATTCACTTAAGAAGGTATGTATTTAATCAGCAAGGCTTATATATGAATTAAAGAACTAAAGTTAGAATTATTGATCATGATTCATGAATTTATTTCTCACCCATTTATTATTGGTGTTGAGTCAAGATGTTAGTTTATTTATTTACTCGCTCATGTAAGTTGAGTTTGAGTCAAGGAAGTTTGGTACTGCATTTTATGCACCAAGGTAGTAATCGTGCAATTTTGTGCACAAAACTAGGTAAGGAACCTTAATTAAAATAAATAGTATGTGTTCACTAATTAATTCAAGAATGAATTCAAAGTATGTGTTGATTGTTGTCATGTTTATTCTCGATTGATTGGTTGGAGTCATCACATGTTAAATTGGTAAATTACATAAAGTGTAAGAGGATACGCACTAAAACTCTTGGAACGTATATACCTTGAGTATAAACATATGGGGGGAGTTATGGGGTTTTATATTTAACCATAGCTTCTACAGGGGTACTGGACACTGTACTTTCTTTTATTATTAATGCGCTGGAATTCCGTCACAAGTGTGACATAGTAGGTGCCAATTGGGGTAGCTCCTTAATTGGAAGGTCAATATTTAAATGGGCTATTAATAATTATTAATAATTAATATTGCTAGTTATGATTCAAAGGTAAGTTAACTTGTGATTGTATGGCGAGCATGTTTTGATTATTTTTATTTTGATGTTAGCATATTCATGTTAGTGTGGTGCATATGTACTCAGCTTTGCTGATTCGTACTTTTGTATTTGTGTTTGGTTTTCCTTTGGATTGGTCCTGCTATGACCCATTTATATGGCGAGTAGAGGGTTGAATAAAGAGGAAGTAACAGGTACTTGAAGCATGAAGAGCATGATGGGATAGAGTGCAGAGAGTTACTTGTTATGTTTCTTAGTTTTAATATTTTTGAATTATTGATTTGTTAATGGACTAACATTATTGTGTTTGTATTTAATTGGTTTTAAGAAGGGTCATGTTTGAATTGGTTCCAACTTGTGAATGTTTTATTCTACTTTTTTTTAATGTTGTGAACTCAAACTTTATTTTAAAAGTTGGTTTTTGTTTTTAGACTTCCGCTGTGAGACTTTGAAAATTAGCCTTAGCCATTATCACGGTTGTGGTAATATTTTGGTTATTTCCTAAAAAAAGGTTTTATTTAGAGTAGAATGAGTATTTTTAAAAGAAGGAAATTTCCAGGGTATTACAATAAGATTCTTGACAGGTTCAAGATACAAGACTCTAAGAGAGGATTTCTTCCTATGTTTCATGGTATTACACTCAGTAAAACTTAGTGCCTTTTAAATCCAGAAGAGTTGAGTCGTATTGATAATGTACCTTATGCATATTTTCAAAAGGGTCCGTTATATGTGCCATGGTATGTACAAAGCAGGATGTTACATATGACTTGAGCATGTGTAGCAGTTTTCAAGCAAATTCAAGATAAGCAGAAAAAATACTTGAGTACTTAAGAAGGACTAAAGGATTTTTTATAGTTTATGGTGGCAAAAGTGAATTGGTTGTCAAGGGTTATACGGATGCAAGTTTCCAAACAGACAAAGATGACTTTAGATTTTGATCTAGGTACATTTTTTGTCTGAATAGAGGAACAATGAGCTTGAAGAGTTCAAAGTAGAGCACTATCGTGGACTTAATGTCAGAATATGAGTGTATAGCTGCAGTAGAAGCAGTTAAGGAGGAAGTTTGCATCAAGTAGTTTTGTGACAAATATGGCACCTTTTCCCAATCAAAAGAGCCAGTGTCATATTACAAATCCAAACATGTTAATCACCTCATTCAGGAGATCCTTAGCTGGCGAGATGTCAAGATCTGCAGAGTTTCATTTGAGTGAGAATATCACTTATTTATTTACTAAACCCCTTCCACGACTAAAGCATGAGAGTCATACTAAGGTTCTTGGATTGAAGCAAGTTACGTAATTTAAGTTGTATATGTTTTGAGAGAACTTATCACATAAGTAATACATTAACTTGCAGAATTATATTTAATCAGATTTTTATTGTTTCTGTTATTTAATTATGGTTTTTGAAATTAAATAAAATGTCCAAAATAATTATGAATTGATGGGATCATCAAATACGTGATTTGGTGAATGAAACCCCACAGGTGGACAAAATTCATAAATTATTTAAGTTCCGAGTTCGAAATCATTAAATTGGACATAAATGATTTCATAAATGGACTAGCATGTAAGATTGATTGGATGGCGCAGTTTCATGGGCTATAGGGGCATAAAGATGCTCAGTCAATCACATGGGTATGCATGAATGATGCATGATTGAACTATTGACCTACTTAAAGTTCAAGTATAGAGCTTTTGGATATATTAGTGGATTCCTTTGACATGAGTGGAACATTGATTTCATTCAATGATTGATTTAACTGTGGTACATCCAAACGTCATTCTGTAAAAGGAGACTATAAAATATGTTTCCTGGTTACTTCAAAAGTTGAGTGGGAGCCTTGGTTGCCGCAAGATTAGATTGAGTTTACCTATTTAATTAGGGAATGTGTCATGGCCGCTTGAAGAGGGATAATTCAGAAAATACATGGTCGCGTTCAAATGTATTACTCAGTAATCATTTGGTTTTGTAATTCTAACCCATATTTCAAGAAATGATCTGTATATTAATATGATCTCGACATGAGATGCAATCATATTATCAAATCGACACATATTGACTTAAGGATTTGAATATTGCACACTTGTTTGAGACAAGTGGGACATTAAACGATATATGTCTTCGTCAAGTGCAATTACTAGATATAAAAAGGATCAAATTATGGAGATAATTAAGTTCATCCATTTGGGTCATCGTTATATCATAGCTAGAGGTACTAACGATCTTTGGGCTAGTAAAATAGGCCAAAACCCAATTGGACGAATCCTATATGGTCACACAAAGGGCCTAGATCAAGCATAAGAGGAAGAGGCCCATTGGGCCTAGATCAAGCATAAGAGGAAGAGGCCCATGATGGGCCTTCTCCCCTAGGTGGTTGTCCATATGGAGGGATTTAGAGGGTTTGGGCTTTGCTTCCTAGTCTAATTATAATAGGATTATAAATAGACTAGGTGCCTAGGTTTTTCCATAGAACAGTGTTACTGTTAAGTTGAAACCCTAATTATCAAACACGAGACCCAACCTCTCAAACTCCCCCTCTCTCTCTCACAGCTCTCTCCTCCCCTAGGCGCCGGTGGTGTGCCTAGTGGTGGTGGTGTTCGTGTGGTTTCCGGTTGTCCATTAAAGGTGGTGATCGCGGTTTTCCCCTTCACTCGACCAATCTATTATTGGTGGACTCTTGATCGAATCCTTTGGACTAAGTAGAGGAGTCGCGCTTGGGGCTCTATTCTCTCCCAATTGTCAATCAATTTGCTACGAGGAAATCACGCTTCAAAGGTATAATTATGTGATTCTAGTGTGTTATGCATGCGATCTTGTTTTAGGTGCGTATGAATATGATTCATGAAATTCCGCTTATAGTACTTAAAGTCTTACAACGACCACCATGTCCACTTCTGCCAGCCCCACGACTGGACTTTTCACCATGGCTGCTACCAATGCCCCTCTTTGGTATACTAGTCGGGCCATCCTTGAAGGTCAAAACACGTCTTTTTCTCATTATTCATACCCCTTCTTGCCACAAATGTTCACACACTCGAGTATCACCAATATTGTGGGCTGACCTCAGCCGCACTCGAAGCCGCGTACCTAATATCACCACTAGGATGAGTTTCTTGGGCATAGGGTACGGCTTGTTTTCGTTTGTCAAAGACAACTTTAGCGTAAGCCACATTGAGGGATGGAATAGGATCCATCATCAGAAAACATTACTACCAAACTTGGAGGAGTCTAAACCAATGCAAAATTGAAGCATTAACTCACTCTCAATAATTTTAGCTTACTCACAAGCCGCATCACAAGTACACTCGGGAATTTTTAAATAGCTAGCTAACTCATCTTGTAGCTTTAATTTTGTAATTCACCAAAATACATAGCCACCGGCCTACCACATTGCTTGCAATCAACAATTTGTGCCTTCTACTCAAGAATACGAGGACCATTTCCAAGAGAATATCTATCGCGTAGATCATCCCACAAGGATTTAACATGGTCGGGAAAACGGACAGGAGAGTGCACGGAAACATTTAAAGTATTGACGATCCAAACAACAAGCATAGAGTTAACAATACCCAATTGAACATAATCAGGCGACTTGGCATCCGACACCGCAATAGTTTCGGCAATAAAACCAAATTTGTTCTTAACACAAAGGTTATTGCGCAAAGAACTAGACCACTCCTTATAATTGTCTCCTTTCAACATAATATGATTTACAAGTTATAACCGCACTCGTACCTTCACTCGGATGAAGATAATACGCAGATAAAGGCTCATAATAAGGGCCCTTAGGAGGCGGAACATTACCACTAGTCATCACCATGCAATAGAGCAACAAAGACAATCACACAAAGCGAAAGCACAAACCAAGATTCTCACGCAACCTTTAAAAAAAATTAAGAGGAGAAACTAGGATTTGTGTTTGAGAAGAAACTAAAAAAAGAAACGAAGAACGTGAAAAAAAAAATAATCTATCTAATTTAGAGTGCTCTTGATACCATGTTAAACTCACAAGAAAATTAGGAGAAAACGGCTTGATAAGTCTTTATTATTAATCACACATATATAGGCTTACAACATTACCCTAACTTTTCAAAAACTCTTAATAAAATATATACAGTATATTAACAGAAACATATCCTAACATATACATTTGCCTCTTATCCAAATTAGTTATCCAAATTTTGTTTGTTTTCTTTAATGTATGTACAACACTTCCCTAAATGCTAATGTCACAATACTTAATGCAACATAAATGTTTTTTTTTTTTTTTTTTTTTTTTTTCCTTTGCACAAAGTTAAAATCTTACTCTTTTCACTAACTTAACTAGTGTTTAGGTCAAAGCAATGCCCCAAGTTATTGCATTATTTCCATCATAAAAAATCCTTATTAATATTTAATTTTGATTGAATGACATGTAATAGTGTAATATCTTACTGGCTAACACGTCAGACAATAAACTTAAGGTTGTGGATTAAAATTTTATAAAACATATTTTTATTTAAACATATGGAGTGAAAACCCCGATTAAATGATGTACGCATTTTGGCTTAAACATATGAAATAATAAACTCAAATAAATGAGAAAAGTGTCACTTAATAACAAGTAAAGCATGTTTAGGAACCTCCTCTCAACCCTTACTCATCCCCAATTTCTCAAGAATATCAGACAAATCATTCACCTTTACTCATGCCGTAGCCACCGCTCACCTCACCAAATTCACCACCCATCTCCACCAAACCACTACCAACGTCCACTGCTCTATATTAAACCCACTACCAACCTCACCGAAACAACTAATCACCTTCATCGCTCACTCACCTCCACTGCTCTCTCCGGAACCACTACCAACCCCATCGAAACCCAAAAACTCAACCGCCACCACTAAATTGAACAAAATCCACCAGTCTACGATCTACCACTATCGTTTCTCGGACAAATTAAGTGGAAGTGCCAAAATCAACCCATAGTTAATTTAATTTGACCACCTCCTAGGGGTTGAATTATGCCTTGGTTCTCCCTCTCTCTTGTTGTGTTGTCAAGGATAGATTCTTGATTTGTCTCTTCTCTTTCATTCCTGAATTCTCTCTCTTCCTTTGTTGTGGTTGAACAGTTAGACGATGTCAATTTTTTTCTAATAATTTCGAGGTGGTGGTCGAGGCAAGGCGGAGGTATCGCTGTAGTGGTGGTAATGGTGGTAGAGCTGGCTCCTATGGCAGTAGAGGAGGTGGTTGTGTCTGTTAATGGGTATGAGTTTAGTAATTGACGGGGTGGAGGTGGGTAACTAAAAGGATTTAAAAAGATTTAAGTAAATGTGTGCAAAAACGTGTAGCACGAAATAAAATAGAGGAAGTAATAATGATTAAATAAAAAATTAAAAAACTATATATAAAGAAAAATAAAAACAAAAGAAAGAAAGACATAATCGACTAATGCTAGAACTAGAAGGATAATCACATTTCACAACATTTACAACCGCCCAACTCCAAGAGTCCTCCCACTGTTACAGTGTTACCTCCCCACCCCAATAAAATAAAAGAAAAAATAAAGAGAAGAAAAACCATCCCTCAGATTAAAAAAAAAAAAAAAGGGTCAATAGAAAGTGAAAAATGAAAAAATGAGCGCGAACTAATTGGCCTAAGAACACAAGTTTAGTAGCAAATCAAAGCTTCAGATAGAATACAACTTGAGCCTGTAAGTTGGGGAAGAACACAAAACAGAACCGAAAACACCTGTTGCAGCACTGAGCAGGCCAAGCAGAAGGACAAAATGACATCATAGATCCCTTCAAAGATGATCAGTTAGAACTGGATCGTGGTAGGCTCTGTAGCCCAGAAAAGGTTACCACAGGTACTACAGTGGAAGACCTGCTCGTCATTAGACCTAGCCCTTTTACTATTCTAAGACGATATAGGTTCATATGGGTAAGACAGCCAAGGGTGCTTCAACGCATCAAATGCAGATGGACGCTTTCTTGGGTTTATTTCAAGTAAATGCGCAACGAAGTCTATGAAGCCTTGATCTCCCATTGGTAGCCGATGCCTTAAGGATGTCTTCTTCGGAATCAAATATTCCAGCCTGCTTGTTTCCTGAAAAGGAACATGTGTCCACCGGTAAACCAAAGCTCTATTTCAACTAACATATCCATTAACGAAAATGTCAAAGAAATAAAAACAATCTGGCCACTATGATATAACACAATAACCCCTTGTCCAACTTTGCTGTACCTTGGACATCAGATCAAACAGTCGAATAAAAGCTTACAACCAATAAGCCCGAATCACAATCATCAGGAGTTGATTAAACAATGTCAAAAAGGTTAAAAGAGTGTTTATTTTGAGATTCTTTTTAAGTTTATTTTCCCATTTATGCTAAATGATATTGTAAACTTTGACGACTATTTGAAATAAACAGAATACACCCTGGCCTATCCCATGAAGATACAGAGTATTTCAGAAACCTGCTGGTGTGTCGCCAACTTACAAGAATGGAACATTCAAGGGGTAAATAGTGAAAACAAACCAAAATTCCATGGCAACTCCATCTTCGTAATTGAAGGGACAAATAACTGGAAACTTTAAAACATAAAAGATTTTCATGCCTAACTTGATTCAAGGTTAAAAGAGAATTAGAAATGATGTTGATGAAACAAATAATTATAAGGAAAACAAAATTATTCACTTTTGCCTGGATATCGAAGGTAATCTAGACTCAACTCTGGGTTTTTTTTGTGACAGAATTTTTTTGAAAATGCCTAACATCCATCAATTTAAAATAAAGAACTGGCTCAAGACAACAAATTAGATAATCGATAATACCAGGCTCACTAAGAGGACATTGTAATAGAAACATGCAGTATTAAATGGCATTTCTAATTGGGATTTTGTATCTTACGGATAAAGCAAAACAATCACTTACCTGGTTTCGTTCATAAAGCATGTGATTCTTGGTAAAATATTTGTATGTATCTCTTCCCTTTGCAAGCATGTCTTGGTCAATGGGGCCAATGATCCCAATAACCCGAGCAAGTAATGTTGCTGGAGAATCGTTTTGGAAAAGGACCTATATGACAAATTTCATTAGTACAAACTCTACTAAATCTAGAAGATTTTATCTCAGTACAAAAACATGCAAAGATTAAAGCTACAACAAATTTACTAAGAATCTTTAAACATTAGTGTACTATCCTTCAAGGTAAAATGATAATAGATAGAACTTGAGAGAGAAGTATAAAAAGGTCATCAGCAAAACTGAAAGGCAGTACCAAAAAAAAATAAAAAATTAAGGACGCCAGGAACACTGCTCTATGCCTCACAGCTCCATAGCTGGTTGATGTTCTTCTTCACCATAAGAAGCCTCAATTTCAATGCAAGGTCTGCATTTCCGAACTATGATTTCATGATAGTGGTGGTTTCAAGCTCTTTAAAGTAGAATGACTCAGCTTGACAAATTTTGGCACAATATTATCCTTTGGAGTATTTAGAGCATTAACCGAATATACTGTTAGCTACAACCCAAAATACTTTGCAATTGTAATTTTTAGACCATGAGTTGATGATCCAAGAAAGTCTCATTATCAAGTCAGCAGTGATAGCACCAAGTGCACATATAAGATGACATATCATATAAATAAAATGCTTATGTGATCTTATTTTAGTTGTGAACTAGGTTAGCCCTATGGCATAGCATTTAAATAGTTTTTTATTTTTTATCCAAAGAGGGTATTCATTAGTCTCATCAATCTTTTAGATATGTGTAGCCACAATTTCATTACATTTTAAAGTTTTCAATCTTGAAACATGGAAAAAAAATATATATAGGGATAGAAAATGATGTCTAGAGTAGTTTAGGCAGGAAAAAATTTCATGAGAAGTTGACACATGTCCACCAATAATGTCAAGAATGGCTGGTTTAGCGAGAGTTATCGATTGAACTTGGGCAGCCTCACATAAGCTAATTGGAACTCATATAAACTTATTTGAACTTGTATTTCCAGATTCTTATTTTTAAGATGAACAGAACAAAGCCAAAGTAACATAATGTATCATATACTCCCTCCGTTTTTGAATTCTTGCTCCACTTTTCATTTTCGGCTGTTTTTAAATACTTGCTCCATTTCCTTATTTGGAAAGCTTTTACAATATTTAACTCATTTCTCTCAACTGTGGACCCAACATAAATCATATTTAATTAATGTCATATTCTCTCTCCTCCAATTCTCTCAACTATCTTTGCTTTTTACAATTTTTTATTCTTACACCTACCCCACTACCTCCATATTTTATTACTTTATCCAATTTCTTCTAAAACTCCGCGCATGGAGAAATGGAGCAAGTATTTAAAAACGGAGGGAGTAGTATAAACATCAACTATTATATGTAACCAAAATAATTATATCAGCAAAGTAAAACAGGATCAACACCCAGGGAACTTACATTGCCTGTACAAAGTTCTGCCAAGATGCAACCGAGAGACCATACGTCTATCTTTTTGTCATACGGCAAGCCTAATATAACCTCTGGCGCTCGGTATGACCTCGACTGAACATATGAACATAGATGATCTGTTTCAAAACAACTGCTTCCCAGATCAATAACTTTCACTTCACATCTGCTATAGCTTTTAACTAGAATATTCTCAGGCTTCAAGTCACAATGTATTAATCCAAGGCCATGCAAGAACTGAAGTGCCTCCAAAACTTGAATTGTTATTGACTGCATAAATAAGAATTATAAACTTAAAAGAGCTTCAAATCATGCTATAAAAAGGTAACACCATAAAGTAGAATAGCACTCTCAACCTGCAATCTTGGCATAGTAAAATAGACCTCCCCACCAGATTCTCTGTTAAACTTGTGAAACTCGTACAAGTTTGCCTTGAGTAGTTCACAAACAATTAACAAATGTTCCTGCAACAACAAATTATTTTGTTAGATCGTACAATTTATAAAGCAAGAAACTAACGACATTAATATCAAACTTGAATTTGGCAGGTTACAATGTTTTTGAAATTATTGGAGAAACCCTTGTGAATATTGACATAGATATATGAACCCATTCAGTTTGAAGACCAAATAAACAAGGGAGCAAGTACAGGTTATGTTCTACAAACACCACCACTGGAAAGCATTGCTTCAAAGAATTAGTGGCTACAAGGTGATGGTGGAAAGGGATGTGGAAGGGAAGGCATAGGGGTGTACCAGTTGGTTAAAAAGTTTATAAATATCGTACTTCCTAAGAAATGTTTGTTTGGATGTTTAGAAAGGTTAAAGTGTTGCCATGTGTACTTCTCCCATCTACCTTATCAGCATTAAACTTTGTCCCCACTCAACATGCTGTATACACTGGCTGTCACCTCACCCTAACTATACACCACAGAACAGCTGCACCAATTACTCTGCAACCAAGCTCCATTACAACATGGTCACTCATGAAGAAGAAAAGAGAAAAGAGGCAGAAGAACATTTCTAGAATGCACCCTCATACCTAAGCATTAATGGTGAAATAAACAAGTGAACATTTTTGGATTTTGAACATTATATTGCACCAAAATTACCTCACATTTAGAATTCATGCATGGGAAACTAGTAAGCAAAACCCTAATGATTTTTTCCCTCGTTGACTACTTTACTCCATTATACCCTCTCTTGTTGTACTCTTAACTAGTATGTCTCCCTTCTGCTCAGTAATTAATCATTTACTTTTTCTCCATCCTTCGACTGTTACAATTTCGCAATAGATATTAAAATAGCCTAATAAATTACATATTTATCAGTTGGTAACATCGTAGTAGAGGGTGCGGAAGAATTAGAAAAATTATATGCATTAAAAAAATAAATAATTAAAATAAAATAATAATATATCTATATACTATATAAAGTAATCCCCAAAAGTATCATTAGAATACACATGATATCGCCTCATGAAAAAAAAAATCCGCCCAAAAACTTTTTTTTCCCTACAATTTTAATAATTAAATAAAAAAAATTAAAAATTAAAAAAGTTATTTTAGAAGTTAGTCTTATAAGGTATAGAATAGCTAAGATAGAAAATTCTTATCTTAACATTCACAATCCTATATTCAATTTTGACTGAGTAAAACACGAAAAATTATTAATTTTAATAAAACGACTAAGTAAATCATCATACATTTTCAAATAAAAATGAAAAAAATAAAAAAAAAATCATCAAATAAAATTAATTTGTCATATTATGCATAAAGATAATTCTAACCATGTATTAAATGAAAAATCCGAGCATAAGTCAGGCATTAACTAGTAAATAAATAAATAACAGTTCCTATAGGAGAATGCTTTGGTCAGTCATGGACATCCACTTCCTGAAAAAAATTAACAGATTCAGCCTGTAAATAACCTGCGTGATCTGACCAATAAATTTCCACCTGTAGTTATACACCCACTAGTTTTGGAGGGCATATAAATTAAACCAATAGCCACTATATGTACTTGCTGATCACTTTGTTTTTTGGGCCAATCTGGGGGTATAGCGAATTAGAGAGCAGACCAGAATGGAGAAAAAACAAGAAGCAATTTGCTCAATTAAGGGGAACTGCTACCTAGTAAACTTTGCCTGTTGCCAATGCCTAAAAAATGAGGGGTATGTTTCATAATCTAAAGGCTAATTGTCAAAAATTAAATCATTTAAGAATTGAAATTCTCATAAGAAACTCTTCTGACATGACTTGGAGAACAGACTAAAGCCAAAGATTTGGGCAAAGGATGGTCATGATCCTTCAACCTATGGTTGGTCATTGTTTTCTTAGAAGAGGGTCATCTGGGCCTGTAGACAATTTAGAGCAAAAAATTGAATCAATAAAAGAAGGCACAAGGCTCGAAATCGCAGCTGCAATAATCATCCAACCTAGTGTTACTGTAAGCAAAAAATTGAATCAACAAAAGAAGGCACAAGGCTCGAAATTGCAGCTGCAATAATCATGCAACCTAGTGTTACTGTACAGTAAGGTGTGAACCCTTTTTGTTGATACATTTTCAAGCTCAACTTGCTTACTTTTATATTACTTGGTATTTTTTCTATACTCCTTGTATCCAAAATCAACTTTGAGATGGCAGACCGAATTAAAATTCCATTTGCAAGCACAACTTTTTTCTGAATTCTGGCTCTATATATCTAAAGTTTAGGAAACCTAATATGTGTAAGTCAATGATCGCCTAGTTCTGTCCTGGTTTGTATGCAAATCCATATTCAATTCAGTCCATATCTTGCTTTCCATAATTTTTTCAATCTCATTAGGTATAGCTTGAGATAAAAATAAAGGTAGCATGGTTAGAAGTATTTAAATGCATAGTAAAGAAGAAATAGTTATCACACCCAGATAAAATGACAAAAGGGACGAATGCAGAAAACGTCATGGAAAACGATAAAAAGTGGGAACAATGAAATAACAAAGGAAGGTACTATAATAAATTAATAACTTACACGGTAGTAGAAATAATCGTACAACCGAAGTAGGTGGTACTTGTCGGCAGGATCATGTTTGTTTACATACTTGAGAAGCTTTATCTCATCAAGACTCTGGTCAAAAAAATCCTTATTGTTCTTGATAATCTTAACACAAACATCCATGCCTGTGTGCAGGTCATGAGCTTGAATAGCTTTACTGAATGCAGCTGATCCTAGATACTCAGTAACATGGTAGCGCCCTGCTATGACTGAATTTAATACTACATGAAAATTTTTGTCCTCTTCAAAGCCAGTTCTGGGGAAAGAGAGCAAGTCCAGGCACACCAAAGTCAAAAGCACGAAACATTGTACACAAGTAAAAGGTTTGAAAGTTATAAATGATTAAGAAACATATATTGCAAGCAACAAGAGACTTTGACCTCACAGACAAGTCAGTGAAGGGCAACAAAATTAATGAAAAATTGCGCCAAAATGCATTGTATTATTCAATCCGTAGATTAGCAAAACATACAATATTTATAGAACAAGCAAACTATTACATGCTTAATAAGATTATTTCATAGAACTCATCTCTAAGCAGTCAGAACAGCTAATTTTCTTTGGCTTTTTTTTTTTAAAGTTTTTTTTTTCTTTTTTCAAAAATCAATTTCAGTAAGCAAGGTTCAGTAATATTTAATCACCATCTCTTGATGGTGGAAAATTACCAGAATGATATTCGAGAAGCTAATACTAGTACCAACTCGAAAATAAACCCAGTAAACCACCACAGGAACCAACTAAACACCACCTCGTCAACCTAATACAACCCCACACAAAGGCACTACCACCCTCACCAACACCCTATTAACCAGCGCCACCAAAATCAGCTATACATAAACTATACAGGCTAAACCCATACCGCACACAACCCCTACAACCTCTTCCTCCACCCCCCCCCTCCGATCCCCGCGACGACAACAACAACAAATCTGGTATGTTTTATTTCATCTGTTAACTTATTCATTTGACATTTGATAAAGAACATTAAACGAACTTCTAACCTGTAGATTATCACAAGTATAGAGTTTCCCCAAACTACCAACCCAGACAAAGGCGTTTCATTCTCTTCAAAAACTTAGCCTTCCAAAAGAAAGTAGACTAAGGAAAAGATGATGAATAAGCATTTATAGAAGGTGTTTATAAAGGGTGCGACGGGAAAAAGATCCTGACAAATCCGCATACCACACACCAGGGAATCAGAGACACAGACAGAATCAAAGATACCCGTCAAAATAGTAAGTTCCTCCCTACACCCTATCATGAGGCAACCTCTTTAAATGTAAATTCCAAATTAGATTATCACCATTCTTAACCCTAAAGAAAGAAACGGGAGTAAGATGAGCACAAAATATTCTACAAAGAGAGAATGGCTACTAGGCCTGCTTTAACGGCCCTGATAATGGGAGGGGAAGAAACCTGAAAACAAGTTTCCAAGGCTAGTGCAAAAAATCTGACACCAATTTTGATAAGTACTTTCTACAAAACTAAACTGCAACTTACAAAAAAATAAAATAAAATAAAATCTAGAAATAATAGTAAAAAGTAAAACCATAAAAAGTCTATCCAGAACCACGACATAATTTCCAATGAAGACAATTTAGTCCATCTCAGATCAGCATTTTTGAATTCAGGTTAGCAAAAAAAATTGAAGCAACAAGAACACTTCCTGCACCAAGATTGCATAAAATGGTTGGTCTAAAAAAGTAAACAGAATGGAAGAGTCCTACATCAATAAAAAGGGCTCCACTCCTATTCTCTCATCCTCACATTTCTGCCTAAAGCCATGTCTGACAACCCTTCTGAGGTTTATTCAAATCTTTTGGTCAACATACCTCCATATCACTTCATTTCTTGACACGGGGAAAATTATCTGACATCAAATTTACCAAAAGGTCACCACTCACCATTATGGTTTTGACCATGCACTATACACAATTCCTTTTCACTTTTAACTACTATTTTGTTTTTCTGTGTTTTGAGGGAAAAGTATAAAAGCAAGTGAGATTTATATGAAGAATATTCAGTGGATTTAATACATAATAAATTCATGTCCAGAGACAGGCCAGAGTAAGTTTAATGTAAGTGCACAGTACCAGAGTGGATTAGAGAAACAAAAATGAAGATCAGGCCTAAATCCTACATTAGACGCATATGCAAATTTATAAAATCGAGTCATTTAAAGGTTGTTACATCATGAATGGCCAATTGGCCATAATGGAGTATGTAATTCCCCCACACAATTTCATGATAGGTTGTTGAGATACATCATTTTTTCTAAAACACCAACATTTTAATAAGCCATCACTGAACTATATCAGCTCTTACAACTTACAACCCATTCATTACGTCATTTCCCTTATACTTCACAATAAAAAAAAATAAAAAAAAAACTCTTAAATCATAACAAGAAGCACAATTAGTAGGGTTCAAAACTAATCGCGATAACAATAGGAAGACAAATTCCTCAAATTTCCATTATATATGATACATAGAATAAAAGATCTAAAAGTTCTTTTGCAAGAAAGGATTTACCTGTTCTTTCTATGCACTATTTTCAAATTGAAAGTCTCAAATTCCTCTTCCTGGGCCTTTATCTGCCTTACTTGTTCCTGAACAGCAGCAGCTTCTTCATCCTCTAAACATGCTCCAACATCATCTTCTCTCATACTTGCTGTCTTTTTATCATCTGCCCTTTTCACACGCTCCTTTTCAACATACGCATAGTCTGAGAGTGTAGAAGGAGTTGATTCTGCTGATCTTACAACAGGAGCATTAGTTTCATCTTCAGGACTTCGGGCAGGTGAAGAACCACTACTTTTATGTTTCCATGATGCAAGCATACCATCATTTCTTATACAATCATTATGTTCATCACCCACACTATTGTTGTTGCTTGACCACATAGGTTTACTAGAGCCTGCAGGCTCACCTCTCGCAGGAGGAGCAAATGAAAACCCCACATCTGAATGACTTCTGAGTTGTAAGCATGTATCTTTATCAGCTTCCAGCAAATATTTATCAGAATCATGCCTGGATGCTTTCTTCCTGTCCTTGATTGTCCTAATTTGAGGATGTTTAGGTGCACCTAACCCAATTTCATGATCATGAAAGTACTCAAAGTCTCCTTCACTGCTTCCACCAATTAAACTGTCACGTACTTCACTGCCAAAGTCAGCAACATCACTGTTGATTCCCACACCAATTGATCTAACAGAACCATGCTGGTCATCATCAATGCACCCATCATCTAGCACAGACCTTCCAAATTCATTCATAACCTTGCCATCCCCCAACATGATCAAGTCATCTGACTGCGTCACAAAGCCTTGCCATACAGGTTCAGAACGCATCAGGTTCAGTTCCTCTTCATCCATTAACTGCCCATCATAATGAGCAATTATATCATTACCATCAGCTTTCTCATACACCTCTGTAACAGACAGTCCAATAGGATCATCTGAAGCTGATATAGGCTCCAAGTTTTTTGAATGAATATATTGCTCACCAGAAAAATAAGAATCCTCCTCAGCAAAAGACTGATCATCCTCCTCCACTTTGGTTATAGCTCTTTCTTGATTATCTGGAATACTCCCATGTCCAGTTCCTTTTTCATTATCGCTTGGGTAGTCAATTTCATGAGCTAAAAACCAAGCCTCATCCTCAATAGGTTGTCTCATGTATCCAACATCGTCGTCATCATCATACTCATCAGAGTCCCAGTAGTCATTAGGGTAATCAATAGATTCACTCAATCCATCACCAATTGTTGCAAAGCCAGATACCATATCTGAAGCATCTTCTGTTATACCCCGGCTGACTGATAGCCAATTGCCTCCTGTCATTCTTTTGGCACCTGGATCATTAAATTATATATCAAGTTAGATCTTATAAGATGTCAAAAGAGCTATTCAATAAAACCAAGCAAGATACTAGTCACTAAGGATTCCACAACAACAACAATAAAGCCTTAATCCCAAACTCATTTGGGGTTAACATGAATCGTCATAAGGAGCTGTCCACCATAAAAAGGGAATGAAGTAAAGGGGAAAAGAAACAAGAAGAAAAAATGCACAGATGAATAATTGAGCAGACAACAAAAGCAAGATTCAGTTCCCATGCCAAATTTGGAATTTGTCAAGCAATAAACAAATAATGTTTTTTCCAAGCATCATTCCACAGGCACACAGCATACGGCTTGACACAAATGCAAAAAAGCGGTAAGAGGATAAACACACGAAAACAGCAAAACTTAGCATATCTAAATCATTACTACACATGACAAATTTTGAGTTTCCAATTTAAAAAGAAAAAAGAAAATACTGACCACAATTTATTCAGCAGCAAAGAGGAAACATATAGTTGCGTAATTTCGGTTCAGCTGTGACATAAAGGATTTTCAATAGACCGTACCGAACTAATCCAATTCATTATGAGGTGTTTCAAAACCCACAATCTCATCCGAATCACACATTCCAACACCGAATCCCCCCTTCCCCACTTGCATTGAACACTACATCACGTGTTTCACTTAAAAAGTTACTTGCTATATAAAGAAATAGTGAAATATTACCCCTTCTCTATGACGGCTCTAAGCCTACTAGTCTACTCTAATAGCACACAATGAATATGAATTTTTTTTTTTTTAAATAACATTATAATTGTATCACGACACAGTTTACGATTAACGCATCATTTTGATTCATTAGAACACACATCATGGAAGTCCTCAGTTTTGTGACCTTGGAAAGAGTTATATCATAGATCTGATTCGCAGATGATAAGAGACATCTCCTTGAGATACTGAGACAACCATTCACATCTTGCTGGCCCCACACCTAATGTCCCCAAATTCCACCTCTTATCCCACAACAAGCTCTCCTTTCTCCATGTTTCAAATCACAGACTGGATCCTTGTATAGGCACTAATATTCCATGCTTCCCGTAAAGATCAAGAGACAAGAAATACATATACTAATTTAATCGAGCATAACATTATGATCCAGGCTCTAAAGGCTTGACCTTTGTGAAATCACTTCTTTTATTGAAACCAGATCCAAATGCTTTTCATAGAAGAAGATTTGATTGTTAAATACAATGGAAATCCAAGTTCACACTTTTTTTTCTTTTAAATTTTGGAAAATATATGAACAACACAAAAGCAAGCTTGATAATCCAGAATGAAGTGCAATATTTTACAGTATTTGACGATCAAGATATCTTTTTAGGTTGGCTATCCCCCATTTGATTTCTTCACATTGATTGTTTATCCCGTAATAGTATAATACCCATGCTGAATTTAAGTAATCAAGATCTGATACAGCAACTCAACACTTCAAATCAGTATAAAACCATCAAACCTCTGAAACTATGTAGGTCTAGCCTCTATATAGATATACCCGCGACAAATTGGACCTTAAATAGAATTATATAATCAGCCAATAAATTCAACATGGTCAAAGGCAATGACAGTGGTCAAGATGATATCAAAACAACTCAAACACACATATCAATCAATCAAAGCCTTAATCCCATAAGTGGGGTCAGCTAACATGAACTAAATTTGATTATTCCGTGTAGTCATCAACATAAATCTTCCTCCTCCATCCCTTACGATCCAATGATTCATCCTCATGCAAATCCATACACTTCATATCCTTCCTAACTCAAACACACATACCGCTTCAAAAATTTTCCCCTCATTCACCCCCTCTTCTCTTTCCTAAATACAGCTGTAAATTATACAGCGCAATATGTGTGACACGGAATTTCTAAGAACTTAAGAGAATATGGATTCAACCTTCTTGATGAAAATACAACATTACATCCATCAAACACATGGATCCTTATAGCTCAAGACAACATTCCTACATATTTTTCATAGCTAAATCAAAGCTTTGAAGGATAGGAATGAGTTAAGGGGTAACGGGAACCAATTGTGGCCTATATCACAGAGGAGGTGAGTTTGTGGAGGTGGTAGTCATAACTTGGCACAGGAAAGAGAATTGGAAAGGGCAAGCTATTACTCTGCAATTACAGAAGGCAAATAAAACCTACTATCTCTTTTAAAAAGCTAGACTCTTCATTTTATAATGTCGAACACTCCACACATTGACAAGGAGATAAAACCCATACCCAACAACTTCGCTTCCATTTCTCGTTAATCTTGAGCACATTCTAGTGAAAAGTAATTACAAAAACAGAGAGCAGAGAGGAGAGAGGAGAGAGGAGAAAGTTATGTGATAGAGTTCAAATGAGCTTGACATTAGATTATCCAATATATCTAGCAAACAAGTCAGCCTAAATTGTGTGCATATATATATGTGTATCATGAAAGGCATATACACAAGTCTTACAAATATTAGGAGCACATTTCATGTAACTTGAATTGCCAAATCCTAGTCCAAATTCAGAACAATGTCCCAATGTCCGAAATGGATCCTAAGCATGTCTAACACTAGAACATATGCCCGTTTTCAATCCATGACCCTATCTGGGCAACATAGTTAGGAAATGATCTGCTACACTCTCTCATTCTTAGCATCGTAGGTTGCCAACCAATGTTTACTGGCATATATGTTACTATTTCAGTAATTCACCTAATCCCATGCAAGGTCCCACAATAAACAAGCCACAAGAAATTAGACCCTCCCCCCCCCCCTCTCATGTACACACACACAGAAAAAAAACAAAAAAAAAAAAAAAAAAAAAAAAAAAAAAAAAAAGCTCCATGTTTTCCTTCATGAGATCATTACCCATCAGATGCTGGAACTTTTATGAGTCACTAAGCGCATGAGGCCCCAAATTGATTATAACTAAGTTATTAAACAAATTCATTATTTTCCAATGAAAAAGTCGGAAGCCTGAAAAAAAAAATTAAATTGCAAAATTTCTTGGAACTAATATACATATAACTGATTATTCCAAGAACTGAACATGTATTGGAGAAGCTTCAGAACACCACATCATTGTGCATTTAGAAAGGAAATATATTAAAGTTGGCATACATGTGCAACTAAGGGTTTAACAGTTCTACTGGATTGCAATAAATAAAAATTGACAAGCTAACCTGATGAGCTTATCTCTTGGCCAACGGGAACATCCAAATACGAACCTAAAAGATAAGTAGTATCAACACTACCTAACTTCAAGCTGGGTCCATCATTATCAAATCTCTCCTCCCAATTAGCACTCACAGGCTTATCTTCTGACTTGAGTCTAACAGGAGGCAACCTTGGGTAATCTTCCTTCTGACTTTCAGAAACCAGAGAGAAACCCGAATAGTCATGATCCTTTTTGTCACACGTACCATGAAGCTTTGCGAGATATAAAGATCTTCCAACCTCATCCACTTGCTCCTTAATAGCTGCTCTAATGTCAACCATGTCTGGTTTCTGAAAACCTTCCTTAGTGCCAGAATCAGCAACACTATCACTGGTGGTTGGAACATTGATATTAGAAAACGACAGGACAGTCTTCACTGCACATACATTCCATTGACCTGATGAGGAATTCGAAGCCTCTTCATTTCTGGAATCCAATTCATCTCCAAAATTGCTTTTAGACTGCATAATGTCATTTCGTTTTCGTTTGTCAACATCTTTAAGCTCACTTGGTTGGTTAGTCTTGTAATTTGTATCCACACTCGCTTTACCAGAGCTAGAAACCCAGGTCAATCGCTTTTCCGGGAAAGCACTATCATTATCAGGTCGCAAATCAACTTTCCCTGCATTAGATGACTCACTACTCTGCAACTCAAGAACACCAGAATTCACAATACTACTGCTGCTTTTACAGGGATCCCCAGTGCCGTTGTTTTGACTATTCCTCCAAGTACATAAATCAAGAACAGTATCATCAGATTCTTTCGAGAAAGAGAAGTTTTTCTCGCTCACTCTGTCTGCTTCACCAGAAGTTCTATGTTCGACAATGGATGTGTTTGAGTTCCACTTACTCTTCTTACCATGACTAGTGCTCCCACACTCTATTTCTTTGACAATAAGCTCTTTAGAAACGTCACAACTATTCCAAGAACCAGACTCGTGATTTTGAACCGGTATCGACTCCACATTCTCTTCTACTGCCTTCTTACCCCTCTCCTCTTCAAGGGTTAATTTCTGGAACCCATTATTATCGGGCCGGTTACCCAACTCGTTGAGAAGTGCCGCCTCAGCCCGAGAAAATCCATTCTTTTGCAAAAACTCCAAAATTACATCAACGGAGCCTGTATTATCCATTACAGCAACTAAAAGAACAAATCAGGCAGCAATTTGCCCCCTTCAAACACAGCTCAAAACAAGATTCAACTCAAATTAAGCGAAAACATCCTCGAACAATTGAAAATGAATTAAAATGTATTAATTCAACCGTTGTTCTTCGTCACATTGCAGGTATCCTGAAACTAACACCTCCAATTGAGTTAATCTTCAAAAATCTAGCACTAAACTGAAACATTGAACAAAAATGGTGCAAATCTACAAACAATGCAAGACTCACAAAACCCAGATCAAGTTAGAAATTAATAATAAATTCAAAAAAATTACTACAAAAAATCAGATACCTGACCTCAATCAAGCTGAACTTGAATTGAACAGAATAGAAAGAACATTTGGAGAAAACAATCTAAATAGGAGTTGAAATTAGGATCAAGAAAGCCCTAGAAAAAAGCGCAGATCTTCTTAATTAGGGCAAGAAATTAAACAAACGAGGAGAGAGAGAGTTGAGAAAGGGGGAAAAATAAGTGGGGAAATAAAAAAAATATGATGACACGAATTAGTTTGAGCCGTTTATTACTCGGTTTTTTGGTTTGGTAATTTCCATGGAAAATTAAACAAACTAAGCTTAATTACAAAATAATTTTGTAAAGTAGACGCGTGATAAAATTATTTACCAAACTAAATTTTCATGGACAGCGTTTTAACCCTGGTTTTTTCTAAAAAAACAATTTGTAAAACGCTGTCCCAGATAACGTTTCACATGTTGACTTTTTTTTTAATTTCGTAATTTCTGATTTAAAATTTTCTAAAAAAAAAAATTGAATATGTAAAACGCTATCTGGGACAGCGTTTTACATATTGACTTTTTTAAAAAAAAATAACCAAATTTCTGATTTAAAAAAATAATAAATAAGTTAGGCAGCGTTTCACTAACTTATTTTTATTTTATTTTAAAAAAAAATCAGATACTCCACGTTCTCCATTGAAGCAGCAATCATAGTTCCTTCCTTCCTATCATTATAGGGTTCAGCAAATTTCATAGTTCCTTCCTATCATTATAGGGTTTAGCAAATTTCATAGTTCCTTCTTATCATTATAGGGTTCAGCAACGCATTAGCAACCAAATTTGATTCCTCCAAAATTAGGCTCGAAAAAATCACAAATTTTAGGGAAAAAAGGTCCAATTTCATAGCTCCTTCATATTGATTGCAAATTCGATTCAAAAGTAAACTATGCTCGAAAGATCAAAATTGATCATCTTTCAATAATTGGTCTTACCGTCAATAAAATTTGATGATAAACCTTGGAATGTTGTAATGGTTGATGCTTCAATGGAGAACGTGGAGTATGCTTCAATGGAGAATGTTGTAATGGTTGCTGCTTCAATGGAGAACGTGGAGTATGCTTCAATGGAGAACGTGGAGTATCTATTTTTTTAGAAAAAAAAATATAAAAAAAAATAAGTTAGTGAAACGTTGTATGAGGCAGCGTTTCACGAACTTTTTTTTTTTTTTAAATCAAAATTTTGGTTTTTTTTTAAGAAAATTTTAAATCAGAAATTATGAAATTTAAAATAAAAAAACAAATGTAAAACGCTGTCCGAGACAGCATTTTACAAATTGTTTTTTCTTTTTTTTTTAAAAAAAAAAAAAAAAACCAAGGTATAAAACGTTGCCCGTGGAAGCTTAGTTTTTATAAATAGTTTTGCCATGCGTCTACTTTACAAAATTGTTTTGTAATTAAGCTTGGTTTGGTTAATTGTCCATGGAAATTACCAAACCCTTAGTTTGGTAAATAGTTTTGCCACGCGTCTACTTTACAAAATTGTTTGTGAATTAAGCTTACTTTGGTAAATCGTCCAATTTCCATTGCCAAACTTCAGCTTTGCACGTTTTTCAAACGATTCCCATACAACTAATTACAACCCCTTTACAATACAGAGTAACTCATATCAACGAGTTTCTTGTACATCCCTCCCAATTTTTTATTTTTTTTTTGGCTTTTGTGTTTCATCGGTTGTTAAAATCATTGAAATACTCCATCGGAAAAAATAACTGATATGTTGGACTGTTTTTCACCATTCATATATTAACTTTGACAATAGTTATTCATTAACATAATAGCAATATATTTTATCATATAATATGTTATTATATATAATTTTCATTAATATTTACTTATATAAAACTAAGATCAAGCTAGTGTATCGATATGTGCGCAAAGTCTGATTATGTCAGCTATATATGATGGGATAGAGGGGAGTAGTTGAGTGTATGTATTGTACAATAAAGGTAGAATAGTTATTGTTTTGATTGTAGAAGTTAGGTTCTTTTCTCTAAAATATGTGGGTTATAAAATTTATATAATCATTAAAGATGTCATATGACTATTTATTAATGATTTTGTCCATCCCTTCTATTTCGAGGTTTTAAGTCCCTCAAGAACTAGGTACGAAATGTTGCATTCGTATGACACGAACACCTGCAAAATTATGAATGTTCCTACAAGGACGAAAAAAATTATTGATGTGCCACGTTAGATATTAATTGTGTCAAAGTAATATTATTCACTTGTTAATTATTTGACAATCATTCAGTTAGTTTAATTGGCCCATCTTAATATTTTGAATAAACCCGTTTATTTTAATAATTAAACCCTAATAAAACGGGTTAAATTATTATAAATGGGTCATGATTAAAGTCAAATAAGCCTAATGCACATCAAACCCTAACCCTAGGGTGTCCTCAATTTATAAATAGATCACTTTAACTCATTTAGGAGAAGAAGAAATAAGGAGATACATAAAAAAATAGAGAAAGTCTCTCAAAACCATAAACCTCCAAACAACTAAAATCATAGGAGAAGAGCAACAAGTAGGCAACATGTTGTCCTACACTAAAAGATAAATCACAGACAAGATCAAGCCCCCAACGGGCCTCAAC
The DNA here is from genome assembly GCF_001683475.1 of Chenopodium quinoa. Lineage (NCBI taxonomy): Eukaryota > Viridiplantae > Streptophyta > Magnoliopsida > Caryophyllales > Amaranthaceae > Chenopodium > Chenopodium quinoa. Next base: position 343,222 of record NW_018742211.1, on the reverse strand, counting down.
CCGTAAAAAGAAGAACAATCTTTGGACGAGATCAAGCCTTAGTGGCCCTCGACATTGGAGAAAAGAAGATTTTTGAAATGTTAAGCACATTATAAGTTCGTGCCTCTACATTAAATATCGTTGATCAAAATCAAGCCTCGGCGATCCTCAATCAGTGTCGTCTTGGAGAACTTGGGGGCCCTGTTCTTAAATATATTTTTGGGCCATACATAATTTAAAATTTATACTAACTTAAATTTTGTTAGGCTAAAATTGAAGATTTTAGTAAACAAATGCTATTGCGTAATGATTACTCCGTATACAAAAAATTAATTAAACCTGGGATTCGAACAATAATCCTTTCTTTCGAGTGCATCTAGGCGCATAAGGCATATGTGTTTCACATACACATAAAAGGGCAATGGGGTTTTTTTTTTTACACTTTCTTAATGGTACAATGGTACATTTAATGTTACACATAGGCCCTATTTGTTTCATTGGTACATAGGCCCTATGCGCCAATACTTTTCCCTTTCATAGTTCAAGCTAAGTATTCAACTTTAAAAAACAGAAAGAAAAAAAAAAAAAAAAGAGAGAGAAAGAGAGAGAAGAAAAAAATTAATTACTTACTTAGGGATTGAATATTTCCAGTACAGAATATTTAAGAGTAGTATATTGTTAAACCCCAAATTCCCAATATGTAATTGAATGATACAAAATATCAAAATTTTGGATGATATAAATAGGGAAGTCGGTAAAGATTCAATTGTTACTCTAAAATTTTCTTGATATTGACTTGATATATTGATAATTGAATTATAATTCCAGTTGCTCAAATTAATTGATCCAAATATTTCGAAAATGATTTGTGTTCCCATAAGTAATTGAAAATTCATGGAAAAGAGGAGAAATTATTTGATTTGATTGATAAAAATTTGGTAAAAAATGAAAATAAGTGTCAAATTTAAGAAAGAAAAAGAAAAATTAGAGAAATCAAGAGGGAAAGATGAATCTAGACTCTAATTGGGATAAATTAAGGCGTGAGAAATGATGTTGGATGAACAACACATTAAAAGGATGAAAGAAAAAGTATTAAAGTGATTAATAACAAAAAGAGAACAGATATATCACCAAATTTTAAAAAACCAATTTGGGCCATCACATTTTTTGGGCTTTTAATTTCGAGGCCGTGTGCAAGGGTACACTTTGCACACCCCCATCTACGGTCATGCCCTCAATCAAGAACTCAAGTCAATTTGTGAAACAAGTCAAAGCCCTACATCAACATCTACAATCGAGATCAAGCGTTGATGACCATCAATCAAGAATTAAGACATTTCGTGAATTAAATTAAAATCAAAATGGAGATTGAATATTCGCCTCACCAAAACAATCGCCTCCGGAACTTAAGTTATTGATCGAAAATGAAATATGTAGAGAGTGTTTTGGGGTTTTTTTTTATGTTTTCATTAAGTAGGGTACATTGCTCATCGGTCCAAGAACGAACCGGACCAAAGACCGAAAATTTGATTTTCAAGAACCTAAGACTGGACCGGTTAAGCTAGAATCGGACCAGATAACCAGTCTAAACCCCGAACCAAATCGACTTGGACTGTTATTAGAATTTTTTTGATAATTTTCAAAATTATTATCAATAATTCTACGAAAAACGCGAAAAAAATCAAGGAAAAACAATTATTTAACGTCTTTTTTTTTATAAGTTTAGTACAAAAAAACTCATACAGTTAAAGTTTACTAAATTTATTAAGAATAATCTAAATCATAAATGACTAAAGGTTTTATGCATAATTTTAAGCATAAAACGGTTCTGACCGAAGACCGGTTTGTAAAGAATTTTGGACCGGACCGGTTAATTTGATATAGTCTGGCCCGGATCGATATTTGAACACCCTTATCCTAGAGGTGATCATAAATTCAGGCTGGGCCGGGCCTTAATGTCAAATGTCATGCCCAAACCCGCCCAAAAGTGGCGGGCTTTGCGGGCTAAAACGGGCTTTTTGGGCTTTTTCGGCCGAGTTTGGGCTTTAAACTAAAAAATTGCTTTTTGGCTTGCTAAAACCCGCCCTATTTTCGGATTGGATTGGGCCGAGCCATTGTTGATCACCTCTACCTTATCCCAAAGTAGATCTACAATTGTCTAATAAGAGCACCTACAAAATAACGAATATTCAATTGGCTAGAATTAGGTATGGCAGTGGATCTGGACCTGACTCAGATTCGTGGATCCAAATCCGGTTTTCACTGATATGGGTCTTCAAATTTTGGAATAGACGGATCCGAGTCGAATCTAGGTCCTGCTGAAAAAAATGGATTTGGATTCGGGTACCCGTTTTATAATTTCCCTACAAAAAAAGGCAAAATTGGCTAGAATAGCACAAACTATTTTAGTGACCATGTTAGTGACCAGCGACGGAAAAGTAGAAAGAGAAAGTAAAATTTGAAAGATTTTTGGGCACTGACCTTGAATTATGTGATTAATTTAATGTAACCTATCCCATAAATGAATGATTGAGGTATTTATAGTCCCCTTAAATTGTGTGCACTAGGTTTTGTGCCCTAAAATGGTGCCCAATATGTGTGTCACACGTGTCAACGGCAACACTGTTTTTATAATGTTTCTTTTTGGGAATTGGGCCTTGTTTTTATAGGTATTATCACCAGGGGAATTGCATATTAACACATGTTAGTCTCTGATTGGTGTCTTTTAGTTGAGCTGAGGGGCACATGTCAGAAAGTTGGCCAAGTGTTGGTTTTTTATTGGGCCACATGGCATAGGGTATTTTTGTGCCAAACATTTGCCTCTCATAGGGTATGGTGTTGGGCTGATACGTCAAGTCCTCTAACATGTAAGATGCCATGTGTGCAAGAACTTCATTAGCTAAGAAATTTTTAACATTGTTTGGGCGGAAGGTAAAAATGACTAAAATTCCTTTTCAAATATAAGTTCTATAAATACACCCCTTAACTTCATTTACTCACTTTGTTGTTTTGTGAGTATTCAAAAGAGAATTCAGACCTTCACTCATTTATAGAGAAGGGAAGTTTCAATCATATATTATTTGCTTTTACTTTGATTTTGACATTCATTGCTCCGTGATAGTTTAGTTTCCCAGTCAAGGTTTATGTTGGATGGTCAAAGTTTGAATTTTCCGTTGAGTAACCCGACAGACTTTGAAGAACACACTCAACCAATTGACATCTCAAGAACACACTCAACCAATTCACTTAATGTAACCGCCTAGCTTTCCTTTGTAAATTTCTTTTTATTGCTTTATTTGCCTTAAATTCGTCAGATTCGGCACCAATAATGGACTCGACCGTCTTTGCTTTGGAAGATAGTCATTCCTCTAGCATTGGGGAGTTTGGGGCGGCCCCAAATTAGATGTGCTTAATGTATACATACCCTACATACAGATAGTAAAGAAGGGGGTTGTAGGCGTTGTTCGAAGCGCGCCTACGTAAAAGCATGTTGTGAATATGCTTGGCACTCATAGGAAGTGGGAATTGACATACGATTAGGGACAAAGCAAAGTAGGGAGCTGACAACAAGTTTTTAAGGAGCTTGTAAATCGTTCACGGATCATTATAAGGCAACCACGATTAAGGGACAATGACAAGCAACAACGATTGACCCGTGAAGGTTACACCCCATTCATAATCCATGATATTACTAACTCCATATGGTTTGGAACCACAAAAGGAGGATTGGGGATGATGGTATGAAGTGAGTCATGGAGTCATATTCGCCCATATTGGCCTCTACTCGATTCTTATTGCGAAAAGTATTCCTGCGATCTCAAAGGCACACAAACAAAGATTCAATTTGCTCCAAACTATTATTAAGCTAAATTGGTTGAATGTTAATGCAACATATAATTCTAAAATATAGTGATCACTTCAATTAACAACAAGATTAAAAAGGAACCTAAACCGATAGTCCAAATTATCTTATTAGGCGTTATATTCAATTACATATTCCCTTTAAACATACAATATGGTGATCAAATAATAACAATAGAATAAACATTAATATTGGAAGCAATTAACAAGCATAATAACGATTAGTATATGAAAATCATAACAAAAATCGTTAGAAATATAAAAGGAATTGGAACAAAAGGAACATGATTCCTTACTTTGATTGTGTTTGCTTGCAACCATAAAACAATAAACGCGTTAATAACTTCAAGGAAAATAATTAACAATAATGGAAATAATGATTTGGGGCTAAACCCTCAAACAGTTTTACCTTTCACGCCTTGGTTTAAGTGATGAACTACGAGTAAAGTACGACTCCGGGGAGTGCTTAAAGGATGTATGGTGGAAGAATAGGGTAGGCTAGTGTTTAGGCTAAAGTAAGAGAGAGAGAGAGAGAGAGAGAGAGAGAGAGAGAGAGAGAGAGAGAGAGAGAGAGAGAGAGAGAGAGAGAGAATGGTTGGTGCCCCGAAACTGATGCAATCAACCTTGTATTTATAAAGGAAATGTGAGTGGTGAAACACGAAACTCTAGAAAATTAAGAGCGCCGCAGAGAAACCCTAGAAAATTGCCGCGTCACCATGACGCGGTGCAATATTTCGTAACACGGCAGAGATTGCCGTGTCGCGGCATTTCTGCCGTGACACGGCAATTCTATTTTCCAGAAATCATCCAGATTCATTTTTATATTTTACTTAAGCATTAAGCATGTTATAATTAGGCGTCATTTCAGCTATTCTGGACTTTGGCTTAGGGTTTTATTATTTATTAATCGGGCTTTATTAATAAATAACACGAAAATAATTAAAAAGGGTTTGGGCTGAAATGCGGATTAGACTTAGTTCGACTTAATGTTTGGACTGATCTGTTGACTGTTTTGTTTGACTGAATATGGGTTTTAAGCACTCCCGAGATTAAATACTCGACCCGACCAATAATGGCGGTGAAAGGTTGTTCATCATCGGGTTTTGTTTTGAGGAGACATTTTTAGGTGTCTATAGGGGTTAACTAGCGTTGTTTAGGGTAAAATACCCTAGACACGTGGACCAATAATCCAGTGACACGTCTCCCCTAGGCCAACGCTTAAAGAGCTAACTAGGACATGACACGTGGCACCAGTCAGCATCTGGGTAAATCGTCCTTCAAGCCTAATTCCCAAAAAAATGGTTCAATCAAGTTACCTAGTTTAAATAATCTAGGAGGCACACACTCCCATACACTATAAATACTATTCATATATGAATATAATACGAACAGTAGGGAGCGTTAAGTAAACAATTATTACACTCACACAAAAGCTAAGGAAATTACTCTGATATTTTACTTTCTAGTTATTACAACTTTCTTCCAGTATTAACTTGACAGTCTGAGGCGAAACTTCGATAAACCGGAGCTTTCGTTGTTTTGTAGGTACAACGCATTTGGTAGGCTATATTTAATGTTGTAACTCTCCCGCAGGACATCCAGATCAGAAAACCCCAAAACATTTTAGCTTGTGTATGGGGAAAGTACCTTTGAAATGGCTCAAGATGATCCCATACCACATAAAGATCATAATGAAGTTACAGTCGATAGCGACTTTGATAAAGGCGCTAAGACGAAGGTAGAGTATTAAACTAACCCTGTTGACGGCTCATTGTTTGCCTCAAATTCGTTGGATTCGGCACCAATAATGGACTTGACCGTCTTTGCTTTGGAAGACGGTCATTCCTCTAGCACTAGGGAGTTGGGACGGCCCCAAATTAGATGTGCTTAATGTATACATACCCTACATACAGATAGTAGAGAAAGGGGTTGTAGGTGTCGTTCGAAGCGCGCCTACATAAAAGCATGTTGTGAATATGCTTAACACTCATAGAAAATGGGAATTGACATACGATTAGGGACACGATTAGGGACAAAACAAAGTAGGGAGCCGCCAACAAGTTTTTAAGGAACTTGTGAACTGTTCACGGATCATTATAAGGCAACCACGATTAATTAAGGGACAACGACAGGGTTTGGTTTCGCAGTGTCCAATACCGCGCGGAAAGGATACCCGCCCAAAGATCCGTGCACAAATTAAAGCAACTAGACATGCATGCAAATAATTAAACAATAAACACATAATTAATAACAAAGAGAGAGAAAGAGGAAAAGACGATCATACCCTTGATGCGTGTTTTCCACTTATCACGAACATGAACTCACGAACGGGGAAAGAGCCTCAAACGCGACCCCTACAACATGGTCCACCCACGCGCCCAAACTTGGCTAATATTACCGGCTAGGGAAATATTTACACTACTAACAAGCTAGAGGATCTCTTTATAAGGTTTTCTCAATGAAGATGCCTTTTATAGAGTTCAACTCTTGCAAAGAATTTCCAAGGGAGGCCTTGGCTATTTATAGGAGAAGCATCTCCATCTCCTTGATTTCCAATCAATGTGGGACTTTTGCAAAGTTGAGAAAAGGTATTATTTAATTTGATTCTAAAATAAATTAAATAGCTCGTATAAATAGTTAAGCAACAAGTGGCAGTCTCATGGGAGTGGTTAAGTGAGGACCACAACGAGGACCACATGGTCTCCTTGCCTCCCCAAGCCACTAAACCCACCAATCACAATAAGCCATGACATGTCAACATCCTTGGGCACCAAGGAATGGCCGGTCAAGGCCTCATTGACTCGGCTTGGGCCTACTAGCCGCATCGCAAGCCCATAGCGCTAGCTAGGCTGTTGTGCGCAGCTTGGCTTCCATGTCGGGCGTGCTAGCAGGTCTCGCAAGCCAGCGCTCGCTGCGGGCTTGCTGGCGCGCTATGCTAGCAGGCTTGCTACGAGCTTGCTAGCATGCAGGCTGCTTGGCGTACCATGCTAGCTGCTCACTGTTGTTGCCCTTACATGCCCGCACACCCTTGCGGGCTGCTAGTGCTTGCGACAACATGTGCTAGGTTAGCCCTCGTACGGCTAGGCCGATACGAGGCTAGGGCTATGCACTTTAACTTTATTATTGGTTGTTTAACTTATTTGTACGTCTCGTAAATTCCTAGAATTTGACTCAACTTTCGACATTCGGCTTTGACGCTCTAAGCTCGGATTCTGACGTTGGAGTACGTATCCTCTTGTTTGACGTATTAAGGCATTTGGCTTAATTCCTCACCTTAGTTTGGTTGCACGCTTGGGTGTGACCCGTTGGATTCAGTCAAAGGAAAGCTTTGAGATTAATATAATTAATCTCACTGATCAGAGATTGCCCCTAGCCCGACTTTTCGATCACTTGACTTCACTGAATAATTAACTCCGTAATTGATTCTAAACCCTTTATCGGAATAATACAATTGTTCGAAGGACACCATTGCTTTCAATCTCCCACTTGTCCTTCCGGACAAGTGTGCTGATTGTATATAGCCTATTTCCTATGTCACTTAATGCCTCTTCATGAACTATAAGGTAAGTCTTTTTCATCCTTATTACGTCTAGAAGTGTTTCTCAATTTCTGAGTTCGACTGTCAATAAGCAGATGATTTCTAAAATCCATTTAAGCACGACCATGCATTTTCACAATCTCGCTCTTTGAGAGGCCTTGTAAACAACAAAGACACGTTCCCTATTGTTAATAGGGGGACATTCTCAGTCTTGCATTGTTAGCTTCCCATACTAAGAGTTTATAGCCGCTCGATTGTTGCCTTTATAATCCCCTTGTACGAAAGACGTTTAACAACATCAAATGGACTAGTACTGAAATAAGAGAACTTACAATACTCATGGTTGAGGAAAGAGGTTCTGATAGCCATAATGAGTAATATACTTATGACGATTGTTAAATCTCTTAAAGTATTCTCATAGGTCGATCCGGTATAGTTCCAGACTAATACCTGTGCAAATGATTTATGACATTCTTGTCCTTGTAGCACAAGAATCGGTGCAGAATCGGTGCTATAAATCATACTACACACTAATATCGCGTGGTCACTAGTCGTCCAACTTTTAAATGACCTCGATTAGGGATGGTTTTGATATGATATTCAACGTTCACTTAATAGGTGTTTCTTTATCCAAGACATTGTCTTGATACCCTATTTTGAATATTTTCAAATAGAATGGACTCATTATTTAATTCTAAACCACAATTAAATAGTTTGTGGAATAATTAGTAAAATTTTATTCCACTATGAAACTTTTCAACGTTTCATCTTATGATAGAATGGTATTCCCCAAATGTTTTAAGAGTAATACTCTTTACAAAACATTTGTAGAAATAACACTCATCTAATATGCTTGATTTCTTTTATGCAGTGGTGAATGTTGTGGTTCACTTATTACATAGGTTTAGTTATGATTACTTTTGAAAATCTTAGCATCTTCATTATCAAAAACTTTCATAATAAGATGATAAGATTCGAGAGTGTAATGGATTATACGTGATTTAGGATTTATTGTCCAAGTGATGGCTCCCACTCATTTTTATGATTTGAGATTTTCAACTTGACAACCTACAATCATCAAAGTTCAACAACGAACTATCCATTGAACAACTTCCTTATTATTGCCTTTAAGGCAACGATGTTCTCAACATATATTTTAGTAGAGTTCCTAATGATGTTTTGCTTGGATTTTACTCCAATCGGTTCACAATGATTAGGGATACCTTAACCATTTGTGATCATGGAAATTTATCTTAAATTTCCGCACATTACACATGGATGCTAGTCCATGTTACCATTCTTAAGCCACAACGCATCTAAGGCCGTGCTTATAAATGACTTCCTTGTTAAGGGATCTGATCCTTACTAAGGTTGTGCTTGAAACATCATTACTCAAATTATATTTGTTTCCATTCATCAAGAACTTATCCTCTTACTTAACCAAGTACCTTGGATGTTCATGATCATAATATAACGATTCATTACTTAGATTCAAGTCGATTAGTATTTCATGCTTCTCATGCTCTAAGCATGCAAGTCATCATGAGACGATTCCATATCGTAGCACACATGATGGATTCAATCGTAGAATTATTCCCAATTTTATCCCATTCATGTAAATTTTAGCTCATTCAGTTTCATTGAGTCTTGCTAAACTGTTTGCTATATGATACGGTAGAAAGTCTCTACTAGAGTCTTTCTTAGTTGACTTAGTATTCGCCTACCTTACACTTAGTTCAAACATTTACTTAGTCTTATACACATGGGTCGAAAGTCTTTTCAAGTCCTTCATGTTTAACGTTAAATTCATTTACTCATTCAAACATTTTATTAAGTCTATTTAATAGATCTTAATTCCCACTATGTATAACGTATCGCCTTAGCTTGATCCATTTTTTAAAAATACTTTCAAATCTAAACATTTAGCATTTGATAGTCATTTTACAATAGAGTTTGTAAACTTCTTATTGGACCTTACAAGATTGACTCTTTCTCCAACTAAACTTCTTATCTATAAGAATTTCTATGTTTCTCCTTTTGTCAAACCTTTTGTTAACTTTATGAGAAAACACGTTCTAATTTCTATATGCAATGCTTCCCTCGATCCAACAATGGATTTCTTGAGCTTGCTTTCAAATCTAGAATTATTTATATTTTCGAAACCCTTAGACTATATCCATGGTCTCTTCCAAAAATGCCATTTTAAGAAGGTGGTTTCGATATCTATTTTGCCATATTTCATAAGCGCAATTTTGCTTGAATAATCACGAAAAGTCTTAAGAATTCCAATTATTGAATATGTTTATTAAAATCAACGCCGTGAGTTTAATTATCACCTTTTCAACTAATCTAGCTATGTATTTACATATACATTTCCATACTTGTTAGTTTTCTCCTTAAAAACTTATTTGCACTTGATGGATCTTTAACCTTTATGCAAATTAATCAAGTTTAAAACCTGATTTTCAAACATGGAGTCTATTTCGGATTTTAACCATTTCGGAATTTGGATTTGTTGTAGCTATTTTACAAGACAATATTCCCTTACTATCTAATAGTAAATAGTGTACTTGTAAGTCTTAGGTTCATTTCTAATTCTAACTTAATAGAAATTTATTGGATTCAATCCAAACCTTTTGGTGAATTATATACCTATCTGGAGTAATTGCATCAAACACTGAGTTTCAAGGTGCTTCTAAAGCCCTTTGACTATTTTGATCTTACTCCAACACTTCCAAAGCTTTTGTGTGTAATGAATTCTCTCTTAAGGCACTTGTAAGTCCTTTGAGTATTCTTGATCAATCATTCTCACAATGAAGCCCTTCTAAAGTCTTTTGAGATTCTCAGTTCTAGTTTGTTGCTAATCTCGATTGTCATTGAGTTTATTTTTCTCCCACTTGTCGTTTTGAAAATGTGTTACTTTCCAGAAAGACACCACTTAGAGCAACAAATACTATGTTCTCAATTAGGTTGTGGAAGTAATGCATGTAGTCTCACTTGAATGCTCACAAAGAGACATGTATATTGTCTTTGGGTAAAAGTTCGTTGTGAAACAAACCGTTAGCTCCCACTTGAGCTTCCCTAGCCTGAGCCACTTAGCTCCCACTGAGCCAATGAGCTCCCACTGAGGGTGAGAGCCTTAGACATATACATGAAAAGACCCTAGAAACTATTTCTATCCATAACTGAATATGGTTTCCTTTCTTAGCTTTGACAATTTTGTTTAGTGTAAGATTAGTCATTTGTACAAATCTTTAAGAACTTTGTAGGAAGGGATGTGATCCATCATCGTTCGAGTCATTTCCAAATGGCCTCGAGGTTTCTTTCAAGACATACTATATTCATTGTGGAGCTAATTATGAAATTCTAATTTCATAACTTTGAGATAATCACTCCTGGCTCAATGTTTTGATATCTTGCCAAGTCGATTCTATACTTCATTGAACTTTTGAGCTACTCAAGATCCAGTTTGTTCACATTTGATGAATATACCCATATTCTTTCAAATTCTTGTGAAAACGTTGAAATAATGGAATACTTTAGCTTTCGGAGTCAATTTTCTATACCAAGCATAATAGCTCCTTTCTTTGTCGATTTCAACAAGTAAGACTTGCTTGTCTTAGAACGATTCCAAATTGATCAACTTTCAAGAGTCTATCTGATAGAGTCTTGAGTACGTTCTTGTCGATGTGATATTGCTAAAGATGTTCGGAATGCAAATCATGTCCACGACTTGAACCTTGTGAGTTTTCATGTAAGAGAAATGTTTGTTTATAATCAAGCATCCTTGACTCATGGATTAAACAACCATGCCATTAAAATAAAACCAACAACTATTGTTCTTTTACTTTGAATGTGAGTCTTTCCGTGTGTAAACGGATCGTTTGCTGATTATGGAACACAATAATCATTATTTGTTCTAGCCTTAGCTTTAGAAGGTTATTAAACAAAGCAAATGACCTTACAACTGATGTTGCACTACTTGCTTCATTCCAAGCTTGTAAGTCAATAACTTAGCTTAACTTCAATGGTTTGAGGTCACTTCAAAGCGGAATACTCAAGCAGTATCCGATACTTGCGAAGATAATGAGTTAAGTTAACTACGATAACATGAACTCATAGGTAGAATTGGAATCTCGTATTCCTCTTCTATGTTCCTTGTTTCCTATGTTTCTTATCATACATCATCTCATAACCTTTAAGAACCATTTCTTTAAGTGTTTTGACTTTTACACTTTGTTAGGCATAATTAAGCATCTAATGCGCCGTAAAACAAAGTTCTTTTCCTTCAATTCGTACTTGAATTACTACATCAATGAGTCCTACTCATTAGTGTATGAAGTGCAAAGATATGTTGGTTGTCAATTATTGACAATTTGAGTTTTCAAATCAATACTTCATGTTTATTAAAACTACCTAGTATTTTGAATACATGACGTCCAACCGTACTTTCGGACTTAGCCATAAAACTCATTTATGAGATATTGTATTTTAGAAATGTATTTTCCTTTCTTTGAGAACCATTCTCAAACTTTTCTTTTACCAATCGTTGGAAAACATTATAATTCGATTTAGAATTCTACAAATATGTGTGCAAAGTATAACCATTTATCAAGATAACATAATAATAAGCTTTGAAATACATGCAAAACTAGTAATTTCAATCAAGTTATTAACGGTTTATTCAATTTATAAATTGTCCCATATGATTGAATAAAACGATTCCAAGATCCCAAAAATCAAAAAGTGATTAAGCATTCTTGGCTCGTCTTAACACTTAATATTTTAAGGTAAGAAATATAATTGCTAATAGCTTTAAGCTATTCTTGGTTCGATAAATCGTCGCATCCAATGGTTCCTTGACGATTATCTCCTTTGCCACGACATCTAAGGACTCCATAATGATATCGTTGTGTTTAACCAAAATCAACGTGTATATAATTTCTTACTTTGGCAAACCCATCAACATACCTTACTTCTCTAGGAAAGTAGTAATGTCTTGCTTTGGCATAGCCCATTACTATTCTCATTAGTTCCGTAAGTGTCATTTTGGAATGACAATTTAACTCAATATTCTTTGGGACTTAGGGTTTTTATGTTGGTTGATTTATGTGAACTAAATTAATCATTCAACATTCGAAATCCTAAACATGCATCTGACATTGCAATTATATATAAGCATAAGCATAAATATATAACGCATAAATAAAGATGCATTTGGCAACTAGCATGACCTCTTGAAACTTGAATCTTCAAATCTTCAAGGGCCTTCATTACATCTTCTTGGCTTCGTCTTCTTGGAAACGCCATCTTTGAGACATCAACACCAATTATGCAACTACTAATAAGACTAGGACTAATCTAAATAATTAAAGTACAAAAATACTTTATGGCACATAGTCCATATTTAGATTTACAAAAATACAAAACGGAACGCAGTCTGTATTTACTATCCTAGTCGGGCCCCCACTAGTTGCCATTTTCTAAAACTTGCATTAAATATCTATTCCATTCATCCATTCACTTGTAAAGTGAATGGCCATGCATTTTACAAATAAACCAAGCAGTAATACAAAACAATGCATTAAAATGAGCACACACTAGTTACTAATTTAGGTGGTTAGTCCAATTAACTTGCCTAAATTAAAACTAGTCAAAGTGTTTATCACGATTATGTGAAATAACACAATGATAAAAGCACAATTAAGGCTAAATTAAGCTAAAATAACAATTAATGAAGCTCCCACTAAATTCTACATCCAACTTAATTAAAATTAATTAAGCCAAATATTCAAAATTTTGTCAAAAATAATTTTGCAAATACGTGAAAAACCGAGGCTTAGCCTCGTTTTAAAAAAAATCGCAAAATAAAATGAGGAAAAATAGGCCCACGGGCAGGCCACGCCTAGCAGCCCCAGCCCTCATACGCATGCAAGTGCTGGACGCTATTTAGTAGCCCGGCCTTACGTGCCGAGATGTTGCTGGGCGCTGCCTGGCAGCCAGCACGCTCATGGGGCGCGCCTTGCTGCTGCTGCTGCGCCATGGGCCTATCTTACACACCCTCCCACACCAAGGTGCTGCACTCTTGCATGCACACATGCGCACGAGCTCGGCAGCAACATGTAAGCTGCGCAAGCAGCCCTACTAGCCGAGCTTGGTGGTTCAAAACTTAAAGTTTTGATTTTTGTGCTCATGCCTCAAAATTTTATTCCGATTTTTTGTGTGACTTTAAATTAATTCCTAATTAATTTTAGAACTAGTATTTGAGCAATTTTGAAATTAAAACAAGTCCAACTTAAATAAATTCAATTTTAGTGCACAAACCAAAATTCAAGAACCATTCTTTAAATTATTTTTGGCTCTACTTGATGCAAAAAAAATTGAGGGCTATTCTCACAATTAATTTAACCAACATAAATTAATAATGAGATTTGACAAAAATTAGTTGAATAAATAAAAATCATCCAATGAAAAAATTTATCCAACACTCACTTATGCACATATGAACATTACATCCTTCCAATAGGAAGAGTAATGATTTTCAAGCACAAGTATGAACATTTAAGACTTTAATCAACTTGAAAATGATTAAAACCAAAAATTAGTTCATTATGGATTTTAGCAAGTTAAGATCCAACCAAATAAACAATTAAATATTGAATCACTAACATTTTAGGGGCTTCAAAAAATTCATATTCACCATAAACATACACACTTCAAGCAATTTATTTGCAAGAATGTGAAATTTCAAGTTTATGTGAAATTAAGAGCTCACCAAATTAAGCACCAAATATGACTTCATAAACATTCTTAATAAGGAGTAAAATTGCAGAAGATTAATGATATAATCAAACACATAATCCATTAATTGCATGCCATAATTAATCAAGGTTTAAAGATTTAAAAAATTTCGTCAAAAACGAAAAACCCCTCAAAAAACCACTTTCTAGGCGGATTTTGGCTTCTGGAAGGTCATTTTTAAACACTTTGTGGGTACAGAATGATTTAGAACATTGATTCCACCCGCTGTTGGGTTTCGCGGTGTCTAACACCGCGTGGAAAGAAAATCCGCCCAAAGATCCGTGCACAAATTAAAGCAACTAGACATGCATGCAAATAATTAAACAATAAACACACAATTAATAACAAAGAGAGAGAAAGAGGAAAAGAAGATCATACCCCTGATGTGTGTTTTCCACTTAGCACGAACACGAACTCACGAACGGAGAAAGAGCCTCAAACGCAACCCCTCCAACGTGGTCCACCCACGCGCCTAAACTTGGCTAATATTATCGACTAGGGTAATATTAACACTACTAACAAGAGGATCACATTATAAGGTTTTCTCAAAGGAGGTGCCTTTTATAGAGCTCAACTCTTGCAAAGAATTCCCAAGGGAGGCCTTAGGTATTTATAGGAGAAGCATCTCCATCCCCTTGATTTCCAATCAATGTGAGACTTTTGCAAAGTTGAGAAAAGCTATTATTTAATTTAATTCTAAAATAAATTAAATTGCTAGAAAAAATAGTCAAGCAACAAGTGGCAATCTCAGGGGAGTGGTTTGGTGAGGACCACAAGGAGGACCACATGGTCTTCTTGCTCCCCAAGGTACCAAACCCACCAATCTTAATAAGCCATGACTGGTCAACATCCTTGGGCACCAAGGAATGGCCGGTCAAGGCCTCATTGACTCGGCTTGGGCCCATTAGCCGCACCACAAGCCCACAGAGCTAGCTGGGCTGCTGTGCGCTGCTAAGCCGCCATACCGGGCCTGCTAGGAGGCCTCACAAGCCAGCACTCGCTGCGGGCTTGCTGGCGCGCTATGCTAGCAGGCTTGTTGCGAGCTTGCTGGCATGTGGGCTGCTTAGCGCACCATGCTAGCTGCTCGCTGCTGCTGCCCTTGCAAGCTCGCACACCCTTGTGGGCTGCTGGTGCTTGCGACTTGCTTGCGGCAGCATGTGCTAGCCTGACCTTCGTACGACTAGGGCTATGCACTTTGACTTTATTATTCGTCGTGTGACTTATTTGTATGTCTCGTAAATTCCTAGAATTTGACTCGACGTTCGACATTCGGCTTTGACGCTCTAAGCTCGGAATCTGACGTCGGAGTACGTATCCTCTTGTTTTGACGTATAAGGCCTTCGGGTTAATTCGTCACCTTAGTTTGGTTGCACGCTTAGGTGTGACCCGTTGGGTTCAGTCGAAGGAAAGTTGGAGATGGCCTCTAGCCCGACTTTTCGATCACTTGACTTCACTGAATAATCAACTCCGTAATTGATTTTGAACCCTCTATCGGAATAATACACTTGTTCGAAGGACACCATTCCTTTCAGCAACATTGATTGACCCGTGAAGGTTTCACTGCATTCATAATCCATGAGATTACTAACTGCATATGGTTCGAAACCACGAAAGGAGGATCGGGATGATGGTACGCAATGAGTCATGGAGTCACATTCGCCCGTATTGGCCTCTACTAGATTCTTATTGCGAAAAGTATTCATGCGATCTCAAAGTCACACAAAGAAAGACTCAATTTGCTCCTAACTATTATTAAGCTAAATTGGTTGAATGTTAATGCAACATGCAATTCTAAAATATTGTGATCACTTCAATTAACAACAAGATTAAAAAGGAACTTAAATCGATCGTCCAAATTATCTTATTAGGCGTTATGTTCAGTTACATATTCCCTTTAAACATGCTTAGGGTTCCGTCCAGATTCATTTTTATATTTTACTTAAGCATTAAGCACGTGATAATTAGGCGGCGTTTCAGCTATCCTGGACTTATTTCAAGCTTAGGGTTTTATTATTTAATTAATAAATAACGAAATGAATTAAAAAGGGTTTGGGCTGAAATGCGGATTAGACTAAGTTTGACTAAATGTTTGGACTGATTTGTTGACTAATTTGTTTAACTGAATATGGGTTTTAAGCACTCCCGAGATTAAATACTCGACCCGACCAATAATGGCAGTGAAAGGTTGTTCATCATCGGGTTGGTTTTTGGGAGACATTTTTAAGTGTCTACTAGGGTTAACTAGTGTTATTTAGGGTAAAATACCCTAGACACGTGGCATATAATCCAGTGACACGTGTCCCTAAGGCCAGCGCTCAAAGAGCCAACTAGGACATGACACGTGGCACCAATCAGCATCTGGGTAAATCGCCCTTCAAGCCTAATTCCCAATAAGCCGTAAAAATTGTGCAACTAAGTTACCTAGTTAAAATAACCTAGGAGGCACACACTCCCATACACTATAAATAATATTCATATATGAATATAATATGAACAGTAGGGAGCATTAAGTAAACAATTATTACATTCACATGAAAGCTAAGGAAATTAATCTGATATTTTACTTTCCAGTTATTACAACTTTCTTCTAGTATTAACTTGGAAGTCGGAGGCAAAACTCCGATAAACCGGAGCTTTCGTTGTTTTTTAGGTACAACACATTTGGTAGGCTATATCTAATGTTGTAACTCTCCCGCAGGACATCCAGATCAGAAAACCCCAAAACGTTTTAGCTCGTGTATGGGGAGAGTACCTTTGAAATGGCTCAAGATGATCCTATACCACATAAAGATCACAATGAAGTTACAGTCGATAGCGACTTTGATAGAGACTCTAAGACGAAGGCAGAGTATTACACTAACCCTGTCGACGACTCACTGAAAGTCACACGCATCTGGCTGAAGGTTGCAAGAGAGAGACCCAAAACTAGTGCGGGAGGGAGTAAGTTGGCAGGCCAGTCTATGAGCCGAATGCTCCCCCTGCTCATGTAACAAGGTCAAATTTTTGAAGATCCTCTCGGACTTCAAAGGAGAGATTAAAGGCATGTTGAAATCCAACACTCATTAGAAGGCTGTGCCAAGTAAGAACCAACCGGCAAAACAACCTACTTGAATGGTTGAAGACAACAAAGAATCGTGAAGCTACATCAAATCTTAAGCGACACACTAAGGGCCGTTCGGTAATTGAAAGACCAACCTTCACATCCGAAAGAGTACACCTAAGAGTAAGCAGGTATACTACGATGCTCGTTAGCTCATCGAGCGTAAGAAAGCACAAAAACTGTCCGATGCGACATCTATTCCATGCTAGACAACACTTTTTAGAATGCCTCGCTGATGTATTCTCACACTGGACAAGGATTACCTACTCCAAGCGGTCAATCCGATTATGCAGGCCCTCATCTTATACAACCAACATTGTATGTCCCCCAGCAGGCATACAACCCCTTTGGTACTACATACAATCAACCTAGCTTCTTGTGAGGTTAATCGGCACAGTAACTCTAGCCACTCAACTGGAAACTAAGGTTGTTGAAGCTTGGAGAACAACTGTCTGCGTTCTCCTAGGAAATTACTGAGGTGGAACAACCGTTCAGAGTAAAGAATGTTCTGGTTGGTGCCTACGACGACATTACCAAACCAAAAGGTCACCTAATGGCATATTCAAACCAAACGTATTTATAAGTGGAGGATGATGCTACATGGTGCAGATGCTTTTCGGCAACCTTGAAGGGCATAGCCCAAAAATATTTGGCAATTTGCCTGCCGAATGCATCAACAATTTCATAAGCCTTTTAGTTCGTTACTTTTGAAAAATAAAAGCTTTTTAATCTTGTATAAAGTGCAAATTTCAAGGTGGGGGAGACTATAACATCACAGGGAAGCCCAGATAACACTCAACATGTATATTGCAAGAAAAACCTTGCCCATCTATTGAGTAAATTGCAAGCTCATTTCAAACTTGCCTTCATAACTCTAACCAGAACTAAATTTAGACTCAGCATACCGAGGGAAGGCACAACTAAAGGAGTTTTTTTTATAATCCTTTTGGTGAAGTTCTGAATTTGTCTAATGTTTTTTCTTAGAATCAACAACTATTTTTCCAACACGTGTTTCCTTGATTGTAGTATGTTGACTATTTCTAATGGTGGGAAAATGTATAAATCAAAACCATTTATGCATTACAGAAGAAATAAAAAGCGATCATCTTGTGAGAATGCTGATGATGTTGTAAGGTATATATAAGTATGTATTTTTGGAAAAAAAAAAACTAAGGGTGTAACCGTGTAAGCAATATTTCAAGGGAACACCATAACCTTACCCATTGACTTATGTATTATTCCCTATTCATATGCTTATTTTGAAAATATGGCTACCATTTATCCCGGTCAAACATAATTTCAAAAAAAAAAAAAAAAATCAGCGTTTTCTCTCTCCTCCTTCATTTTGAAAGTTATTTTCTCTCTCCTCCTTCAATTTCTCAGTTCTCAGTTCTCTCTGCTATTTGCTCTGATTCTTCATCAATTCTTCTTCAAACTTCATCAATTCTTTGTTAAGGTGAGTTTCGCTTATGTTTCAATTTGTGTTCGATTTTCTTGGATTAATTTTTTCAATTTGTGTTCGATTTTTTTGGCTTAATTTGTTCAATTTGTGTTCGATTTTTTTTGGCTTAGTTTATCACTTTGCGTTCGATTTTTTCAATTTCATCATCAAATTTCATGAATTTTGTGTTTGTGTCGATAATTTTGATGATATTTTTCTGATTTTGTGTTTTTGTGGACGTTTAAGTTCGTTTTTGCTGAATTATTACATGTAATTGTGTTTATTTTTTGTACATGTAATGTATTGATGTTTGCTAGTTACTTGTTAAACAGTATAGTGTAAATGTTTTGTGTTTTAAGGTAATAATAATTGAAATCTAATTTCGGGAATGTAATGTGCACACACCAAGTGTTTGATAAAAGTCTCTGATATGATGTTATATATGTTTGATTTCTAATTAACTAAATACATATCATTGATCAAGGTGTGTTGTGCCACCTTATGTCATTTAGTATTAAGAATTATGGGATATTTGATACTTTGTAGTCATATTTGTCTAATAGAATTTATGCTACATTACACTTTGGAGGACAAGGTTTTTGGCTGTCATGTATTGAAACTAAGCCTTTTTTCTATGTTGCTTTTCGAGCAAATTACACTGTTAGAATTCCATATACAAACCTTGGTCAGTTTAGCAGACCAGGTTTCAATACTATGACAAAGATTCCTTATCTTTTACCATTCTTCCTCCCATCAATAATGTATCTTTATATGCAAATGTCTACCTGCTATATGATTCGATGTATCAAAAAAATTGAACTTGTCTTGGCAAACTTCTGGTTTGGTTTTGATTTTTTATTCACATAATTTGCAGTCATACTTGTTTGGAGGTTGAAAGCAATGGCTATTTAATAAGGTTGAAGTTCTTAATTTTCCGAGGGCCTTATAATGAAGATGTAAAAACAAAAAGAAAATAGGTCCACTTGTAAGTCGTAACCCTTGTGGAACAGGATTCTTGGGAAGCGAGCCTAAAGCTATTGAGATGATGATCTGATTTTTCTTGTACAAAAGTTAAAAAACCTTTAATGATCGATTCTGATACTAGTTATTTGCTTATGTGCGTGTTTTCTTATTTGCTCATTTTATGTTTTGTTGGTCAGTATAATAGTTATTGTTTGGATAAAACTTGCTCATTTTATGTTTTGTTGCTCATTTATGAAATATCAGGTTTTTGATTTTGTATAGCATATCTAATGAAATGTATGTTTAGTTTGGAGTTGCAATCATTTGTTAAATTAGCACTAACTATTTGCTCATTTGACAAATGAGTAACTAACTATTTTCTCATTTGCTAAATGAGCAAAAAAGTGATTGCTCATTTCCAAAATGCTCAAAGAAATGTTTGCTTATTTTGCAAATGATTAACTAATTATTTTCTCACTTTACAAATGAGCATCTAAGTTTTTTCTCATTTGTTAAATTAGCAACTAAGTATTTGCTCATTTGACAAATGAGCAAAATATTGACTGCTTATTTGCTAATTGTTCATTAGATAATTTATTAGCCTATGCTTCTTTATCATAACATACTCCTTAGGGTCAATTTATAGTTTGTACCAGGTTGTTCCTTAGGGTCAGTATATGTTATTAGGAGAAGTCAATCCTACTAATTCCGATGACATGTGCTTTAGTTGAGGACACCCACTAACATCAAGGCTACCCAAATTGATATGTTTTCTAATATTTTGTATGAGCAGGACATCTGTTAAGAAAGATTCTGCTGCTAATGTTAGTGGGGTTGGGTGTACCGTCGTAGGTACCGACCAACACATTTTTAACCTTAGCTGGCTGTGCCGCCTCGGTTTCTCCCTGGAGAAAGCCGACGGCTGTTCCCCAAGGTTCAGTAGCCGGAGCTGCCAGTCCATAGGCCAGTCCCAAGGGGTTGTGCCCTCCGCCGCCTGGGGTTGCCCAGCAGGCTAACTGGCTGGGTTGCTAGGACCAACTTGGTCTTGGCCCCGTTCCCTTGTTTCTTTCGAACGGGTGCGCCTTGATCGAAGTGACCTGTATGGGGCCACATAGGTGTCGACCTCATAGTCGTCACCACTATCCTGGTCCGTGTGGACCTCAAGCTTAGCCGAAGGCCGTCTGCCCTCAACAGGCGGTATAGTGTCGTATGCCATATCAGAAGTACTCTCCCCACAGACGGCGCCAAATGTTTCGGGGGTTTTTGGAGTCCCTCGGGAGAGTTACAATTCTGGGAATCCGCGCTTGACGTCTCAACCTGCAAAACCACAAAACTCCGGTCGGGGGGAGTTCCGCGTCCGACGATCAAGTTAGTATGTCTCCGGATGTAGAAAAATGCGGAAAGTAAATGGGTTTTTCTCTCTGATTCAAAGCGATTCTGCAATTAATATTGCTCGGTTTTTGTTTGTATATTTCTGAATGTGCAATAAATGAGGAACTCCCTCTATTTATAGTAGATGAGGATTTGCTCCCCATTAGGGTTACAATGCCACGTGTCAGCATCCGATGGGATCCTAGTGGGCCTTTGAAGGGCTGCCACGTGTCAGCGCGGTATTGGGCCACGTGGCATAAGGATTTTTTTTACCCTGAACAATAAGGACATGATTGTCAAAAATCATTTGCACAGGTACTAGTTTGGAACTATACCGGATAGACTTATGAGAATACTGTAGGGTTTCGTAGTGACCCGACACTACGCGGAAGGAAACCCCCTAAGACCCGCCCCTTAATTAAAGCAATTAAAAAGCATAATAATCATAATTAAGCAAGACTAAGAACAAGAATTATACCTTTGTTGCGTGCTTCGCTCCTGAAGAGCTCTTACTTCAAAATCCCGAAATTACGAGATCTCCGACGGATCGTACCCTCGACCCGACCCGAGCGTCCCAAGTCTTGAAGGTTAGTCAAGACCCGGACGAACAAAACTATGAGTTTTAAGAATCAAAGGTTAACTCTAATTACAAGAGTTGCCTTTTTAATTCCAATCAAGGTTATCCATTTCCCAACACCCTTGCAGGGTATTTATAGGGAAATGGGTCCTTGGTTTCAATCTCCCACCAATGTGGGAGAGTTGAAAAATCAACGATTTATTTAATTTCCAAATTAAATAAATAATCAATTAAATCATATTGCGACAAGTGGCACAATCACATGCTAATGAGTGATAGCCAAGGCTAGGTGGGGGGGACCATTTTCCTTGCTCCCCAAGGCCCTTGATTGGTCCCCACAAGCAAGCACAAAACCGGCATGTGGCTGCTAGACTGGCAGCCAGCTAGCGCTGCCAGCTAGCACTGCCCAGCAGCATCCCAACCAGCCAGTGCTTGTTAGGCGATGCTGGCGCTAGTGTTGTGTACTAGCGCCTAGTGCTGCTAGCACATTGTGCTGGTGCTGGCCCCAACAGCCCACGCTCTGGCTGGCAGTGCACATCCCACGCACCACACGCATCCCCGCTGCACCTCTCGCACACGCACATGCCTCGCATCATTCGCACAAGCCTCGCACCACACTGCACCAGCCTCGCACCCCACGCATCGGCCTCGCATCCACGCACCAGCCTCGCACCCACGCACATGCGCCACACACATTGCTAGCCAAGCCAGTGCGCCTACGCACGCAAGTGCCTAGCATGTGTGCTGGGCGAAGCTGCCACGCACCCTCGCACTAGCACACACACGCCAGTGCCTAGCACTACTATGCTTGGTGCGAGGCACGCACACACACATGCACATGCGCCAGTGCCTAGCACTGCGATGGTTGTGCTTTGTGCATGTGTGGCCTTTCTATGCGCACCTAGGCATCCAGGCAAGCACGCTGCTGTGCTGCGATGGGCTGCCTGGTGCTCTTGGTGCGCCTAATGCTTGCGATGGGCTGCCAGGTGCTCTTGGTGCGCCTAGTGCTTGCGATGGTGTGCCTAGTACACCTAGTGTGCCTAATGCTTGCGAAGTATGTCATCAACATACAGTACTAGGAATGCAATATCACTCCCACTGATCTTATTGTATACACAAGATTCATCTGGATTCTTGATAAAACCAAACTTGCTAATGGCTTCATCAAATCGAAGATTTCAACTTCTGCTGGCTTTCTTCGGTCCATAAATGGACTTCTTCAGCTTGCAAACCTTTCCAGCGTTGCTTGGATCGACAAAACCTTTTGGCTGTGTCATACACACAGTTTCTTCCAAAATTCCATTTAAGAAGGCGGTTTTGACATCCATATGCCATATTTCATAATCGTAATATGCAACAATCGCTAGGATGATCCGGACGGATTTTAGCATTGCAACTGGTGAAAAGGTTTCATCATAGTCAATCCCGTGGATTTGTCTATAACCTTTTGCCACCAGTCTAGCTTTGTATATCGATACATTTCCATCCTTGTCTGTCTTCACTTTGAAGATCCATTTGCAACCAATGGGTGTATAACCCTCGGGCAAATTTACCAAGTCCCAGACTTGATTTTCAGACATGGAGTCCATCTCGGATCTCATGGCCTCTTGCCATTTTGCAGAGTCGGGGCTCGTCATAGCTTGCTTGTATATTGTTGGCTCATCACCATCCATGACTAGGATGTCCTGATCATCGGTTAAGACGATACCGAGGTATTTGTCTGGTTGAGATCTTTGCCGTTGCGACCTACTAAGGGTAATCAGTTGAGCATTTTCATTGTCAGTTTGATTCTGACCAATCTTCTTAGATGCTTCCAAAGCATTTAGATTGTCAGTTTTATCATGTTGACATTGTTACTCGTCCTCTCGAACTTCGTCGAGTTCGATTTTCCTCCCACTTGTCATTTTGGAAAGGTGATCCTTCTCCAAAAAGACACCATCACGAGCAACAAACACTTTGTTCTCGGATTTATTGTAGAAGTAATACCCTTTGGTTTCTTTTGGATATCCCACAAAGAAACACTTATCCGATTTGGGGTGAAGTTTGTCCGAAATTAATCGCTTGACATATGCTTTGCATCCCCAAATCTTGAGAAAAGACATCCTAGGAGGTTTCTTAGTCCATAATTCATATGCAGTCTTTTCAACAGCCTTTGATGGAGCTCTGTTCAGTGTTAGTGCTGCAGTTTGTAGCGCATGTCCCCAGAAAGAGATAGGAATTTAACTAAGACCCATCATTGATCAAACCATGTCTAACAAGGTTCGATTCCTCCGTTCGGACACTCCGTTCCATTGAGGAGTTCCAAGAGGTGTCAATTCTGAAAGAATACCGTTTTCTATCAAGTGATCGTCGAATTCATGGCTCAAATATTTGCCACCTCGTTCCGATCGAAGTGCTTTAATTTTCTTGCCAAGTTGATTCTCAACTTCTTTTTGAAATTCTCTGAATTTCTCAAAGGATTTAGATTTATTTGACGTTATTGTAGATATAGCCATATCTTTTATTGTCAATGAAAGTGAATTCTAAGATGGCTTAGTTCATTTGGTATCAATCCATTGTCTTTGTGTAAAGCATGCAATTTAATTTGAACATATGTTGAAAGACATTCTTTGAAACAACTACGTTAGAAGTCTTTCACTTCAAACATCTTGGTGTCCAACACCATCGATCAAAATATTGTTCAAAAGGCATGACAAAACTTGGATTAGTTTTAATTACATCTCAAAGACAAAATAGTGCATGCAAGCATGATCGAAAAAACATCTTCGTCATCCACTTGTCCATGCACCAACACTTGATAAGCTTCTCACTTGGTCCCTGAAAAGGCAACATAAAGTGAGTCATACTTGGTATCCAATACCTATGATAAGCTTAATTCACAAGTGTTTAGGAAGATGCCTGAGGTAGTCGGAATGTTCCCCTCTTCCTTGAAGAGCATGCATTCTCTCTTGTAGTGGCCTTGCATGCCACAATGGAAGCATCTCATCTTTGCCTTGAACTTCTTGAACTCCTTCTTCTTAGCTCTCAAGGGCCTTTTGGTCATTCCATATGCGGTGGCTTGGCTAAGAAGTTGCACCACCTCCTTGAGGGAGTGTGTCTCCTTTCCCGCAGCTATATGCACTCCAAGTGCATCACAGCCCGAGTGGAGTGAAGCAAGCAAGATATGCCCCGCCATCTCATCTTCCAATGGGATTCCGAAAAGCTGCATGTGTTTGAATAGTCTAGTCATTCCAAGCACATGAGGTCGGAGGGGCATGCCGGGTCTCAATTTGGCATTGTAGACCTTTGTCCAAAGCTCGCGCCTTTCCTTAGCAAGACATCCCACGTTTGGTGGCTTTATCCTCATGTTTGAGAGTGACCTAGTCAAGTCAAACACGAGTTCATCAAAGTTGCCATTGTCAATCTTGGTGACTCTTACATTGACAACGTCCTCAAGTGCTTTGAGGAACATGTCCGGGAGATAGGAGGTAAGACTTTCCTTACAATCTTCTGGGATAGAATTTGCCATAAGTCGTGAGACTTTCTTGCAGCTGGAGGACCATTCTTCATGAGCCTCATCAGTCATGATTCCTTTAGAGTAGAAGCTTGGAATGGGAGTGTCTAGAGTGTACTCAAAGGAACAATTCTAGAGAGTTTTCCTGAGTTCCTCCTCCCATTCCTTGAAGTTGACCAAGTTTAAGGAAAAGGCCAGCTTCTCGGGGAGTTTCGGGCACATATGGTTGTTGTTTGAGTTACTTGCAGACATTGTTCTACAATTGAAAGAATTTGAAGTGAAAAACCATTCATAAAATTGTCCCTTTTAGGCGAGAATAAAATGATTCTGAGATCCCAAAGATCAAGAAATGGTTAAGCATGCTTTGGCTTGTCTTAATCATTAAATATCTTAAGGTAAGCAATCCAATTGCTAATAGCTCCAAGCTACTCTCGGTTTGATAAAAATGTCGCATCTAATACATCTTTGACATTTTATCTCTTTTGCCACGACATATAAGGACTCCTTACTGATATCGTTGAGCTTGACTAAGACAACTTAAATACCTAGTATACCTTACGATCCTAGGGAAGTAGTGATGTCTCGCTTTGGCGTAGTCCATCATGTACGAGCATTAGTTCGGTAAGTGTTGTTCTTGGAACGGCAAATTTTAGCTCAATATTATTAAGGGATCTAGTGTTTCCATGTTGGTTGATTTTAGTGAACTTATCTAATCGTCGCAACATATAGAAATCCTAGACATGCATCTAACATTCATATATAACAACAATGTATAAAGCATAAAAATAGATGCATTTGGCAACTAGCATGACCCCTTGAAATCTTCAATTTCCATGGGTCTTCATCTTGGCTCGTCTTCATCGAAACGTCGTCTTGAGACATCTTGGCAAAAATAAATAAACTAGCTAGAACGACTAAGATTAATCTAATAGTACAAAAATACTTAACGGTTCGCAGACCGTATTTAGATTTACAAAAATACATAACAGAACGCAGTCCGTATTTTCTATTCTAGTCGGGCCCCACTAGTTGTCATTTTCAATAACCTATTTTGAAAACAATCTTCCATTCATCCATTCACTATTTGTGATTGGCCCATGCAATTTTACGAAATACATAATTAAACACGCAAAACTAGTAACTAACTTAGGTGGTTAATCCGATTAACGCGCCTAATTAAAAATAGTCAAAGTTGTTTAATCCATTATTTCTAAAAGCAAAATGCTCACGCAATTAATTAAGCTCTCACTAAATTCCGCATCCATACTTAATTAATCCGATTAATTAAGTCGGCATAACCCAAAATTTGTCAAAATTTTGCAAAACCGAAAATCAAGGTTTTTAACCTCGTTAAATTAATTACTTAAAATATTTTAAAGACGAGATAATGCAAAAAATCATAGCCCAAGTTTTAAGCAAAATTGCCCCAACATAACCCTTTGAGGGTGTGCACCATGGCTGCTAGGCAGCCCATGGCTTGGTGCCATGGTGCATAGGCGAGGTACGCTGTGCCCAACATGCTCTGCTGCTAGCGCCAGCTGCCTGCTTGCATGCTGTGCATGCTTGCTAGCACCCCGGTGCCTGCGAGCATCTGGCCTGCTGGGCTGGCGCCTCTTGATGCTAGCCAGCATGCGCGCACTCCACACAGCCACACAGCCAAGCCTATGCTGCTTCGCTCAGCGCCTTCCCTGCCACACAGCCACGCGCATTGGTGCAATGCCCTTGCGTGCACCATAGGCAACCTACATGCGGGCCGCTGGGCAGCCCGGCTGGCCTTGGTGACGCTTGCGGTTTTGCATCGATTTGCGTGCATTTCCTCGAAATTTTAATTCCGATTTGTGTGTGACAAAAATTAATTCTAAATTACATTTTAGAATCAATTTGAGGAAAAGTAAAATAAAGTAAAACAAGTCTTAAATAATTTTAATTTTATTGGTGCACAAGCCTAAATTATCCAAAAAATTCATTTTTGAACAAAATTAGGTCTTTCTTTATGCTTAAAATGAAATGAGCTATGTCCATAATTAATCTTGCCAATATGCAAATTAATAATGGATTTGACAAATGGGAGTTGGAAAAATAAACTAATCATCTAAGGAAAAAATTTTCCAACTTTCATACTTGTGTAAAATACCAAGATTACATCTTCCAATATGAAGATTAATCAAATTTTACTTACAAGTATTTGAACTTGATGGATTTTAATCAACCAAACATGAAAAATCCAAACTTTGTTCAATATGGAATTTAGGGTTACGGTTCCAATCATTTAAACCTTTAAAGATTAGAACTTTAACATCTTAGGAACTTAAAATTACAAGTTCACAACAAGCTTTCACATTTTTTTTTTTTTTGCAATTTATTTGAAAAATTTGTGAAAAACAGGTTTATGTGAAAAAAAATGGTATATCAACTTAAGCACTAATAAAAACTCCATTATTATGCTTAAGGATATTTTTAAAACCAGTAGATTAGTGATGCAAATGTGCATTTATTCTAACCTTGTAATGCTTTCATTAATCAAGGCTTAAAAAGAAATAAAATTTTCGTTGAAAAACGAGAAACCCCAGAAAATTGGGTTTCTGGTTCGAATTTGGCTTCTAGACAGCCCAAGAAAAAATGGGTTTCTGGTTCGAAGAGGGTTGAAACTGTTTCAGAAGGTCGATTCCACCCAAAATTCACTATTTTTGAGCCAAAATTTGGGTTCGACAGCCAAATCGAAAATAAAGCCGAGTTTTAAAATTAATTAAAACGAGCATCTAATCTAATTAGAAGAACATGAACCAGAAAAATAAACTTTTTTAAAACACCTTAATTAATAAGTAATTGCAAAAATTAAAAGGAACATGGCTCCGATACCACTGTAGGGTTTCGTAGTGACCCGACACTACGCAGAAGGAAACCCCCCAAGACCCGCCCCTTAATTAAAGCAATTAACAAGTATAATAATCATAATTAAGCAAGACTAAGAACAAGAATTATACCTTTGTTGCGTGCTTCGCTCCCAAAGAGCTCTTACTTTAAAATCTCGAAATTACGAGATCTCCCACGGATCGTACCCTCGACCCGACCCGAGCATCCCAAGTCTTGAAGGTTAGTCAAGACCCAGACAAACAAAACTATGAGTTTTACGAATCAAAGGTTTACTCTAATTACAAGAGTTGCCTTTTTAATTCCACTCAAGGTTATCCATTTCCCAACACCCTTGAAGGGTATTTATAGGGAAATAGGTCCTTGGTTTTCAATCTCCCACCAATGTGGGAGAGTTGAAAAATCAATGATTTATTTAATTTCAAAACTAAATAAATAATCAATTAAATCATATTATGACAAGTGGCACAATCACATGCTAATGAGTGATGGCCAAGGCTAGGTGGGGGGATCATTTGCCTTGCTCCCCAAGGCCCTTGATTGGTCCCCACAAGCAAGCACAAAACCGACATGCGGCTGCTGGGCTGGCAGCCAGCTAGCATGCTATTTAGCGCTGCCAGCTAGCACTGCCAAGCAGCATCCCAGCCAGCCAGTGCTTGCTAGGCGATGCTGGCGCTGGTGCTGTGTGCTAGCGCCTAGTGCTGCTAGCACATTGTGCTGATGCTGGCCCCAACAGCCCACGCACTGGCTGGCAGTGCACATCCCACGCATAACACGCATCCCCGCTGCACCTCTCGCACACGCACATGCCTCGCATCATTCGCATAAGCCTCGCACCCCGCTGCACTAGCCTCGCACCCCACGTACCAGCCTAGCACCCACGCACATGCGCCACACGCATTGCTAGCCCAGCCAGTGCGCCTACGCACGTAAGGGCCTAGCATGCGTACTGGGCGATGCTTCCAGGCACCCTCGTACTAGCACACACACGCAAGTGCCTAGCACTACTATGCTTGGTGCGAGGCACGCACACAAACACATGCACATGCGCAAGTGCCTTGCACTGCGATGGTTGTGCTTGGTGCGTGTGTGGCCCTGCCATGCGCACCTAGGCATCCAGGCAAGCACGCTGCTGTGCCGCGATGGGCTGCCTGGTGCTCTTGGTGCGCCTAGTGCTTGCGATGGGCTGCCAGGTGCTCATGGTGCGCCTAGTGCTTGCGATGGTGTGCCTAGCACACCTAGTGTGCTTAGGTTTGCGCCTAGCCATGCTAGGTGCATGCTAGCTCGAACTAGCCTAGCATCCACATGGTTAGACCATTGTGGTGCTACGGCTACACTTATACTTTTCGCTTGTGATTTTGCGACGCTCGGCCTCGACGCCCTAGGCTCGATATCCGACGTCTGTATTCGTAAAACTCTGTCGACTCATTAAATCCTTTCGGATTAATTCGTCGTCTCGTATTGGTTATTCGATTGGGTTCGACCCGAAGGGTTCAGTTAAGATTAAGCTGTAATATCAATTGTACCTTGATATTACTGATCGGAAGCGGCCTCCACCTAGGCATTCCGATCACTCGATCTTACTGAAGAATTAACTCTGAAATAATTCTGAACCCTCTATCGGAGGAATACACTTGTTGGAAGGACACCTTCCTTTCAAATACTTTAAGAGATATTAAATCATCATAAGTATATTTCTCATTATAGCTATCGAAACTTTTTTCCTCGACCATGAGTATTTTAAGTTCTCTTGTTTGAGTACTAGTCATTTTGATGTTGTCAAATGTCTGCCGTAAATGGGGATTATAACGGCAACACTCAGGCGACTAGGTCCTCTTAGTAAGGGAAGCTTACAATACAAGACTAGGAATGACCCCTTTTAACAATAGGGAACATGTCTCTGTTGTTTACAAGGCCTCTCGTAGAGCTTGACTGTGAAAATTCATGGTCGTGCTCAGATGGATTTTAGAAATTATATGTTTATTGACAGTCAAACTCGGGAATCGGGACGTAATAAGGATGACGAAGAATCATACCTTATAGTTCATGAAGAGACATTAAGAGCCATAGGAAAAGGGCTTTAAACAAATTGCACACTTGTCCAGAAGGACAAGTGGGAGATTGAAAGGAATGGTGTCCTTTCAACAAGTGTATTATTCCGATAGAGGGTTTAGAATTATTAGAAAGCTAATTCTTCAGTAAGGTTAAGTGATCGGAATGCCTAGGTGGAGGCCGCTTCCGATCAGTAATATTAATGTACAATTAATATTACAGCTTAATCTTGACTGAACCCTTTGGGTCGAACCCAATCGAACAACCGAGCCGAGACGACGAATCAATCTGAAGGATGGGATGAGTCATCAGAGTTTTACAAACAAAGACGTCGGATATCAAGCTTAGAGTGTCGAGACCGAGCATTGTAATTGGGAATTCGAGCCTAGTTGTAGCCTCGCATTGGCCTAGCCATGTTAGTGCTAGGTAAGGAAAGAGCCCCCGCAATGCTAGCTGCAAGCCTATCATGCTAGGTGTGCTAGGACCATGCGTGCTAGCAAGCCATCGCACGTCCCAAGGGATAGCCTAGCACTGCTCGCAATCTTGCGTGCTTGCTAGAATGCTAGGCGCCTAGCCATCGCAGCATCGCACCATCGCATAGCAGCATGCTAGGCGTGCTGCGCTATGCATGATGCTAGGCAGTGGCACGCACCAGCCCCCAGCCATCGCTAGCCGCAAGCATCGCTACGCTAGCAGCGTGCTACGCTATGCATGCCTGCTAACAAAGCTGGGCCAGGCATCCCTGCTTACCATGCGAGTTGGGCCTCGCATGGCAGCAGCCCTGGGCCTCGCACATCGCAAGCACCACGCACCAGCCAGCAACGTGCTAGGCATGCTGGGTTGTACATGTGTGCTAGCAAGCAGCAGCTCGATGTGCCTCGCATAGCAGCAGCTTCCAGCATGCGTGGCTCGCTAGCAGCACACTTGCACTGGCTGGCTACGCATGCGGGCTGACTGTGCGTGTAAGTGTGCTAGCTAGCTGGCTAGGCTGCCCAGCCTTGGTGCTAGGCGCCAGCTGGCAGCCTTGGCAGCCAAGGCTGGCTGCGAGCCAGACACTTGGAGAGGAAGGTCGGTTTTCTTGTGGGGACCAAGTGTGTGTGCTTTGCCTTGGGGAGCAAGGCTATGGTCCCCCCTTTTGGAAATGGTCCTCGCCTAATCTCTCATCCTCCTTGTGCCACTTGTAACTTATTGATTGAATTGCAATTTTATTTTTGTTTTAATTAAAATAAAATGGGAAAATTGCAAATCTCCCACATTGATTAGGAATGAGAATTCAAGGTTCATTTCCCTATAAATACCAAGGTTTTGGGATTTGGGAAGAACACTTGAGTGGAACTATAAAGACATCTCCTTAGAAAAGAGAGAAAACCTCAAGTTCGTAAAACTTTAGTTTTTATTGGTCGGGTCCCGACTAACCATCGGAACTTGGATCGTTCAGGTCGGGTTCGTGGGTACGAGCCGTCAGAGACCTTCGCATTTGCGGGGTTCGAGTTTTGAAGTAAGAGCTCGGGATTCGAGCGAAGTACACGCCAAAGGTAAGAATGTCTTTTCCTTCTCTCTTAATTGTTGTTAAATTAGTGATTGCATTCTTAGTCGCTTTAATTAGTGTGCGGGTCTTGGGCGGGTTTCTCTTCCGCGTAGAGTCGGACTCTACGAAACTCCACAAGGTAGGCTAGCATAGCTATCCAGGCTCCTTGCCGCAAGGAAAGGCTTAGCCGCAAGCCTTGTAAGCATCGCATGCACTAGCTGGGCGAGCACGCCGAGCAGCCATTCGTGTAAGGCTCACCAGCATGGAGAGCATGCATGCGGGGAGATGTGCCAGCAAGGCCTGCAGCCAACAAGGCATGCTAGACCTCGTTGGCAGTAGCAATGACAGAAGCAGCAGCAACACATAGAGCAACAGCCTGCATTGCGTGAGAGGCTTGCTGGCTGGGCTGTGCGTGTGTACGGGCTGGTTGGCAGGCCTAGCCGATGAGCACCAGGCAGCCAGCAAGGCGTGCTTGGCCTCGCTGGCAGCAACAACACATACTGCAGCAGCCTGCATTACGTGCCTTAGATCCCAAGGTTGGGCGCCAGCTGGCGCCACATGGTTGCGAGGGGCAGTTTGTCTTGAGGAGTAAGGGAAGGTGGTCCTTCCCTTATGGTCCTCACTTACTCCCTTGCTCTCCTTGCGCCACTTGTCGTTTGACGATTGTTTTAGGTTTTTAATTTAATTTTGAATTAAATTACATCTTATTTTTTCTTTTTACCGACTATCCCTCATTGAAAGATGATGGGAATTCTTGGGGAGATTTCCCTATAAATACCCATCATTGGGTATTAAGAATTTCACTTTAGTTCGTGAACTCTAAGCGACCTCCAAAAGCGAGAAAACCTTTGTTTGTAAACTCTAAGTTATTTTTTGTCAATCCCCAACTAAGCTTCGGGGTAGGGACTAGTTACGGTTCGGTAGCGAGCGTGTGAGTCGTTGGAGGTTCTCGCACTTGCGGAGCTTGATGATTTCAAGTCCAAGCTCAATAGTTGCGCAAAGCACGCTACTAGGGTGAGTATTTTTTCTCTCTCTTCTCTTTCTTTTCTTATGTTTATGTTTATTATCATGATTTTGTTTTTGTTGTAATTATTATGCATGTGATCCGGTTATTGGGTTTTGTTTCCGTGCGGTGTCGGATACTACAAAACCCAACACAAGGGACATGTGGGTGTGAAGGTGGTGCTAGTTGTGGTATGAACGGTGGGAGCAGGCTGGTGCAAGGTGGTTGTTGTGGGTAATTGAAAGGAGTGTGCAAAGGTGGGGAAATCGAGGGAGCAGGGGAGTGAGTTTTGTTGGTGTTGTTGTCGTTTCTTTTTGGGTGGAGCAAGGGAGTGTTGGTGAGTGTATGGTGTGGTGTAGGTTAACAATGCAAATTGGTGTGGTGTAGGTTAACAAATTTGTGTGGTGATGGATAAGGTTGAGGTGAGCAGCAGACACTTTGTTAGCATTTGCTTGATTCGGACACGAAATTTCAATCCAAGCCAATTGACCTTGAAATATGTGCCTCAACCCAAACACTCCTACAAACAAAACCAAACACGAGGGAGAATTGAGAATAAAATAAAATGAATTAAAATAAAAAGCTAAACTAAATCAAATAGGAAATTGAGAGAAGTGAGAATCATTAACTAAAATCTAGAAAATACTCAAATTAAGAGACAAAAGACGATAATAAGAAAATAAGAGAAATAAGGATTAAAAAAAAAACTAAATTATTAGAAAAACAACAAGAAAAAAACACTAAAAAGACTTTTAAAAGTTATATAAATGTCACTTATCAAACTCCCCCAAGCTAATCTTTTGCTCGTCCTCGAGCAAAATGCAATGAAACACAAGATAAGGAGAATGATTTATGTAAGCAAGACAAACTATAAATACAAAGAAAAGGAGAAAGAATATACACTAACTCACATTCGTAGGAATCACGGACAATTTTAGAAACTAAAGACAAGCCATTTAAACCCCTAGATTGCCCTAGAAGACATGTGTGCTCTCGTGAAGGTTTCCTAAGAGCTTAACCCACAACGTTTTTCAATTCTCAATCCTAATATCTTCCCTCTTTCATGATTCACTATCCCTAATGCACTCAAGCAATTTTTGAGGCAACAAATTACAACCAAGACATGATCATGAGCCAAGGGGATAAAATTAGCTCATCATAGATACTCTTTGGGCCACCTCACTTGACAAGGAGATCTCATTTCTATCCACAATAAGGGCTTTTTCAATACTTTGACTACACATGCCCTCTTCCACTTACAAGCTAGATACACTCATCTCCCCCCTATAGCACTATTGTACCTCAACTTAGCTACTAGGTCACTACATGCTTGCACACAAAAGGGCTTGTGGACATTGCCACTTATTAAACTTTCCTTTACTCCTTTTTTAATTTTTTCCTTTTTTTGTAGAGCTTGGCGCTTTGCCTTGTGGTTGAACCACTTATTGACATTAAGGAGCATAAAACTTTTATATACAAAGCCATCATACACATTCACTAGAGGAGGCTTATTAGCACTATAGGGGTTTAAATCTTTTGGTCTAGGCAAGCTTATTTCCAAAAGCAATGTATTCATTTCTATTAAGACCAAAGTATGGGGTAGAGCTCTCAAGTTTTATTTGGTTCACTTCAAGAATCTAATTTTAACTCAACCTTAGACTTGCCCAAACTTATAATCACTTCTTGGGATAGAGGGCCCTCTTACTAATCACTCAATTACAAAGGGCATAAGGAAACCACACACATTGTCATTGGTAGTCATTTCAAGGATAATTGAGCACTGAAAGGTCTGTATTCAAGGAACATATATACAAGCTCAAATATTTTTAGATTTTTCAATTTTTTTTTTCTAAAAAAAGGGGTAAAATAAAAAAATATTAAAAAAAAGAAGATATACATAAGTGCAAGAAGAAAACATGATCCATCTAGCCAACTATACCAAAAGTCATCTCAAGGCACTCATGGCCATAAAAAAAATAGAACAACCAATATATAAGCTTTGGCATAAAAGGAAAAAAAAATCAAGCAATATAACATCATGAATCGAAAATCACATGAGATTCCCCCCAAGCTAGTGAATAGCTACTCCCCCCAAGCTAGAATAAAGCATTGCCCTTAATGCTTAAATGAAAGACACAAAAGGGTGGGAAAGAGGGAAAGAAAGAAACAACATCAAACCAATAAGGCATTTACCAATCATACCACATGCATATAATAGAGTGGAAGAGATAAAGGTGAATAAGGAAAGAGTGGACCGAGTGTGAGGTGGGTGTAGAAACCCGCAAATGAACTCAATTTTAGTCGTTTCCATGATATTCCACTTCTTTGGTGCTTCAACTTCCATATACATGCATCCTTGGTGCGTTTCTTCTCATGTAATTTTAATCGATCCAAGGTCCTTGCACAAAAGTATGTACATCAAGAATCTATACAAAGGCAAACAAAAGAAACACAACTAAAAGAATATACAAGAGAAAAATAAAGTGAAAAATAAATATATAAAACTATGTAGAAAAAGAAAATGTATTATCTAGTAAATAACACCTCAAAGATCGCAATAAATTGTCATATGCACTAGCACACATTTCATATGATGATAAAAAGGTATGAAAATGACAAAATAGGGGCATGCAACAAGCTTAGTTCATGCAGAAGAAGGTAAGGAGAGAATTGCCAAGATGGGGGAGGAATAAAATCTAAAATAAGAAAATAAGAAGAAGGGAAAAGAGAGAAACATGAAAGAAAACTCTCCTCATGAGAGTATTTTGGGGTGGCAAGAAGGTTTGCATCCTCAATAGGGAAGGTATGCGGTAAACGGGAGTCAACGGAGACAAGAGGCTCATCAAGGAGAGGGGAAGGTTTGAGAAAGTAAGGGAGAAAGATGGGATAAGAAGGGATGAGGTCATGATTTTAAGAAAAGGGAGTATGAGAAAGAGGAATAAGGCAAATGGCCTCACAAAAAGCCTCTCTCTCATCATCGTGCTTCAACTTACATTTACTCTTAACCAAAGACCCTTGATCTAAGGTATTCTCTTCCTCAAATTTCTCACCATCCTCACAAATATCATCAACCACCATAGAAGATGCCTCACTCACACCATAGGGTGGGGTTGCTCTCAAGGAGGGTGAAAATAAGGGAGAAAGGCAATGTAGCTCAATGGGAGAAAGAATGAGATCATCTTTTGTATTAAGGCACAAGAATCAACCATGGATATCTCACTAGGTAAAAGCTCCTGACTCTCAATATCCTCAAACACGCAATCTCCATAAGAAGTTATCTCCTCACATTCACAACGAACCTTAGCTCATTTCATCCTAAAAAATGCTCTCAAACTCCAAGTGAGGTGCATCACTATCATAAACTTCATAGCACTCACTCATCACTTGGGCAAGTCTCACTTCTCTCAATTTTTGTTCCTCTTGAAGTTCATTGACTTGTTGGGTGAGAAGTTATAATTGGGAAAGAATTTGGGCATCAATGTTATAGGGTTGAGGTTCATGATAAAAATCAAACTACATATCATCAAAATTAGCAAAAACGTCATCATAGAGGGAGGGGTTGACATGCATGTTGGGTTCATCGTAGGAAGGATTAGGTCGATCAAGAGAATTCATGCAAAAGTTAAAAGAATTTTGACAATTTCCATCAAAATTAGAAACATGAGAATCTCTATCATAAGTATCCCTAGCAAACCACACAAAGAAATTTCAAGCATCATCAAAGTACAAAGCACTAAATTCACCATTGTACATATCTTCTACCATTCCCCTAGTATATTCATTCATACCCCAATAAGCTATTTCACAAGCATCCTAAAGAGAATACGCATGGTAGCTTAGGAAGCCATCAAGTTTATCAAAGTACACCCCACATGGCTCATTTCCATATTGAAAAAAGGATAAACTTGCCATTTTTTTTACAAAAACAAAAAAGAAAAAAAAAATCAAATACAAAGAAATTATAAACAAAGACCTTGCTAATCTAATCAACACAAACCAGTCATGATCGCCTTAATCCACGGCAACAGTGCCATTATGATAATAGATAGGAAGATAGGTTATTTACTAGCTATCTCCTCCTTATCAAATAATATTTATAGTTCCTAAACTAACCTCTAAACGAGTATAGGGGCAAGTTACGGAGTCGAAACACAAGGACCAAGGGCAAAGATTTGCGTTAATTAAACAACTAGGTCACATGTAAAATTGGAAGAGATGGTTGAATAACATATACGAATAAAATCAAGTGATCAAAGCACTAGTGATAGGAGAGTCGAGGCATATTGATGAGTTCAAACAACCAAAAGTGCATAAATGATCAAGAGCTAAATTAGGAGAAATTAACACAGTTAACTCACTTCCGCACAATCAAACATGCTAATTAACTCGACTAAATTAAAGTAGCCAAAACATGGATGAATTTATACCCTCAATTAACCCACTCCTAAACAATTGACTAAGAGCATGACACACATCAAAGGGGCAATTAGCTAGATTGACCCAAAGCAATAAAGTTATCACCCATGTCCACAAATTATGCATCAATTACAATCTAAACACAATTAATCAATTAAAAACATCAATATCTTCTTCATCCCCTTCCCTAGATTAAAAACCTAGCCTAACATATCAAAATAGAACATAAAATTCTAAAAGAAACTAGCAATAAGAAATTAAAATAAGCATTAAGGACAAATAAACAATAACTAAACAAGGATTAACAACTAATTATCAAGCTAAAAACAAAGATTAAATAAATGAAAGCGAGTATATAAAAGCAATAAATGAAAGCAATAAATAAGAGAAAAGAAGGTGAGAAATGCTCATTAATTGATGAATCTTTTTTCCAATTGCTTTTGTCACCAAACAATCTTTAAAAGCTCCAATCTTTGTTTGGTTTTTCTCACTTTCTTTCTCTAAAAACCCTAAACTAATCCTAAAAACCTAAGAGAGAGAAAATAATGGAAGGACAAAGAACTAAACTAATATAACCTAGGGTAATGAAAGTTCATAGAGTATTAACCCCTGAAGGGTATTTATA
Organism: Chenopodium quinoa; assembly: GCF_001683475.1. Classification (NCBI taxonomy): domain Eukaryota; kingdom Viridiplantae; phylum Streptophyta; class Magnoliopsida; order Caryophyllales; family Amaranthaceae; genus Chenopodium; species Chenopodium quinoa. Next base: position 305,603 of record NW_018742211.1, on the reverse strand, counting down.
ATACAAGCTAAAATGAAATAGAAATAAAACTAATTAAATTAATTAAATAATAAAACTAAAAAAAAAAAGAAAGATAAGGAAATGAAAATAAAAAAAGGGAAAACAAAGCAAAACCCACGAAAATCCCATCAGACCCCAATTCCCTTTCTACACTTCTTTCATTTGGCTGCTTCATCCCATCATTATCATTCATCAAATCAATCAACTCTCAGCCGTTCAATGTCAATAAGACTCCCCAATCACGCGCAAATCACATGAGTTCTAATGGACAATCGAAGCGGTCGCGTAAGTAATCGGAGCGACCGCTTTAAGATTTCTACCTTAAATTGAATTGCTGAGTTACAACTGGAGCGCCCGCTTCAATAGAAAGAGCACTCGCTCAAATTGAGAAATCAGTTTGGGGCTGATTTGAGGTAATTTGCAAGCTGCTCTGCTTTGGGGGTTGCTACCGGCGGTTTCGGCGGTGGTTCGGGAGGGAATTGCTGCTGTTTTTGCGCGGCTACTTGAGTTGGCTGTGATAAGGGGAAAATGAAGTGTTCTGAAATTCCAGAAATTCGAAGAGCTAGAAGAGAAGGAAGAAGAAGAAGAACAGAAGAGAGAAGAGATATTTTAGAGAGAGAGAAAAGTTGTTGTAATCATCATTAATGAATGAAGAATAATTCCACCAAACTAAGTAGCTAGCTAAGCTCATTACAGCCACACAAATTATTCCCCTTAATAAACTGGAAAAGGACAACATAGCTCATAACTACTTTTCCAGCCAAAACTTAATGAAGCTCTAAAACAAAATTAACAAATTTAACCAACTTGTAATAATACTCCTATATCATACCCTCCCCCCTTTAAAGATACTTGACCTCAAGTCCAAAGTCAAGAACCTAGGGAATTGAGCCTCAAAATTCGATTTAGACACCCAAGTGGCCTCATGAACAGGCAAATTCACCCAATGAACCAAGAATTGGTCTTGAGGCTTACCATTAAGCTAAACCACCCTAGTATCAAAGATAGCTGCTAGCAAATGTGGCAAAGAAGTAGGAGCTTCAGTCCATTCAAGCACCATAGCAACAGTAGACAAAGGACCAGTAAAAGCTTTCAATTGGAACACATGGAACACGTCATGAATTTTAGCATGAGTAGGCAATTGCACCCTATAGGCAACTTTACCAATTTGAGCAATGACCTTAAATGGACCATAGAACTTGGCAGCTAGTTTATTATTGCTTCGGAATTGGACTGATTGTTGCCTGTAACTCTGCAATTTCAACCAGACCCAATCACCTATTACAAAGGATCTCTCATATTATCTCTTCTTGTCAGCCTGCACTTTCATTCTGTTCTAAGCATTCCCTAAATTCTGCTTCAGAATAGCTAACATATCTTCTCGTTTCTGCATACATCTATCCACTAGCTCATTACTTGATTAACCAGGTAAATAAGGCAAATGAATAGGGGGTGGCAAATTGACTATACACAATTTCATAAGGAGTCATCTTAGCAAACGTATGGAAATGAGTGTTATACCACAACTAAGTAACAGGAAGATACCTGCACCATTCCTTAGGCTTTTCACTGGTAATACATCTTAAATAGGTTTCAAGGCACCTATTTACTACCTCGATTTCGCCAACAATTTCAGGGTGATAAGTTGATGACAACAAAAGCTCTACACCATGGAGAGAAAACAACCCTTTCCAAAACTGACTCAAGAACACAGAATCTTTATTACTCACAATACTTCTTGGACATCCACGAAGCTTAGAGACATGGTCTAGTAGGCCTAAGCAACATCAACAGCAGAGAAAGGATGCTTGAGATCCATAAAGTGAGCATATTTACTTAACCTATCAACCACCACAAAAATCACATTCTTATCCATAGAAAAAGGTAATCCTATGATAAAATCCATGGAAATATCAGTCCACACTTCCTCAGGAACTGGTAGAGGTTGCAGCTTCCCGAGCTTATCAGATGTATCATATTTGGAAGCTTGATAGATGACACACTTCTTGACAAATTTACTAACATCTTTAGCCATTCCTCTTCAATAAAAAATACCTTGCATTCTTTTCAAAGTTTGATCCCTTCCTGAGTGACCAATTTCTAAAGAGGCATGTTTCTACTACAATAGCTTCTTTATGAGGTTATCATTAGGTCCCACCACAATCCTGCCTGAAAGGAATGGTGTCCTTCGAACATGTGTATTATTCTGATAGAGGGTTCAGTATTAATTAAGAAAGCTAATTATTCATTGAGATCAAGTGATCAGAATGCCTAGCTGGAGGCCGCTTTCGATCAGTAATATTAATGTATATTTAATATTAGAGCTTGCTCTTGACTGAACCCTTCGGGTAACACCCAATCGTGTAACTGAACCAAGGCGGCTATTTAATCCAAAGGGTTAAATAAGTCGATAGAGATTTTACAAACAAAGACGTCGGATTCCAAGCTTAGAGCGTCGAAGCCGAGTATCGAACGTCAAGTCAATTTATGTAATCGACGAGACGAGAAATTAGTCAAACAACAAGTCAACTCCAAGCCGTAGCCTCGCATTGGCCTAGCCATGCGTGGGCTAGGCTATCAATGACTGTCGCAAGGCACGCGCCACAAACCAAGCTTGGTGCGCGCACGCACAAGCTAGGTATGCTGGTCGAGTGCGTGGCACTAGCACTAGGCCTCTAGCATCCGTGCAAGGCACAGCGTGCTAGGCAGCCTAGTCTGGTCGGAAGCACATGCCTGCATGGCCTGCTAACAGCACGTAGTAGCCCGCTAGCAAGCAAGGCTAGCTGGTGCTTGCGGACAAGGGCCATTGGGGTTACGGCAAGCCAGCCAGCAGCGCATAGCAGGACAGCAAGCTTGCGCTGGGCTTGCGGTGCGTGCTGGTCGGCCCAGCTAAAGCCATAAGGCCTTGAACAGCCATTCCTTGTAGCCCAAGGATATTGACCGGTCTTGCCTCATTGTGATTGGTAGGTTTGATGGCTTGGGGAACAAGGAGGCCATGTGGGTTATCCTTGTGGTCCTCACCCACTCCCTTGATCTCCTTGTGACACTTGATGTTTGCTAATTGAATTGTTATTTTAATTTAATTTAGAATTAAATTGATTCATTCATTTTCACATTTCACCAACTCTCCCACATGGAAAGTTGATGGAAACTCTTGGGAGCATTTCTCTATAAATACCCACCTTGGGTAATAGGAAAACTCACTTGAGTAGAAATCAAAAGGAATCTCCTATTAAGTGAGAAATCCTTAAGCTCGTAAACCTCTAGTAATTATAGTTTAGCCCTGTCTAAGCTACGGGGTAGGGGCTGGTTCAGTAATTGTGGGTGTGAGACGTTGGAGGTCTTGCATTTGCGGGTCTTGAAGTTTTCCAAGTCCGAGCTTAAGTTTCAAGCGAAGCACGCGTCAAGGGTCAGCTTCTTTCTCTCACTTATCTTTATGTGTTTGTGTTTTCTTTAATTGCATGCTATTTTGTTATGATGCAATTACTAAGCATGCGATCCAATTTGCGGGTTTTGTTTCCGCGCGGTGTCGAACACTGTAAAAACCCAACAGCGGTATCAGACTTAGGTTACATTTAATTTTTACAACTAAAAATTAATTAAGGTGATTTAAATGGATTTAAATTTCTGGATTAGCAACCTAATTAGATTAGGTCCTCTTTTTTAATTGGATTAAAATCGTACTTTTGCTATTTTTGGCCTACGCACCCAGATTTTGACCCAAAAATAGTGTTTTTTGGGTGGAATCAATGTTCTAAATCATTCGTTATCCACAAAATGATTAAAAATGACCTTCCACAATCTAAAATCCACCCAAAAGTGGTTTTTTTAAAGTGTTTTTCGTTTTTTACGTTAGGAACGAAAAGTTTTAAATCTTTCAACCTTGATTAAATATGGCATGCAATAATTGTTGGATTCTCTGTTTGATTATACCATTAATCTTCCGCAATTTAACACCTTATTAAGCATGTTTATGATGTAAATTGGTTGCTTAATTTGGTTAGCTCTTAATTTCACATAAACTTGGAATTTCTCATTCTTGCAAATAAATTGCTTCTAGTGTGAAAAGTTTATGGTGATCTGAATATGATTTTTGAAGCCCTTAAAATGTTAAAAATTCAATCTTTTATGGTTTGAATGGTTGAATCTTAACTTGCTAAAATCCACAATGAACAAATTTTGGTTTTAATCATTTTGGAAGTTGATTAAAATCTTAATTGTTCATACTTGTGCTTCAAATATTATTGTTCTTCATATTGGAAGGTTGTAATATTCAAATGTGCATAAGTAAGTGTTGGATAAGTTATTTCATTGGATGATTGTTATTTATTCAACTATTTTGTCAAATCTCATTATTAATCTATGTTGGTTAAATTAATTATGTGACTAGCCCTCAATTTTTGTTGCATCAAGTTGAGCCAAATAATTAAAAGAATGGTTCTTGAATTAAATTTGGTTTGTGCACTAAAATTGAATTTAATTAAGTTGGACTTGTTTTAATAGAAAATTGCTCAGATGTTAATTCTATATTGGATTTTGAATTAATTGAAGTCATACGAAATATGTCAGGTTTTAAAGTCCCGATGCATACCCTAAAATCGAGGCATCAAGCCTCGATATTAGCCTCGGCCAGCATTGGTGTGTGCGAGCAAGTGTGCGGGAGGGATGCCGTGTGTGTGGTGTGCTGCAATAGCAAGGCAGCCAAGCAGCACCCACCCCGCATAGGCAAGACTACCCGGTGTAGACACCTACTTTAGGCCTCCTGTCCCGACGGGAAGTGCGATGATATTACAAAAACTCGTTCTTCATGCTAGATCAAAGTTGAAGTGTTTTTGGAATTCAAAATGCATTATGAAATAAGTTAAAACCCGTATTTAAGACCAAATTATCTTAGAGCCTAATCCGATTACTAATTAGGCCTAAAACGTGTTCATACATGTTTAAGCTTGATTAATAACAGACCTAAATGCGTTAAATGCAATGATTAGATCAAATAGATTATATATTGTAAAAATCTATGCCAACAAGAACATTAAACCACGCAATATTCGTTCAAAACCTATGCAAATGGATAGCCCTTTCAAAGAGCTTTCCAACCGTATATTTTAAGCCTAATTCCGAGTTAAAACGAAGAAGTTATCATTAAAATACTAAATCGCACCCTAAAACCGACACCCTTGCACTCAAACGTCATTGGAAAGTGGACATTCAGAGATTTCCAATGATATCTTATTTGCCTTAATTCCCAAAGCAACAACTATCTATAGTCCCAAGAAACATGCTTTATACTCTGCAACGTTGTTGGTGACATCAAAGTTAAGCTTCATGGAAATTAGGATGTGCTCTTCATTGGGTGACACGAGCAAGACTTCTACACCACAATCTTTTTGGTTTGAAGCTCCATCGAAATAGAGAGTAGATCTTCATAAGGGAAATCATACTCTTCTTCTGCCGTCTCAGGTTCTTCTAATGGGAAATCTGCTAAGAATTCGAAAACTGCGAGCCTTTTATGGCTTTTTGTGGCATGAACTTCAAGTCAAACTCAGCAAGGTTGACTATCCGCCTTGACAATCTTCCTTTGAGAGTAGCTTTCTTGATCAAGTACTTGAGAGGATCCATCTTTCACACGACATGCACCGTATGAGTGAGAATATAATGTCTTAACTTCTTTGCGGCCCACACGAGTGCGAGACACAACTTTTCAAGTGGTGTATACCGGATCTCTTAGCCTTGAAGCTTCTTGCTTAAGTAGTAGGTTGCATTCTCTTTGCTCTCGATCTCTTATTCTAGCATTGCCCCTATTGTTTCTCTTGTGACCATAAGGTAGAGTCAAAGAGGAAAGTCATGTATTGCTAGTGGTAACACAGGTGGATTCACCAGGTATATCTGAAAGGAATGGTTTCCTTCCAAAAAGTGTATTATTCTAATAGAGGGTTCAGAATTATTAGAAAGCTAATTTTTCAGTGAGGTCAAGTGATCGGAATGTCTAGGTGGAGGCCGCTACCGATCAGTAATATTAATGTACAATCAATATTACAGCTTAATCTTAACTGAACCCTTTAGTTCGAACCCAATCGAACTTCCGATTTGAGACGACGAATCAATCCAAAGAATTAGATGAGTCATTAGAGTATTACGAACTAAGACGTAGGATATCGAGCTTAGAGTGTAAAGACCGAGTGTCGCAAGTCAAGTCGAATTTAGAATTCGACAAGACATGAAATCAAACAATCAACAAGTTTGAGCCTAGCCGTAGCCTCGCATTTGCCAAGCCATGTGAGTGCCAGGCTAAGAGAGGTCCCAACCTATGCATGTCTAGCATCCCCTAGCACACGCACATCGCATGACACAAGCATCGCAAGATACGTGTATGCGTGTGGTGAGGCTATACACAGATGGGCGTGGTAGCATAGCAGCACTACCCATCGCAGCATGCTAGGCAACGCACCAAGCCCATCGCTAGCTCGCAAGCATCGCAAGGCCAACAACATGCTAGGCTTGCTAGGCCTTGCTATCGCAAATAACTCAGGCATGGTTCCTTGCGTGCTTGTTAGCTTCTAGGGCCTAGCGCCTAGCTCATTGCAGCCTCGCATATCGCATAACACCATGCACCAGCCAACAGCGTACTGGGCATGCTGGGTTGTGCGTGTGTGCTAGCAAGAAGTAGCCTCGCATAGCAGCGCCTAACAGCACGCACCAGGCTACAACAATGCATGCGTGTTGGCTGGTTGTGTGCTGGCTAGCTGCGCATGTATTACGGGCTGGCTGGCGATAAGCTAGCTGGGATGGCTAGGCTGCCCAACCTTGGTGCTAAGCGCCAGCTGGCAGCCTTGGCAGCCAAGGCAAGCTTCTACCCAGCCTAGTGGCGTAGACAGCCGGTTAAGGTGGGGACCAATGGTTGGTGTTTTAGCTTGGGGAGTAAGGTGGGTTGGTCCCCTCCCTCGGTGGTCCTCACCTTTTCCCTCTCCTCCCATTGCCACTTGTAGCTTGTTGATTGAATTGCAATTTTATTTTGTTTTGATTAAAATAAAATATAGGAAATTGCAAATCTCCCACATTGATTACGAATGGGAAATCAAGGTTCATTTCCTTATAAATACCCATGTTTTGGGTTTTGGGAAGAACAATTGAGTGGAACTAAAAAGACATCTCCTTAGTAAAGTGAGAAAACCTAAGGTTCGTAATACTCTAAGTTTCATTTGGTCTAGTCCCGACTAACCTTCGGGACTAAGACCATTCGGGTCAGGTTCGTGGTTACGAGCCGTTGGAGACCGTCGCGCTTGTGAGGTTTAGCTTTTCAAGTAAGAGCTCGGGTTCGAGCGAAGCACGCGTCAAGGGTAAGATCATCTTTTCTCTTTCTCTCTTTTTTGTTGTTAATTATGTTATTAAATATTTAGTTGCTTTAATTAGTGAGCGGGTCTTGGGCGGGTTTCTCTTCTGCGTAGAGTCCGATTCTACGAAAACCAACAGTGGTATCGAAGCCGCGCTCATTTTAATTATTTTCACTAATAATTAATTAAGGTAATTTTTGGGTGGAATCGATGTTCTTAATCGTTTTTGAGACTCTTGGAGGACTGTCCAGAAGCCAAAAACCACCCAGAAACATGTTTTTCGAGCGGTGTTTCGTTATTGACGAAAATTTTTAAATCTTTAAACCTTGATTAATAATGGGCTGTTAAAGGTAGATTAAATGTATGGTTACATCACTAATATACTGCAATTATAAACCTTATTAAGCATGTTTATGAAGTCATAATTGGTGCTTAATTTGGTGAGTTAAATTTTTCACATAAACTTGAAACTTTCACATTATTGCAAATAAATTGCTTCAAGTGTGTATGTTTATGGTGAACTTGTAATTTTGAAGTCCCTAATATTCTAAAGATCCAATCTTTAATTGTTTATTTGGTTGGATCTTTGATTGCTAAATTCCATGTTGAACTAAATTTTGGATTTAATCATTTTTAAGTTGATTAAAGTCCTAAAAGTTCAAAGCTTGTTATTGAAATTTAATTAATCTTCATATTGGAAGATGTAATTTTTCAATTATACACAAGTTATTGTTGGAAATTTTTCATTGGATAAAAAGGTTTATTTTTTTCCAACTCCTTAATTTTGTTAAATCTCATTATTAATTTATATTTGATTAAATTAATTATGAGTGTAGCCCTTCAATTTTGTAGCATCAAGATAGACCTAAATTGTTATAAAGAATGGTTCTTGAATAATTTAGGCTTGTGCACTATTTAAATTGAATTTAATAAAGTTGGACTTGTTTTATTTTTCATTTTGCTCTAAATTGATTCTAAAATAAATTTAGAAGTCATTTTATGTCACACATATATCGGGATGAAAATCCCGAAATAATAGCACGCAAATCGAGGTAAAATAACCCAAGCACCACCAAGGCTACATGTGGCTGCCTTGGTGCGCATGGAGGTGCTCTCATCTCGAAATGGATGCGGTTGTGTGGCGGGCTAGGAATGCACAGGAGGCATGCTTGATGCTTGTGGTGCGTGGCTGCTGGAGATGCCCGCAAGTTCTATTGGGCAGCAAGGCAGCGAGCCCCAGCAGGCCCAGCCACACCTGCCAGCACGCATGCCAGCATGCGCATCTTGCTTCGATGCGTGCTGGTGCCAGCAGGCTTGGCGTGCCTTGTTAGGCAGGCTGCCTGCGCCCCAGCACACCCCAGCCGCAGCTATTGTGCCTAGCAAGCCTAGCCTCATGGCTAGGATGCTAGGCACTTGGTTTAGAGTAGGCTTATTTTACGATGCATGGGCTATGTGTTTTGCGAAATTTTTTTGTTTTAATTATTTTACTTAATTTAGTTTAACGAGGCTAGGCCTCGATTCCTCCGGCACTTGCAAATAAAAAAATAAAAAATTGACAAAATTTAGGTTGACCGGCTTAATTAATTGGATTAATTAAGTTGGATGTGGGAGCTTCGTTAATGGCATGAACCAAATTGCGTCTTAATCACATAAAATTTTTAGCAACTTTGACTAGTTTTAATTAGGCCCGTTAATTGGATTAACCACCTAAGTTAGTTACTAATTTACGCGTGTTATGCATTGTTACTTGTTTATCTTTGTAAAATGCATGGGCCATTCACATAAAGTGAATGGATGAATGGAATGTGTATATTGTTCACAGGTTTTGTTAAAATGGCAACTAGTTGGGCAACTAGGATAGTAAATGCGGACTGCGATCCGTTATGTATTTTTGTAAATCTAAATACGGTCTGCGTACCGTTGCGTATTTTTGTACCTTAATATTTAGATTAATCCTAGTCGTAGTAGCTAGTAATTGCATATTTGGCGGAGATGTCTCAAGACGGCGTTTCTATGAAGATGAGCCAAGATGGTGCATTGAAGACCCTTGATGATCTGAAGATTTCAAGGGGTCATGCTAGTTCGCAAATGCATCTTATGGTTATGATTTATATATATATATTGTGTTTATATATGATTGAATTATATGATAGATGCATGTTTAGCATTTCAAATGTTGCGATGATTAATTAAGTTCACTTAAATCAACCAACATAGAAACCCTAGGTCCCTATAAATATAGAGCCAAATTTTCTATTCCAAGAACGACACATACCGAACTAATGCACGTGGTGATGGGCTACGCCAAAGCGAGGCATCACCGCTTCCCTAGGAACGTAAGGTATACAGGTCGTCTTGGTTTATCTCAACGAAATCGGTAAGGAGTCATTAGATGTCGTGGAAATGGAGATAAAATGTCAAGGAAGCATTAGATGCGACGTTTTATAGAACCAAGAGTAGCTTGGAGCCATTAGCAATTGGATTGCTTACCCTAAAATATTAAGTGTTAAGACAAGCCAAAGCATGCTTAACCACTTTTTGATTTTTTGGGATCTTGGAATCGTTTTATTCTCGCCTAAAAGGGACTGATGTTAATGCGTGGATAAAATGCTCAATAAGATTGAAAATTTGCATGAACGCTTTAAATTTCAAACTTATTGGTTTATAAATGGTTTTTCATTTCAAATTCTTTTAATTGTAGAAACATGTCTGCAAGTAACTCAAAAAACAACTCTATGTGCCCAAACTCCCGATAAGTTGGCTTTTAGCCTTAACTTGGTCAACTTCAAGGAATGGGAGGAGAAACATAGGAAAACTCTTCGGAATTGTTCCTTGAAGTACACTCTTGATACTCCCATTCGAAGCTTCTTTTCTAAGGGAATCATGAGCGATGAGGCTCATGATAAATTGTTTTCCGATTGCAAGAAAGTCACACATCTAATGGCTAATTCCATCCCAGAAGATTGGAAAGAAAAGCTCTCCTTCTATTTTCCTGACATTTTCCTCAAAGCACTTGAGGATGTTATCAATGTAAGAGTCAGCAAGAGTGACAATGGCAACTGTGATGGACTCGTGTTTGATTTGACTAGGTCACTCTCAAACATAAAGATAAAGCCACCGGATGTGGGTTGTCTTGCTAAGGAAAGGCGTCGGCTTTGGTCTAGGGTCTACAATACCAAATTGAGACCCGGTATGCCCCTCTGACCTCATGTGCTTGGAATGACTAAGCTTTTCAAGCACATGCAGCTTCTCGAAATCTCATTGGAGGATGAGATGGTGTGACATATCCTACTTGCTTCACTCTATTCGGGCTATGATGCACTTAGAGTGCATATAGCTGCGGGTAAGGAAACATGCTTTTTAAGAGAGGTGGTGCAGTTGCTTAGCCGAGCCACCTCCTATGGAGCGACTTAGAGGTCCTTTAGAGCAAAGGAAAAGCAGTTCAAGAACAAGGCAAAGATGTGATGCTTCTATTGTGATGGGCAAGGCCACTACAAGAGGGAATGCAAGCTCTTCCGAAAGGATGAGGAGGAGAGGAATGTGGCATCTGCCTCAGGTATCTTCATTAACACTTGTGTATAAAGCTTTTCATAGGTATTGGATACCATGTGTAACTCACTTTATGTTTCCTTTTCAGGAACCAAGTGAGAGGGCATCACAAGGGAGAGGGTATTGGATACCATGTGCATCAACAAGCGGACGACAAAGATGGTCTTTTGATCATGCTTGTAGGCACATTTATTTTGCCTATGGAATAAAATTAAACAATGGTTGTTTCTGATATGGTGTTGGACACCAAGTTACCTTGATCACAAGACTTAATCAATGGTTGGTTTTTTAAATGTCTTGTTTATATGTTTTATAAAATTGCATGTTTTACATATGTTTAGACAAATTAATGATACCGCAAAAAGAGTTAAGACCATTGAGTTGAATCAAACCTACTTGTGGCATTGTCGTCTTGGCTACATTAACATCAAACGCATCAAGAAACTTCTTCAAGAAGGTGTTCTTGACTCATTCGACTTGGAGTCGCTTGAAATTGCGAAGGATGTCTGTTAGGCAAGATGATAAAGCAAACATTCTCCAAGTTAGGAGAAAGGGCAAGTGACTTATTAGGTCTAATACATATGGATGTATGTGGACCAATGAGTACACCCGCAAGGCATTGTTATCGATATTTCAATACCTTCACCGACGACTATAGTAGATATGGTTATGTCTACCTTGTGTCGAACAAATCTGAATCTTTTGAGAAATTAAAAGTGTTTCAGAGTGAAGTTGAAAATCAACTTGGCAAGAAAACCAAAGCACTTCGATCGGATCGAGGTGGTGAGTATTTGAGTCATGAATTCGACGATCACTTGAAAGAAAATGGTATTCTTTTAGAGTTGACACCTCCCGGAACTCCACAGTGGAACAGAGTGTCCGAACGGAGGAATCGAACCTTGTTAGACATGGTTCGACCAATGATGGGTCTTAGTGAACTTCTTATCTCTTTCTGGAGACACGCACTTCTAACCGCGGCACTAACGCTGAACCGTACTACGTCAAAAGCTGTCGAAAAGACTCCATATGAATTATGGACGAAGAAACCTCCGAGGTTGTCTTTTCTTAAGATTTGGGGTTGCGAAGCATATGTCAAGAGATTAATTTCTGACAAACATCACCCAAAATCTGACAAGTGTTTCTTTGTGGGCTACCCAAAAGAAACCAAGGGGTATTACCTCTACAAGTAATCCGAGAAAAAAGTGTTTTTTGCTCATGATGATGTCTATTTGGAGAAGGAACACCTTTCTAAAATGATAAGTGGGAGGAAAATCGAACTCGACGAAGTTCGAGAGGTCGAGCAACAAAGTTAACCTGACAAAACGGACAATCAAAGTGCTTTAGAAGCAGCTAATGACATTGGTCGGAGTCAAACCGACAATGCAAATGCTCAATCTATTACCCTGCGTAGGTCGCAACGACCAAGATATCAACCAGGCAGATACCTTGGTATTGTCTTAAGCGAAGATCAAGACATCCTAATTATGGATGGAGATGAGCCAGCGACATACAAAAAAGCTCTGACGAGCCTCGACTTTGTAAAATGGCAAGAGGCCATGAAATCCGAGATGTACTCCATGTCTGAAAATCAGGTCAGGGACTTGGTTAATTTGCTCGAAGGTTATACACCTATCGGTTGCAAATGGAATTTGAAGTTGAAAATAGACAAAGATGGAAATGTATCTATATACAAAATTGGACTGGTGGCAAAAGGTTACAGGCGAATTCACAAAGTTGAATATGATGAAACTTTTTCGCCAGTCGCAATGCTTAAGTCTGTCCGGATAATCCTAGCGATTGCTACATATTACGATTATGAAATATGGAAAATGGATGTCAAAACTGCCTTCCTTAATGGGATTTTGGAAGAAATTGTGTATATGACACAGCAGGAAGGTTTTGTTGATCCAAGCAATGCTAGGAAGGTATGCAAGCTTAAGAAGTCCATTTATGGAGTAAAGTAGGCAAGCAGAAGTTGGTATCTGCGATTCGATGAAGCCATTAGTAAGTTTGGTTTTATCAAGAATCTAGATGAGTCTTGTGTTTACAAGAAGGTTAGTGGGAGTGACATCGCATTCCTAGTCTTATATGTCGATGACATATTACTGATTGGAAACAACACTAAACATTTGAGTCCGCAAAAGGCTGGAACTGGATTGAGCCAAAGTACTTATATTGATAAGGTACTGGCACGATTCAACATGAAAGGGGCCAAGAGAGGGCACCTACCTATGTCCCATGGCATAACTCTCAACAAGAGCAGTGTCCACAGAAACCTAATTAGCGAGAGAGGATGAATCAGATTCCATATGCTTCGCTTATTGGATCGATCATGTATGCCATGATATGTACTAGGCCGGATGTATCGTATGCCTTGAGTGCTACGAGCCGATACCAATCAGACCCAGGAGAGGCGCATTGGATTTTGGACAAGAATATCTTACATTACTTGAAAAGGAACAAGGATAAGTTCCCGGTCTATGGTGGTTGTAATGATTTAGTTGTTGAAGGTTATACTGACGCGAGCTTCTAGACTGACAGAAAAAACTCCAAGTCGCAGTTAGGGTACATATTTTGCCTAAATGGAGGAGCGTTTAGTTGCAAGAGTGCTAAGCATAGCACCACTACATATTCTACAACTAAAGTCGAATACTTGGCAGCTTTGGAAACAACCAAGTTTGCATTCGTAAGTTCATTGGTGAACTTGGTGTGACAACAATGTAGCTATTGCTTAGGCCAGGGAGCCAAGGGAACATCAAAAGGTCAAATCAAACATGTCAATCGGCAATTTCACATGATAAGGGAATGGAAATCTAAGGGTGAAATCATTATTTGTAAGATTGGAACGGACGACAATGTAGCCGATCCACTGACTAAACCTTTGTCTCAAATGAAGCACAACAAGCACGTTAAGGCAATGGGAATCAAATATATTGGAGATTGGCTTTGATTTCCCTGTATAGGTGTTTAATTAAACTTGATGTCTTAATGTAAAACACTATGTTGAACCATTCAATTTTGGAGCAATTAAATTTTCTGCAAATTTATGATTGCTCCATATCTATTTAATTGTAGTTTAGAATTAAATAATGAGTCCATTCGATTTCTAAGAATATTCAAAACAGGGTATCAAGACCATGTCTTGGATAAAGAAACATATGTTAAGTGAATATTAAATATTTTAATAAAAAATTATCCCTAATCGAGGTCATTTAAACGATGGACGATTAATGACTACTTGAGATTAGTGTGTAGTATGATTTATAGCACCGTTTCCTGTGCTATAAGGACATGATAGTCATAAATCATTTGCACAGGTTCTACTTTTGAACTATACCAGATAGACCTATGAGAACACTATAAGAGATAATAAATCGTCATAAGTATATTTCTCATTATAGCTATCGAAACCTTTTCCTCGACCATAAGTATTGCAAGTTCTCTTGTTTGAGTACTAGTCGGTTTGATGTTGTTAGACGTCTGCCGTAAATGGGGATTATAACGGCAACACTCAGGCGACTAGGTCCTCTTAGTAAGGGAAGTTTACAATACAAGACATGTAATGTCCTCCTATTAACAATAAGGAATATGTCTTTGTTGTTTACAAGGCCTCTCGAAGAGCGAGACTATGAAAATGCATAGACGTGCTCACATGGATTTTAGAAATCTTCTGTTTATTGACAGTGATGTTCGGGAATCGAGAAGCACTTCTGGACGTAATAAGGATGATGAAGAATCTTACCTTATAGTTCATCAAGAGATATTAAGCGACATAGGAAAAGGGTTATACACTAATTGCACACTTGTCCGGAAGGACAAGTGAGAGGTTGAAAGGAATGGTGTCCTTCCAACAAGTGTATTATTCTGATAGAGGGTTCAAAATTATTAGAGAGCAAATTCTTCAGTGAGGTAAAGTGATCAGAATGCCTAGGTGGAGGCCGCTTCTGATCAGTAATATTAATGTACAATCAATATTACAACTTAATCTTCACTGAACCCTTTGGGTCGAACCCAATCAACCAATTGATCGGAGACGACAAATCAATAAGAAGGATTAGATGAATCATTGGAGTATTACGAACAAAGACGTAGGATATTGATTTTAGAGCGTCAAGACCGAGCGTCGCAAGTCAAGTCGAATTTAGAATTCGATGAGACGTGAAATCAAACAACTAACAAGTTTGAGCCTAGTCGTAACCTCGCATTGGCCTACCCATGTGAGTGCTAGGATAGGAGAGGTCCGAACCTATGCGTGTCTAGCATCCCCTAGCACGCGCACATCGCATGGCACAAAAATCGCAAGATGCGTGCATGCGTGTGGTGTGGCTATACACAGATGGGCGTGCTAGCATAATAGCACCGACCATCGCAACATGCTAGGTCATGCACCAAGTCCATCTCTAGCTCGCAAGCATCGCAAGGCAAGTAACATGCTTGACTTGCTAGGCCTTCCTGTTGCAAACAACTCAGGCATGGTGCCTTGCGTGCTTGTTAGCATGCTAAGGCCTGGCGCCTAGCTGATTGCAGCCTCGCATATCGCACAGCACCACGCACCAGCCAACAATGTGCTGGGCATGCTGGGTTTTGCGTATGTGCTAGCAAGCAGCAGCCTCGCACAGCAGCGCCTAGCAGCAAGCACCAAGCTACAACGATGCATGCGTGTTGGCTGGTTGTGTGCTGGCTAGTTGCGCATGTGTTGCGAGCTGGCTGGTGATGTGCTAGCTGGGCTAGCTAGGCTGCCCAGCCTTGGTGCTAAGCACCAGCTGGCAGCCTTGGCAGCCAAGGCAAGCTACTAGCTAGCCAAGTGGCGTAGACAGCCGGTCAAGGTGGGGACCAATGGTTGGTGTTTTAGCTTGGGGAGCAAGGTGGGTTGGTCCCCTCCCTTGGTGTTCCTCACCTTTTCCCTCTCCTCCCATTACCACTTGTAGCTTGTTGATTAAATTGCAATTTTATTTTTTTTATTAAAATAAAATAAAGGAAATTGCAAATCTCCCACATTGATTGAGAATGGGAAATCAAGGTTCATTTCCCTCTATATACCCAAGTTTTGGGTTTTGGGAAGAAAACTTGAGTGGAACTAAAAAGGCATGTCCTTAGTAAAGTAAGGAAACCATACGTTCGTTATACTCAATGTTTTATTTGGTCAAGTCTCGACTAACCTTCGGGACTAAGACCGTTCGGGTCAGGTTCGTGGGTACAAGCCGTTGGAGACCGTTGCGCTTGCGAGGTTTAGCTTTTCAAGTAAGAGCTCGGGTTCGAGCGAAGCACGCATTAAGGGTAATAACGTCTTTTCTCTTTCGCTCTTTTATGTTGTTAATTATGTGACTAAATATTTAGTTCCTTTAATTAGTGAGCGGGTCTTGGGCGGGTTTCTCTTCCGCGTAGAGTTGGACTCTACAAAACCTAACAATGTCTTGATCTTGTCAAAAGCTTTTTGGCATTCAGCATCTCACGTGACTGGAACATTCTTCTAGACCTTTTTAAATATAGGTTCACATACTGCAGTGAGCTTGGATATGAACCTACTTATACATTGCAACCTTCCAATGAAACCTCGAATTTCCTTCTCAATCTTGGGAGGTGGTGTTTCGGGGTATTTTGGATGTCCTGCGGGAGAGTTACAACACCAAGACTAGATCCACACGCCTCTACCTGCAAAAAACAACGGAGACTCCAAGGTGTGGGAGCTCCTCCTCCGACGATCAAGTTAAAATGTGTTCGGATGTAAAAAGTGCGTAGCGTAAAGTGGGGATCAGGCTCCACTTAGGAGAGGAGTGATCATTTGGCTGTTTGAGACAACCTCGAAATCCGAGCCTTAGCTCTCAAGAAGTGCAATTAAAGCTGGAGTTAATGCTCAGCAATTAATGTACACGTTGTTTCGGGGTTTTTTGATGTCCTGCGGGAGTGTTACAATTCCGAGACTGGAACCGGACGCCTGTACCTGCAAAACAAACGGAGACTCCGAGTGATTGAAGTTCCGCCTCCAACGGTCAAGTTAGAACTTGTTTAAGGAGTAATTAATGCGGAAAGGTAAAATGTGTTTTTCAGGGTGAGAGTGATTAATCAGCGTAATCCCTTTTAATGAGGATTAATGAAGGTATTTATAACCTAGGGATGCGTGCCAATCCTAGGTTTTCGGTTAACCAAGGGTTGATTGGGCTTCCCTTGAAAGTTGGGTCTAGGTGGTCGGTTTTTTTATTAGGCATGGAGGATGCCACGTGTCGTGACATAATAGGTCCTTGGTGGACAAATAGGCGCGTGCCACGTGGCAGGCTCTAACAAGTCAAATTAGAGGACACTTGGCAGGACCTAATTGGCCCACATGGCGCATTCTGATTGGTGGGAGCAAAATCCCTTAATCATTTGCCTCTCACAGGTGGCACGTGACTGGTCACATGTCACCTGTGACAGGTGTCGGCTCGTAACAGGCGACGACCTGCTACAGGTGTCATTTGGTGAAAGGCTGGGAGTTTTTCCCGCTCATTTTTCGAATTTAAAGAGTGTCCCTTCAACTTCTTCTATTACCTATATAAGGGCATGTTGACTTCACACTTGTTCACACTTGAGAACTTTTTAAGAGAACACTCGGACCCTTGAACCTGCTCTGACATTTTGGACATTTCCAGCCTACCGCTTGTTCTGACAAGCCGGCTGATATTCAGATTACTTTCCAGATCTTCGTCAACTTCTCAATCGTTCAGGTAACCGTCCGTTCTCTTATTCTTTTACATTTCTTTATATTTTTTTTCTTTATTGAAATGGCACCTCGGAAGCACACGACACGACCTAGGTTAGTGGTCAGCCGGTCACCGGGGACGGCTGAGTCTAGGACTAGGAGTGCCGCCTGCCCCTTTTCAAACCAATCTTTGCCCTTTATACAAAGTCCGATTGTCTTTGTGTCTATGCAAAACATAATGGCCAGAACAAAAAGAACAGCTAGGATCACCAATTCGGACGACTCCTCCTTCCAGGTGCCGATTAGTGAAACATCTGATCAAACGCCAGATGTTGAAGTGAACCAAGGCGGCTCGACTGCCGACAGCTCTGAGGGAGGGATCAAGGTGGTCCCTTCCCATTTTACAGTAGACATGTCCACGTATTCTCCCGCTCCTGCTGAAGGAGAGGAGGCGGGCCCCTCAGGGAGAGGGGAGGAGTCGGACTCTTCGGAAGACGAGTCCGACTCCAGCTCTTCTGGTCACCTTTCTCTCGACTTAGAGGAGGGGCACAACCGCCTACAAGAGGCGAGACTTTCCCATTCAGTAGAGAAGGGGGACAATTGGGCGGAGCCATCCGCCACTCAAAGAGAGAAAAACACCCCTTACTACTGCACCGTTCCAAAAGGCCGAATCAAGGCCATGCAAGAGAAAGTGGGCAACTTCTTAGAGGACCATGTAATGGGCCCTGGCTTTCTGGTTTTTGTGCCAGATCCGGAAGACACAGTCGTCTGGCCGGCTGGGACCAGTTATGATAGCGCCTGCTTTGGCTGCTATGAGGCGGCCATTAGGGCTGGGCTATGTTTTCCCTTACATCCGGCTGTTCAACGAATCCTTGACGGGTATGAGTTGGGGTTATGGTAGTTAGCCCCAAATTCCTGGTTAAATGTCTCGGCTATGTAGTCGAGTGTGAAATGTATGGGGTGGAGCAAAATTTCAAGGCATTTGCCCATATGAACTATCTCAGCCGGACCCCTAAGGTAGGGGGTACCGGCTGGTACCAGTTGACGAGCCACCGAGGCTACCTCATGACAAGAGGTAAAGAGAACAAACAGAAGGATTGGAGAAGCACCTTCCTCATTATTGAGAGTTCAGACAAAGAGCTGAACAAACGCTTTAATAGGTGGAACAGAGACCCGCCTCTTCTTGCAGGCGGTCGCAGCATGCCACCTGTCCCTCTCAAAGCTAAAAAAGAGATCCTGGACCGAGGACTCTTTAAAGTAGAGACCAGGGTCGACTCTACTACAGGGGTACGAGAGCAAGTGCCCCTGCACTGCGTCCCGAGTTACAAATGGCTCTATGACGAGTACTTCCTAGCCGCTTGTGGCCTTAGTAGTCGGTGCTCTGGAGGTAGCCGACCTGTCGAATACGTACCCTTGTAGAAATCATTTTCTGAATTTTTCTAACTTTCGCCTTCCTCTATGCAGCGGAAGCCATGAGCAAAATAACCGCCTCCAAGACGGCGGCTGCTATGCTGCGAGCATCCGTTATGCAACAACACACATCAACTGACTCTCCCACCAAGGAGACGCCCTTAGTGAGTTCCTAGCTTTCACCCCCCATTTTTTCTGTTAAAATGTTGGGTTTATACACATACTAACCATTTTTTTTTTTTTTTTTTTTTTTTTTTTTTTTTTTTTTTTTTTTTTGCAGGCGGGCACACCAAGAACTTCCTCCTCCCAACAGCCGGACTCCAAAGCCCGGAAGACGACTGTGGCAAGTTTGCCTGGTTCTGCCAGGAAACAAGCGGCTGTTGACAAACAACCGGCCACTCCTTCTCAAACTCCCAGCAGGCCGCCTAGAAGTATGAAACTGCTCTTCTAGACTTTGACCTACTTTTCTTTCGCCTTGCTTAAAATTCTTGTTCACTCTTGATGCAGCCGACCCTCAAGAACCGGACCTGGTCGAAGTGGCCAAGTCCATGAATCGTCCCTCCAGTAGAGAGAGACGCGGTTTGGGGTGTCGGCACCCTGGACCTGGATGTAATTGCAGGGCTCCTTGCTGAGGTATACTTAGCGTATTTTTGTTGTTTAATTCCAGGACGCCTGTTTTTCGTTTGAAATCTGACGCCTGTTTTCTTTAATTCAGTCCCTGCTCCGAGTAAACGGCCTTCGCAAACCCATTAGTACGAAGAACAAAGAGGTAAAGGCTGCTAAAGCCATGGCCGCCTCTGACTGTGATAAGGCAATGTTTCAAATTGCCCAAAATGAAATTTTAACAACTGATATTCTTTATTATCAGGCGCAGGCCACTTCTGCTATTAGGAATGAGTTGGAGGCGGCCAAGAAGAGAAACAATGAGTTTGAGGCGACCATCCAGAACCTTAAAGCCGAGCTGAAGCCTCTTAGGCAAAAGATGCTCCACTACGACACCTTGGAGAAATCCTTAGAGCGTGTCAAGGAGCGCCTGGTAAACCAGGAGAAGAGCCTCACTAAAGAGCTCTCGGCCAAGGCTGAGCAAGAGAAGAAGGATTTGGTTTGAGACATGATGGAGGACTTGGCCCAAATCCAGCGCATGACCTGGACTCGTCTCTTTCCAAACGCCGACTTTGCTTCTTGGGAAAAACAATTTCGCCGATGCTCTGAAACGTATAACCAAGAAGTCCTGCTGGCGGCTGCTAAGAATGATGCGCTGGAGGAGGAGGAGGAGCCGGTAGTGGCCCTGGTGCCGAAAAAGGGTGCAGCTGATGCCGAGACCAGCAAGAATGCTTCTCAGAAGCAGGCGTCTCTTGCTGATCAGGCGGCTGTTGTTGTTGAAGATCTGCCCCCATCTTGAAGCTTATGTTTCTTATTAGGTTAGGAGGAATGGAGTCTCTCCAGTCGACCCTTTTTCATTCGTCCTAATGGCCCAGAGAACATGTGGTAATTCATCTGCCCATAGGCCGCCTGCTCGTTCAATCTTTTTCTTGAGCCCATCTGAGATGATCTTATTAAAAGCTTCTACTTGGCCGTTTGCTTGTGGACGGCCGACTGATGCAAAGTAACGTGAAATACCTTGATCTCTTAGCCAGTTTTTGAGAACAGGCGTCTCAAATTGGGGACCATTGTCAAAAACCATAGACATGGGCACCCCAAACCGAGTGATGATGTTTTTCCAAATGAATGAAATCACATCCTTTGTTTTGATTCCATTGATAGCCTCTACCTCTACCCATTTAGTAAAGTAGTCGACTGCAACAAGTATGTACTTCCTGCCGGCTGTAGCAGGCGTATAGGGACCCAGAATATCCATGCCCCACTTAGCAAACGGTAGTGGGCTATGGATAGCAGTGAGATTAGTAGCCGGACGGTGAATTAGCTTGCCAAACTTTTGACACTTGTCATATTTTTTCACCATCTCCATTGCATCTGCCTCTAAAGTAGGCCAAAAGTAACCCTGCCGCCTTGCCCGTTGGGCAAGCGACCTGCCGCCTACATGGGAAGCGCAGTAACCCGTGTGAAGATCTTCTAGGATCTCTCGTCCTTTTTCTGGAGTAACACACTTCAAGAAGGGTTGGAGGTACCCTTTCTTGTGAAGTTCTCCCTTTATCATTTCAAAATTAGACGCTCATTTTTTTAGTGTGGCTGCCTGGTGATGGTCATCCGGCATGGTGCCGTCTGTCAGATATGCCCTGATTGGATCCATCCAGGTTGAACTTCTATCTAAAATTCCAATAGGGTCTTCCTCAATGCTTCTTTTCTCCATAGCCTCCCAGAAAACGGTTCGTGGAGTATCACAGGAGGCTAAGGATGCTAACTTTGAAAGAGCATCCGCCTGGTTGTTTTTAGATCTTGGTACTTGAGTCAGATGAAAATCTTCAAGGGATCCGACTACTTGTCGTACCGCCTGTAAATACTTGATCATTGCCGGATGGGTTGCTTTGTATTCGCCATTTTACTGACTCACTATCAATTGTGAATCAGAATAGGCGTCTATCTTTCTTGCCCTAGCCGCCTTGCACATGCGGATTCCGGCTAGTAAAGCTTCATATTCTGCCTCGTTGTTTGAGGCTTGAAAATTGAAACGTAAAGCATACTCATACCTGTCGCCCTCGGGCGACTGACATATGACGCCTGCTCCGCAACCATTTGAGGTGGAGCTCCCGTCCACATATACCTTCCAGACTTGGTCTGGAACTTGAGAATCAGGGGGCCGAGTCATCTCTACAATAAAATCAGCAAAAGCTTGCCCCTTTAATACTTTCCTAGGCTCAAATGTGATTTCGAAACTCTGAGTTTTTATTGCCCATTTGATCATCCGGCCTGACGACTCCATAGTTGTCAGTGGTCGCTTGATTGGTTGATCTGTATACACAACGACTACATGTGCCAAAAAATAGGGCTTCAATTTTTTAACAGCCATGAAGAGAGCAAAACCGAACTTTTCCACTAAGGGATACCTCAACTCGGCATTTTTCAGCACGTGGCTGACAAAGTAGACCGGGAGCTGGCAGCCCTCTCTTTCAGTAAGGAGGACAGCGCTTAGAGCATGATCAGAAACGACCAGGTACATATAAAGCACTTCTTTGGGCAAAGGACTAACCAGCCTTGGCAAGGAATGTAAGTAAACTTTTAATTTTTGGAAGACCGCCTCAACATCTGGCCCCCATTCAAACCTTGCCTTCTTCTTTATAGCCTGGAAAAAGTAAAGGCACTTGTCACCTGACCGGCTGAGAAATCTTCCTAGAGCCGCCAGACAACCTATTAATTTCTAAACCTCTCGGACGGTGCAAGGTGACTACATGTCAATGACCTCCTGCACTTTCTCAGGGTTTGCCTCTATTCCTCTCTGATTGATGAGGGATCCTAGAAATTTCCCAGACTCAACCCCAAATACACATTTCTTGGGATTGAGCATGACATGGTGCCGTCTGAGTGTGGTGAAAGTTTCTCGGAGGTCCAACAGATGGTCTTTCTGAAGCTTGGACTTAACAATCATATCATCGATGTATGCCTCAACGTTTCTCCCAATTTGGTCAAGGAAGACCGTATTTATCATTCTTTGGAAGGTGGCCGGGGCATTCTTCAAACCAAACGGCATGACCGTGTAGCAATATAGCCCTTGATCAGTGACGAAGGCCGCCTTCTCCTAATCTTTCTTCCACAAGGGAATCTGATGGAAGCCAGAGTAGGCGTCCATGAAGCTCATCAAAGCATGGCCGGCTGTTGAGTCAACCAGACTGTCAATTTTGGGCAGAGGGTAACTGTCCTTGGGGCACGCCTTGTTTAGGTCCGTGTAGTCCACACACATTCGCCAGGTACCATTCGGCTTTTTAACAAGCACAACATTTGTGACCAAGTCTGGGAAGTAACATTGCCGAATGAACCCTGCGTCAAGCAACTTTTTAACTTCGACAGCTGCCGCCTGACTCCTTTCTTTGCCATGGTTCCGCTTCTTCTGTCTTACCGGCTTCTTTTTCGGATCCACGGCCAGTTTATGTACTGCCAGGTCAGGACTGATGCCTGGCATTTCATGAACTTTGAATGCAAAGATGTCTTTGTATTCTTTCAAAAGTTTGGCTGTTCCAACCTTGACTGTTCGGTCAGGGCGCGAGTCGTCCAGGACCAGGTCCGTATGCTCACCAGCTGGCTGAGGGCAGATTTCGTCTTACCGCTCCTCTGCCAGTGATTGCTATCTTTTTTCTTTTCTTTCGGCCCCCAACTGGGCAGCCTTTCTTTTCTTTCCGCCTGCTTCTTAAGCAGGCGCATCCTCCTTGAAAATGTCAAGATCAGCTTTTTCATCACTTGGCCCAGCGGCTGCCACAGTGGGTTTGATATCCGAGAGGTAGCACTCCCGGGCCATCTTCTGATCTCCCCTTAGGGAGCCGACTGTTCCATCATCCTTCTCAAATTTGAGCAACATAAGAGATGGGATAATGACAGCTTTTGAATTATTTAGGGTAGGTCGTCCCAGGATCATGTTGTAGGCCGAGAGTTCCTCAACTACCAGGAACCGGACCACCATATGACGACCCTTCCCTTTCTCACCCAGGCGGATGGGTAAATCCACTCGTCCCACCGGGTGTACGACTCCTCCTCCAAACCCTACTAGAGGGTGGGATACCGGATGTATGCAATCAGTCTTGTATTTGAGCTTTGAGAGACACTTGCTACTGATAAGATCGGAGGAACTACCAGTATCTGTGAGGATTCGGCCAACTCTTTGGTTGGCCACCTTGCATTCAATAACAATGGGGTCATCATGCGGCCCCTTTACCCCTCCTAGATCTTCTTCTGTGATGACAATCTCTGGGAATGAACTTTTGGAGGGCCGTTCTTGGTGAACGGAATTGACATCTAGCCACCTGATATTGTCTTTATTGCCCCTGATAGTGGGGCCGCCTCTTGAGAAGCCGCCTGCAATTGTATAGACGACTGCATCATCTGTGTCAGAACTATCGGCCTGTTGGTTCTTTTTGGCCGACTGCTTATTCTTCGAGGAAGTATTCCCCTTAGACTTCTTGACATAGGAGTCAAGGTCGCCTTGTTCAGCCAGGCGGTCTAGGTAGCGCATGAGACTGATGCATTCGTTGGTTTCATGACCAACGTCTTCATGATAATGGCAGAATTTATCTTAGTTCCGATTGCTCGCGGAACCCTTCATGGGGGTCGGCTTCTCGATTGAGATTCGGCCCTTGATTTCTTTGAGGATAGCTTGACTATCCTTGCTGAACGCATACTTCGGAGAGTATGGTTTGAATACTTTCTTCTTTTTCTAGGCCGGCCGTTTAGAGGAATCGGCCGCCCAAACCTCTTTTCTCTTTTTATCATCTTTATTGACCGACTGCTTTGGTCAGCTTTCTTTTTTGTCGGACCTCCTTCCGTCCGACTGCTTTCCAGTACTACAAAGATTAGTCGCCTGTATATAGGCTTCTGCTTCAATCAAGGCTTCCTGAAGAGTCGCAACCCTCTTTTGAACTAGGTCAAACTTGAAGGTCGACCCGTCCTTGAGACCTCTGAAAAAGTCAGTGTAGGACACCTCATTTGGTAGCCCTTGAATCTGTATCCTCATCAGGTTGAACCGCCTGATGTATGAACGGAGCCCCTCCTTCTCTCCCTGCTGAATTGTCCCTAAATCAAGGGTCGTCTTCTTTGCAGGTATGTTCATGGCAAAGTTGGAGGTGAATAAGTAAGCAAGCGTCCTGAAGTTGTTCACACAACCAGTCGGCAGGTTGCCGAACCATTGCTGTGCGATTCCTTTGAGAGTCGCTGGGAAACACTTGCACCAAGTGGGATCATCCAAACCTTGGAGATACATTAGGTTGGTGAACGCCATCAAATGATCTTCAGGGTTAGTAGTGCCGTCATAGGCGCCTACTAGCACATTCTTAACTTTGGCCGGCTGGGCGGCCTCTGTAATTTCTTTGGAGAAAGAGGACGGTTGTTCTCTAAGTCTTAGCAACCGTAGTTGCCAGTCCAAAGGCTGGACATTTTTTGCCGCCTGTTCTCCAAACAAAGGTGGCTGCAAAAAATATTGTTGTTGTGGTAGAAATGGTAAATTTGGTACCGCCTGGTCATTATGAAATCCAGACCGACGGGAGGTACCTCCTGTCTGACTCTCATGATTTGATTGAGTATATCTCATAGAAGTATTGTGCAGACTATCTTGGAAATCTGAAGTAGAGGCCGACTTTGACAGTCGGTTGTTCTTCTTCTACTCTAGCAGTAACCGAGCGTCTAAGTATGATTTCTTTGACCCGTCCGCCTGTATATGAAGAACGGGCTTCCTCTTCCCTGGTGTGGGAAAACGGTACTTTGTGAAGTCAAGCACAAGTGGATCCCACTTCCTAGAGTTAGGATGAGGGGTCGCCACTCGTCCTTGAACAGGCTTCCTTCTTCTTGAATGGGAAGGCCTTTTAGCCGACTACTCCATAGACAGAGCAGGCGTCTTCTTGTTGATCAGTTCTTGGATCTCCCCCTTGAAGCCCCTCATGAAGGTCATGAGTTCGTTTCTTGTAATGGGAGCAGACCCTTCAGCCGCCTGCTGCTGATCAGGCGGTGTGCGGACTGGATTACTGTGTCTAGTTTGGTGATCTACCCGTTCTTTCCTTTTGGTGTGACGGGTACGCCGGGCCCTTAGGGTCCCTCTGAGGCTGTGTGTGCTTCAACTTCAACCTCATTTTCAGTATCATGATCTGAGTGAACTTGAGGGTCGTCCAGGGGACGCCTCTCTTCTGGAGTCAGTACAGACGTTGTTGCCATCTCAAAAGTACTCTCCCCACAGACGATGCAAAAATGTATTGGGGTTTTTTGATGTCCTGCGGGAGAGTTACAATTCCGAGACTTTAACCGGAAGCCTGTACCTTCAAAACAAACGGAGACTCCGAGTGATTGGAGTTCCGCCTCTAACGGTCTAGTTAGAACTTGTTTAAGGAGTAATTAATGCGGAAAGGTAAAATGTGTTTTTCTGGGTGAGAGTGATTAATCAGCGTAATCCCTTTTAATGAGGATTAATGAAGGTATTTATAACCTTGGGATGCGTGCCAATCTTAGGTTTTCGGTTAACCTAGGGCTGATTGGGCTTCCCTTGAAAGTTGGGCTTGGGTGGCCGGTTTTTCAATTAAGCATGGAGGATGCCACGTGTCGTGACATAATAGGTCCTTGGTGGACAAATAGGCACGTGCCACGTGGTAGGATCTGACAAGTACAATTAGAGGACACTTGGCAGGATCTGATTGGCCCACATGGCGCATTCTGATTGGTGGGAGCAAAATCCCTTAATCACACGTGTGTTTAATTTTTCTCAATTCTGTATTGCTAAGGGGGAATATCTCCGTTTTATAGGGTCTTAAAATGCGCGCCTAGTATTAGGTTTTAGAAACCTAGGACTGACTGGGCTTGCCTAGGAATTTGGGTCGTAAAAGGCCACTTTCCTAGTTGGCAATCTGTCTGCCACGTGTCGTGGCCTGATTGGTCCACCTTAGACCTCTCACGAGGTGACACGTGGCGGACTCTGGTTGGTTCACGTGGATGACACATGGAAGAGTTGAATTAGTCCATGTGGAGGGAAAAAATCTACTAATCATTTTCCCCTTACAGGGGTGACATGGCTTGCGACGTGGCGCCTATGACAGTTGTCACACTTTGATTGGCCAACGGTTTTTACCCTTTTTTTTTAGCTCTCTCTTGAAATTCACCCCCCTATAAAAAGAGGATGTCCAAATCATTTGTTTGGACATTCTAGAATTTTCAAGCTTTCAAACTTTGGACTTTTGCCCTCGACATTTTCTAGGAGAACGACTGCCGCTTGCTATCTGATCGCCTACTCTTACAGCCGCCAAATTTTTTCAAGCACCTTCAATCTTTTTAAATCAAAGGTAAACGCTTGTATTCTCTTGTACTTTCTCTTTGTTTGTTTTCTTTTTTGAAAATGGTTTCCCAAAAGCACACGACACGGCCTAGGTTAGTGATCAGCCGGTCACCAGGGACAACTCAATCTAGAACTAGGAGTGTCGACTGCCCCTTGATAGACCTCTCTTTGTGAAGTACCCCGAGTCCAACTGTCTATGTGTCTGTGTAGGACACCATGGCCAGAATCAAACGAACAACTGGTGGTGAACTCGGACTGCTCCTCCTTTAGGGCATCTGTCAGTGAACTGTCCGATGTGCCGCCTGGCACCCCAAGTAACACCAGTGATTCCATTTTAGAAGAATCAGGGGAGGAAGTAAAAATTGAGGACTTGGGTTCTATTGGATAGGCCCCCCATGCGGGCGCTAGGTCCGAGGGCTCAAGTAGTGACTCTGAGCCAAGTACTTCAAGCAAATTCTTTGATGACTCTGAAGAGGGGCACTCTCGGCTGAAGACAGCGTGAGAATCCCTTTTAGTAGAAATGGGAGAAGACTAGGCGGAGCCGTCTGCCACCCGCCGAGAGCAATATGCCGCCTACTATCATCATGTTCCCACATGTAGGCGGAAAATGATGGCGGATAAAATAGGGAGCTTTAGAGCTGACCATGTCATGGGGCATGGTTGTATCTTATGCACGCTGGATGCCGAGGACACCATAGTCTGGCCAGAGGGGTCCAGCTACGGGGACGAATGTTTTGGCTGCTATGAGGCAACTATTAAGGCTGGCCTACGATTTCCTCTACATCATGGACGAATACCAGCTGGGTGTCTGGCAACCAGCCCCAAATTCTTGGTTCAACATCTTAGGCTATGTTACCAGCTGGCGAAACGCACAAAGTAAACCCAAGCTTTGAAGCGTTCGCCCACATGCACTACCTCAGCCGAACCCCAAAAATAAGCGGGACCGGCTAGTACTTGTTGTTTAGCCACAAGGGCTATATGATGACTTTAGGGAAGGAGAACTAATGGAAAGATTGGAGGAACACTTTCTACATTGTCTCCATCCCTGACAAAGTATGAAATAAAGAGTTTAATAGGTGCAACAAGAACCCACCTTTCCTAACAGGCGAATCTGAGCTACCGCCTGTTCCTCGCAGAGCAAGAGAGGAGATCCTTAACAAAGGCCTCTTCAAATTGGTTATCTAGGAAAACCCAGCGACTTGGGCGAGAGAGTTCATCCCCTAAAATTATATTCCCAAGTATGACTGGCTATACGATGGGACATATCTGGCCACCTGTGGCCTTAGTGGAAAGATGTCGAGAGTAGTTCACTGCATGTTCAATTGTTTTGTTAGACTTGGTTGATTACCCTTTGATTTATCTTTTGCAAATAAAGCTATGGAGAAGCTCTCGGCATCAAAGAAAGCTGTTGCTCAATAGCGCTCGGCCATCCTAGGCAAGCGGCCTACTGAAGAGTCGCCTGCTTCACAGGCACCCAAGGTGAACTTCTCTTCCACTTGTCTAAGTCAAAATTAATTTGTAGTTGCCTACTTCTCACTTTGTGGTTTTCGTTACAAGGCGACCCTAATAAATTCTCTCCTCACTCATAGCCGGATCCAAAGATTCGGAAACAGACGGCTGATGATGTGACAACTCCTGGTAAACCCAGGAAACATGTGGCAGTAGGCCAGGGAGAAGCCATCCTCCTAAGTCTCTAGCCGTCCCTGAGGTCAGTTTGCCTCATAAGGAGAAGGAAGTGGCGGCTAAAGGTATCAAAAATTTTAATCCCTTGCCTTACCCCTGTAGGGTCAAGTTCAATCAGCAGTCGTCTAGTACCTCTGAAAATAGTCGTTCTACCACATATACCTTCAAGACCTTATTTGGGTTTTCAAGATCATCCGGCCTTGTCATTTTGACAATGAAGTCGGCAAACGCCTGTCCCTTCACCGCCTTTCTTGGTTCAAAGGAAATTTCAAGACTTTGAATTTCAATTGCCCATTTGATAATTAGGCCGGATGATTCCATAATTGTCATTGGTCGCTTGATTAGTTGGTCTGTGTACACCACTACCGAATGCGGTAGGAAGTAAGGTTATAACTTCTCGACTGCCATAAAGTAGGCAAGTCCAAACTTTCCAACCATGAAGTACCTTAACTCCGCATTCCGTAGAACATGACTAATGAAATAGACCGAGAGCTAGGTGCCACCTCTTTTAGGAAGGAGAATAGCACTGAGCGCATGGTAAGAGATAGCTAGGTACATGTACAACAATTCCTTTAGCAAAGGACTAACCAGCCTTAGCAAAGAGTGCAAGTGTTAATTCAACTTTTGAAAGGCCGCCTCTGCATCCGCCCCCCATTCAAACATTGTCTTCTTTTTAATAGCTTGGAAGAAATAGAGGCACTTGTCGCCTGACCGACTGAGGAACCTCCTCAATGCCACCAGACAACCTATCAACTTCTGAACTTCTTTTACAGTGCGCGGCGACTGCATGTCTTTGATCGCCTGTATTTTTTCTAGGTCGGCCTCTATCCCCCTTTGATCAATAAAAAATCCGAGAAACTTCCCAGACACAACACCAAAGACACACTTCTTGGGATTGAGCATGACCCGGTGCCGCCTGAGTGTGGCAAATATTTCTCGGAAGTCTGTAAGGTGATCCGTCTGAAGTTTGGATTTGACTGTCATGTCATCAATATACGCCTCCACATTCCTTCCAATTTGATTAATGAAGACTGTGTTAATCATTCGCTGAAAGGTAGCAGGCATGTTCTTCAAACAAAACGGCATCACGGTATAACAGAATAACCCATGATCAGTGACGAATGCTGTCGTTTCTTGATCTTTCTTCCACAAGGGTATCTGGTGAAAGCCTGAATAGGCGTCAATAAAGCTCATCAAGGAATGACCGGCTGTAGAGTCGACCCGACTGTCGATCTTTGGAAGAGGATAACTATCCTTCGGACATGCCTTGTTCAAGTTCATGTAGTTAACACACATGCGCCAAGTACCATTCGGATTTTTCACAAGCATAACATTAGTAATCCAATCCGAGAAGTAGCATTCTCGAAGGAACCCAACATCTAACAGTTTTTTCACCTCAAAGACTACCGCCTGGCTTCTTTCTTCACCATGGTTCCTCTTCTTTTGCCTTATCGACTTCTTTTTACCATCCACAGCAAGTTTCCGGACGGCTAGATCCGGGTTGATGCCTATCATCTCGTCCCTTTTAAAGGCAAAGATGTCTTTGAACTCTTTCAATAGGTTGTGCAGGTCTACACCGAATTTAGCAAAAGCAGCTGCCCCCACCTTAGCAATACGTATTGGACGAGTGTCATCCAGAACAATATCAATGTGCTCACCAGCTGGCTAGGGATGGAGTTCATCCGGCCGTTCTCCGGTCAGTAATTGCTATTGCTTTTCATTTTCACGGCCACCAACTGGCCGACCTTTCTCTTTTTTCCACCTGCTATTGGAGCAGGCGCTACTTCCTTGATTTTGTCAAGGTCTATAGTTTCTCCTCTAGGGTCGGATATAACACCCCAATAATTCTCTCTTCAAAACCTGTATTAACCTGTAATAACTTGTGGTAACCTGTAAATACTTTTAATAACCTGTAAGAGAATTACTGGTGTGCTACAGCCACATGTTAAAACGTTAAGGCTAGTTTCAGAAATCAGTAGCGGAAAACTAATTTAGTTTTAAAAGAAAATGTAAGTTTCAAAACTAATAATCAAAACCAAATTTAGACTTACAAGTTGGAACCATAACAACCCTTATTCAAACCCAGTAAAATAGAAAGTAAATGGAATTAGAACCAAAATAAAATTCGATTTATGATATAAAATAAGCTAAGTGAATAACCAATGCTCCACTCAAATCCCATCACCCTGATGCAAATCAGTTTATGCAAAAACATGTGGTTAATCTGCTCCCCAATTTTACAAGTGTAAGAATTGGATCATTACAGGGTCATTGAAGGCGAAGGCCATGACCAAGAGAAACACACAAAAGCACGTCATCAGCAACGCTGAGTACATACAAGCTACGAAACACAGTAAAGAGCCTTAGCATGATACTAACAAGCATTCCATACACTCAATATAACCATTGACTCGAACACATGATTCAATTGTTACTTATTACAACGTTTTTATTTAAGTAGCATTGACCACTTCATTAATTGATTGGATTAAGCAATAGACCGGGTTGTCCCCCTGTGCTCCATTCTGGAACATTAAATAAGAAAACCCTATGCCTCCTTTCGGAAGACATTAATAAACATCCAATGGCAGACGGGCGCGACTCCGTGGCCATAGCTAGTATGAGATCTCATCCAACTCATTATAATTTTAAGAGTATTTAAAATAAGAGACTCGTAGATCAGACGGCCTCTGAAAAGTACACGGCTAATACCCCGTGAACCCCAACCCCTATTTGTCATTACTCTAGATGTGCACAAATCCAGAGTTTTATTGCTCATCCTTCTTGCACTTTCCGTGATTTACTAGTTTAGATTAGGTGATGACTCGCATGCAATCAACACAACCAATCATACATCAATCATACAAATCATTCAAGTTTCCAATTCAATTCTTAATTTATTAGTGACAAACAACATGTATTATTGCATCCTTTAACTACCTCGGTGTATAAACACCTTAAATGCATAAGGCACCTCATATCCATAATCTTGTCGTATAAGACTTTAAATCTTCCTTTACTCATTCCATTTCAATACAAAAGAATAAGTAATTAAAATGATTCATTCCATATATCCTTGTATTTTTGCCTCTAAGCTCACTTTGCAAATTATTGCATAAATAATTCTCATAAGGAAAATCAATGCAAATTTTCTCATACATAAATTAAACCAATCATCACATTTATCATCAATCAACTCATTACCAAACAATGTCAACCAATCCACAAGTTCCCTAGCATGATTCTAGGTTTTTTTTTCCAAGTCCCTAAACATGCTCCTAGAATCAAGTTTCTCGTATCCTTATACGTACCTTAATTAAATTATCTTTCCAACTAGCCACGATGCTAGAAATTACTCAACTTAAAGTCTCCTACAATACCAAATACATAAACTCAATTACTTCCTTGATTACACAAATTTCTAGCAACTTTTAAACACTTTAAACCATCTCTAATAAGCCGAAATTTTGGTTTAAAACCATTAAAACTCTTTCTTTAAGTGGTAATTAAAACCACAAAGTAAAAACTCATTCATGGTGTTTATATAAAAATTCCAGCACACTTTTTAAAATTTAAACCCCCCAAATAAATCTGAAAATTATTTTTAAAACATTAAACCTTCGTAAAAAATCAAAAACTGTCCAAAAACCCTATTTAGAGGCTGATTTTGGCCACGAGAGGGTGGTGATCACTACCATAGTAGTGTGATATAATTAGAACATTGTTTACACACGGAAAACACTATTTTTTTTTGTAAAAATCGGACGAGTTACAATATCAGTGTGATTAAAACGGGATTAAAAATAATTAAGAACGGAGATCGGAATTTGATTACCTAAAATTCTTTTTTATGTTTAATAAATTTTTATAAATTCGATAGGAATGAAATCCTTAATTTAATTGATTATTAGAACCCTAAAATTCAACACTTTAATAGTTAAAACCCTAACTTTTAATACTTTATAAAAATCATAATTTAAAACACTTTACAATATGAAATTTATAATCTTTAATCATTAAAACACAATTATAAAACATACTAATCACGTTTCAATAATTAAAATCTAAAATCCATAGTATATAATTATAGGAATAATAATTAAAATAAGAGGGGAGATAAGGGTGGCTCATAGTGGGGTGGTTGCCGGCGATTTTTGGGCGGCCGGAGGTGGCTCGCCGGCGGGATGTTGGAGGCGGCAGCAAGGTGGTGCAAGGTGGCGTGAGGTGGGGGTTTGTTTCTCCCAAAACCCTCACGTACAACATCATAAAAGAAAAAGAAAAAGAAAGAATAAGAAAAGAAGGAAAAGAAAAGAAAAGAAAATTAAGGGAAAAGAAAAAAAAGATTACTTACCCCAAAATCTGATTTTTGATCTCTTGTGTGGGAAAATTTTGGGGTATTGAGAGGTATTTATAGAGTAGGGAATAAAGACTAGGGTTGGGCTTAAAAAAATAGGCTTTATTTATGAAATATTTGACCCACAAAGGTTCAAATAAAATAATTGGGCTTACTTAAATGAAATGGGTTGGTCCACAAGGAGTATGTAAGGATTGTTTACATACTATTATTTAAACGAGCTCAAACGATTAATAAACGTTTAGCCCAAAATAAATTATACTTTTATAAAACTCAATAATTTAAATACTTTAGCCCTTTAAATATTTAATTAAAATACTTGAGTACTTTAAAAATATATTTTATAATTAATTAAATAATTTATAAAATACATAAAAAATACGGGGTATTACAACGAATGCAACCACGGTGGGTTTAATGCCAGAGAGATAGCACTCCTTAGCCGTCTTTTGGTCTCCTCGTAGGGAACCGACTATTCCATCATCCCTTTCAAACTTGAGAAGCATAAGGGAAGGAATGATAACAGTTTTGAACTCATTTAGGGTGGGACGACCCAAAATCATGTTATAGGCGGTCAGCTCTTCAACAACTAAGAACCAGACCACCAAGTGGCGTCCCTCTCCCTTTTCTCCTAGCCTAAGTCTATTCGACCTACCGGATGCACAACTCCGCCCCCAAATCCCAATAAGGGATGAGAGCCCTTATGCATGCTCTCAAGCTTGTACTTGAGCTTGGTCAAGCACGTTTGGCTGATGAGATTAGAGGAACTGCCAGTGTCTGTGAGGATTTGGCCAACCTTTTGGTTGGCCACTTTGCATTCGATGACAATGGGGTCATCATGCGGCCTCCTGACGTTGCCCCTGTCTCCCTCAGAGATGAAAACTTCAGGGAAAGTGTCCTTAGACGCCCCCCCTCATCAACTGAGTTGACATCTAGCCACCTAATATAGTCTTTGGTTCGCCGAATGGTAAATCCGCCTCCAGCATAACCGCCTACTATTGTATAGTTCTGTTCTTCGTCAATATCAGAACTATTAGCAGGTTGAGACATTTTCTTGGACGACTGCCCAGGGTTAGTTTACAAGGTAACCTTGGACCTCAGAATGTAGGACTTGAGTACCCCTTTGTGAGCCAGGCGGTCCAACAGCCGCCTGAGACTATAGCATTCGTTGGTGTCATGGCCAACGTCCCCATGGAAATGACAGTACTTAATTTTGTTCCGATTTTTGGCGAAAATCTTTCACTAGTAGAAAAAAAGAAATAGGTAACCCCCTATGGCAACGGTTCATGAAAACCGTTGCCAACTTAAGTGAGCGGCTTTTTTTTTAACCGTTGCCAATTGATTAAATTTAAAAAAAAAAATAAACAAAAGGTTTAGAGTTGGCAATGGTTAACCGTTGCCAATTTAAAAAAAAAAAACCCCGGGTTTTTGAATACTACTGTATACTTCCTCGTTCAAGTGCAAACGTTCTTCTTCTCTCAGCTCTGTTTTTTCTTTCACCTCCAAAAACGCGCGCCTTCCCTCAGCTCTCCCCAAACCATTCCTCCTTTGAAGCTTCCATTGAAGGGTCCATTGAAGCTTTTGCCTTCTCACGCACGCAGTGGGTTTGGGTTTGTTCTTCTGCCTCCCTCACGCACGCACTCAGCGCTTCTCTTCTGCCTCCCTCCATATATGCTTGCATTATTGAAGTATGTAGCAGCTTAGACCTAGCTAGGTAAGTCGTAATAGCGCTCCTCCATTGTTATGGTTTTTGAGGACTTGGTCTTTAGTTAATATTGACAAGTTTCTTGTAATTGCTAGGGTTTGTCAATAATTGCTACTTAACTCCTCCATTTATACGCGCAAGGCTCAGCTCCCCCTCCATTGAACGCATAAGGCTCCCCCCCACAAATGTAAGGCCTTTTTTAGTTGTAATTGTTGCTGTTTATAAGCTGAGAATTGTATTTAGTACAAGCTACATTTACCTATATTTCTAAATTGTTATGAGAACTTTATTTATCATCACTAATAAAGTTGAGAATTTTATTTTGTTTATAGGATAAATTTAGTCCTTTTTATTTAAGAGAACAAAGTTGAGAGTTTAGGGTTTAGGGTTTGAATATACTTTTCTTTATGAGTTGCTTCTCACTATATATATGCGTGTTTCAGGCTATGAAATGGGTGTCAAGGGCTTCTAGGGTAAGATATCAGTTTAGAGAGTGGGCGGAAAACATCCTGGTATCTTACTCTGACTATCCTTGTTCTTGCTCACTAATATCATTCTTATCTTTTCCCTTAATCTGGTTTTCTATTTGTGTTCTATATAGGTTACACTGAAAAAGATTATCAGGAATTTTTGGGCGAAGCATAGACCTTGGCATTGACCTTCTATTTGAGAGTGTTGAGCCTTTATAGGTACTCAGGTATATATATATATATATATATATATATATATATATATATATATATATATATATATATATATATATATATATATATATATATATAACTTTATGCGCTTTAAATAAGTTCTTGGTTGCACATTTTTGTGGAGATGGTGTGTGAAGTGTGATATAACTTTAGTGCATCTTCTATCATAATGTGTGATTAATCCTTTTTTTTTTAATTGATTGCATGTATCATCATATGCCTAGATACTCGTTCAAGGCTTTCTCATTAGGAGAAAGTCTTAAATAGTCCCCGGTTGGGACTGTTCTTGAACGTTTACTCTCACTTAGGTGGTGAATGTATGTCTGTTTTTTTCGATTTTAAGGAACATCTTGGCTTAGAATTTCCTCGATCACCATGTTCTCTTGGTACATATGTGGGTAAGTAATTACCTACGTCGTGTACTTGGAGAACTGGGGGGAAATGCTGCCGGATTTTCCTTAAAATTGGAAATCTGATATACATTCTCTAGTGAGAGTAAACGTTCAAGGATGGGTTAGGTTGGAGTGATAAGGACCCTTTGGAAGCATATATGCATTTTTGTATCTATATGAATGTTATATGCATGTTGTGTGTTTGAATTTGATTTATATATATAATAGATGTAGCAATTATACATTATTTGTAATATGTTGCCATGTTTAGAGACAATTTACTTAATGGAGAAGGATCGTGGATGGATGTATGGTAGACGTGATACATTGGAATTTTTTAATGGGGTTCAAGAGTTTTGCGAGACGGCTTCATCTTATCAGCGCAAAATGGGTTTCGAGTGCCTCTATTGTCCTTGTGTTGATTGTAATAATGTGAAGGTGGTCAATAGTGTTGATATCATTAGAGATCATGTAGTTTGTCGTGGGTTTAGGGTTAAATATCATGTGTGGATTTGGCATGGTGAAGAAGGAGAATACAGTGGGGATGTTATTGGGTATGATGTGCATGATGATAGAAGCAATGATATCCGTGTGGACGAGGAATACAAGAATGATGAACATATTGTTGATGATGGTGCTAAGGAGGGATTTGAGGATGATCATGTGGATGAGGTTGAGGATGAAGGTGTGGATGAGATGATGCGTGGTTTTGAAGGTGACGTGTTTGAGTCATTATCGGAGGCTTCTAAAAAGCCTTTGTATCCTGGGTGCAAAAAATACTCCAAACTATCAGCCGTGCTAACTCTTTTTAACATTAAGTCAAATCATGGGTGGACGGAGAGTAGTTTTACTTCCTTGTTGAGCGTGTTAAGTGAGATGTTGCCCGATGGGAATGAAATTCCTAAGTCTTACTATTACGCTAAGAAGCTCATGTGTCCATTTGGTTTGGAGTATAAGAAGATACATGCGTGTCGTAATGATTGTATTCTTTACCGAAATGAATATGAACAATTGGAGGAGTGTCCAAGATGCAAGAAGTCGCGCTACAAGCGCAAGAGTTGCAATGCTGGTACGAAGGGACCTCCTGCTAAGGTGTTGTAGTATCTTCCCATAATTCCAAGGTTTAATCATCTGTTCTCTTTACCAAAAGACGCTAAAAACTGGAGGTGGCATGCAGAGGGAAGAAAGAAAAACAGAATGCTGAAGCACCCAGCCGACTCCCCGCAACGGAAAGACCTTGATATGAAGTTTGGGGAATTTGGTGATGAAGTCAGAAATTTAAGGCTTGGTTTGTGCACGGACGGGATGAATCTATTTGGCACTCTTAGTACCCAGCACAGCACATGGCCGGTACTTTTAGTGATCTACAATTTGCCTCCTTGGTTGTGCATGAAACGGAAATATGTTATGCTTTCACTCTTGATATCGGGGCCAAGGCAACCTGGAAATGACATAGATGTGTATCTTGCGCCATTGATTGATGATTTGAGAAAGATGTGGGACGAAGGGGTTTCCGTGTTTGATGCTCATAAGAATGAGATGTTCACATTGTGTGCAGCTCTTATGTGGACCGTTAATGATTTTCCTGCATATGGCAACTTGTCTGGGTATAAGAATAAAGGGAAAAAGGCATGTCCCATTTGTATTGATGATACGCCAAGCAGACGCCTTGATCATTCTTTCAAAGAGGTGTATTTGAGGACAAGAAGGTTGCTCAGGCGCAATAACCCGTACCGTCGGCAGAAAAAGGCTTTCGATGGGACGTTGGAAGAGGGGACTGCTCCTAGGCCACTGACTGGTGAGGAGGTTTACGCTCGGGTTAAGGGTGTACGAACAGTATTTGGGAAATCTGAAAAAGCGGCGGAATCAGTTGCTCTCTTTAAAAAAGAATCAATCTTTTGGTTGCTCCCGTACTGGAAAGAACATGATGTTAGGCACTGTCTTGATGTAATGCATATAGAGAAGAATGTGTGTGACGCTCTTGTGGGAACGCTGATGAATATTCAAAACAAGACAAAGGACGGAAAGGGTGCACGTTTAGATTTGAAAAAGATGGGGGTGCGTCCAGAATTGTGGGTTCAGTAAAGGGTTAGTAAGGGAAAGGAACAGGAAAAGGACAAAGAAATGGGTTCGAAAAAGGGAAAGGGGAAGAGCAAGGGAAAGGGAAAGGCCGCGGATGCGTCGAAGAAGAAAAATGAGGGAAAAGCCAAAGAGGGGAAGGCATATTTACCTCCGGCTTGCTACACATTGTCAAGGGTAGAAAAACGGATGTTTTGTGAATGTCTGTATGTCATTAAGGTTCCATTAGGGTACGCATCTAACATGAAAAGATTTGTATCCTTAAATGGAGAATTGAAGCTGACAAGTATGAAATCCCATGATTGTCATGTTCTGATGCAAGTTTTTCTACCAATTGCAATACGTGGTATTTTTCCAAAGCACGTGAGGGAAGCTATTACAAGCCTCTGTTCGTTTTTCAATACAATATGTATCAAAGTGCTTGATCCTTGTACACTTGATGCTTTACAGGCGGATGTGGTTGTGACTTTGTGCAAATTTGAGATGTACTTCCCGCCCTTGTTTTTCGACATAATGGTGCATTTGATTCTTCAATTGGCGCGTGAGATTAAGTTGTGCGGTCAAGTGTTCATGAGGTGGTGCTATCCTTTTGAAAGACACATGGGTACATTGCAAGATAAAGTTAGGAATCGGGCTCACCCGGAAGGAAGTATGATTCAAGGGACCGTGGCTGAGGAGATTGGTAATTTTGTGGCCGACTATATAGCCGTTGCTGAACCTATTGGTATTCCTACTTCTCGACATGAAGGTAGACTTGCTGGTCATGGCACAATCGGGTCGAAACGAATGTCACCTGATCGAGAGAAGTTCTTACAAGCACACCTTTATGTGTTGCACCATGTTGCACATGTTCACCCATATTTAGACGAGCACATGGCTAGTTTGCGTGATGAGTTTCCGTCGAAAGGTGAAAGGGAACTGATGCAGTAGCACAATAAGAAGTTTGTGAGTTGGTTTCGTGATCGAGTGATGGGTGGAATGGATGAGAGTGTCACAGCTACACTAAGGTGGCTTGCTTATGGTCCTAGGGATGATGTTCGCTCATTTGAGGGATATGACATAAATGGGTACACATTTTGGACTGAGCGTCAAGATTTGAAATCATCCTCGACCCAAAACAGTGGTGTAACGGTTGTGGCATCGTCAAGGGAGTTTGTAAGTGCTAAGGATAAATCACCCGTTGATGCAGAGTTGTCATACTACGGTCAAATTCAAGAAATATGGGAGCTTGATTATTGTGACTTCACGGTTGCTCTTTTCCGGTGTAAGTGGGTTGATAATATCAGGCGTAACGTCAAATTTGATGACTTTACTCTTATAGATCTTGGCAACCTGAATGATAGTGCGGAACCATTCATCCTTGCATCTAAAGCTAAGCAGGTGTTTTACGTATCTGACCCTGCCGACTCAAAATGGTCTATTGTGCTAGCCGGCAAAAGAAGAATCCTTGGCATTGGAGATGTCGAGGATGAGGAAGAATATGATGCCTTTGATGACTCGGCACCTTCCACTGTTCCTAGACCTGCTGTGCCAAATGAGATAGACGACCAAGCTAATTACATGAGATCAGACCACGATGAAGGAATATTAATTGAGGTACTGTATATTTTCTATTAGTTTGAATTGCAGGCGTAGAAAGAATTAAAAAATCACATTTTAGGTGAAAATGAATGAAATTGTTGAATTACTTGCCCATTCTTTTAAATGAATAAAGTAACTTGCATCACCATTTTCTATGTTTATTTGTATTATAATTCAACAATTTATATATGATTATAAGTTTACCTTACAATTCAGCAGCTAATAACGTGTTATGTTTGTAATGACAGGTTTTAACATCTAATGGCGGACGATCAATACCGTGTTCGAGTTGAGGATGTTGAATCTAATGATGATGATTCATCTAATGATGGGGACCAGCTGTATGATGTGAACAAGGAACCTGATTTGGGTGAGCCAGAAGATCAGGCGCAAGATGTATTGGAGAGAATGATAGATGAGTTTGAAATTGCAGCTGAGCAAACGCCTATAATCGATAATGCCATTATGGAGCCGTTTCGTGTGGATCAAAGTACAGGGGGGTGTAGGCACCAGCGAAGAAAAAGCTGAGGGGTCCAACGACAGCTTTCAAGAAACCTGTCGGTCCTATGGTCTTGGAGTATGAAAGGGTAGGTCAACCCTCAGGTAAATGGCGTCGTTAGTATGCTGGTCCAGTTGGGATTTGTGCGCGCAAAATCCCCATTACGCTTCGTATGAGCGACATACCTACAAGCTTGATTGACACGTTTTGGAATGATACCAGGGTAAGTTTTCCACATTATTTATAAACAATTTCAATTTATTGTAATGTTATGGGCAAACTAATAATGTTTGTTATTTGTGCTTGCAGAGTCTATTTAACATTCCAAATGAGTACGCCAAGCGAAGGGTGTTTGAATCCTTACTTGCGGCAAGATTCAGAAGCTTCAAGTGTAACTTAGTTCGTCGGTTTATCACAAAGAAACTTGTGAGGAAACCAAAGAACAAGAAAGGAGGTGGCAGTGATGATGATGTCATCGATGAAGAGAAACTCCCATGGCAAATGTGGCCTAGCATATCGAAGGATGATTGGGAAGCTTTCGTTCTTCAAAAATGTAAAAAATAAGAAATTGTAAGTTTAAAGAACTCTGTTGAAAATTTTGTTGTAATTTATCGTCTTTTTTATTAGTAATGAAACTAACATGTCTTTTTATGTAGGAAATGAGGGAGCGGAATTCCAAGAATGTATTGCAAAAGCAATACCACCATCATATGGGAGCAATGACGTATGATGAATGGAGGGATACATGGGTGAGTGAAGGAGTATACCCCACTGCGCTTCTAGGGTCCTCCACAGCGCCATCAGACTCACGACCAGTACTTTGGTGAGTCGTGCTGGGGATTTCTTTTGCTCTATGCATTCGCGGGACAAGAAAACCGGAAAATGGTCCATCAAGGCTCCGGAAACCAAAGAAATGACAGATAAGCTAGTAAGCAACTATGAACTAGTGAACTACATTATTCATTTGCATGTATATCAGTTTATATAAACACTTACTTCATGTTTCCATTTTGTTTTTGCTACAGCTTGGGTACACTGGAGAGCTTGTTGAAGGCAAGTTCGTCCCGACGGTAGAGAAGGACCCCTTCACCTTGGCTATGGGAAAGCCCTACCATCCGGGATGGGTAGTAGGTGCTGGGGAGAGCTTGCTAGGATGGGAGAAGGTAATGGGTCCTGAATATACCAAATCTGGAAGATCCCGAGCAAGTGTGAACTCGCCACCTAGGGTTTACCAATCAGCTGGCCGGCTAGTTCTCTAGGACCCGCCTGTTTGTCGCCCCGTTCCCCCCTTTGGACGAGACAGATGCGCCTAGTTCTTAGTTACCCATTAGGGGCCACGTATGTGTCGACCTCAAGGTCGTCATCTGTATCTTGGTCAGTATAGACCTGTGCGTCGGCCATAGGCCGTTTCTCAATAAAGGGCGGTACAAGTTCTTGTGAGGCCATGTTAGAAGTACTCTCCCCACAGACGGCGTCAAATGGTTCGGGGTTTTTTGGATGTCCTGCGGGAGAGTTACAACACCAAGACTGGATCCACGCGCCTGTACCTACAAAACAACAGAGACTCCAAGGGGTGGGAGCTCCGTCTCCGACGATCAAATTAGAACATGTTCGGATATAAAAAGTGCGGAAGGTAAAGAGGAGATCAGGCTCCACTTAGGAGAGGAGTGATCATCCGGCTATCTGAAACAACCTCGAAATCCGAGTCTTAGCTCTCAAGAAATGCAATTAAAGCTGGAGTTAATGCTCAGCAATTAATGTACACGTGTGTTTAATTATTTCTCAATTCTGTGTTCCCAAGGGGGAACATCTCCATTTATAGGGTCTTGAAATGCACGCCTAGTACTAGGTTTTAGAAACCTAGGATTGACTGGGCTTGCCTAGGAATTTAGGCCATTAAAGGCCACTTTCCTAGTTGGCAATCTGTGTGCCACGTGTCGTGGCCTGATTGGTCCACCTTGGACCTCTTGCGAGGTGACACGTTGCGGACTCTGGTTGGTCCACGTGGATGACACATGGAAGAGTTGAATTGGTCCACGTGGCGGGAAAAAATCCACTAATCAGGTGGCATGGACATAATCGCCTTGATCTTTGTGGGATCTATTTCAAATCCTCAAGAACTGATCACATAGCCAAGGAGTTTGCCTGACGTAACTCCAAATGCACATTTTGCTGGATTCAATCTCATGTTATACTTGCGGAGTCATTCAAAGAACTTGCGGA
Source organism: Chenopodium quinoa (assembly GCF_001683475.1). NCBI lineage: Eukaryota > Viridiplantae > Streptophyta > Magnoliopsida > Caryophyllales > Amaranthaceae > Chenopodium > Chenopodium quinoa. Next base: position 263,502 of record NW_018742211.1, on the reverse strand, counting down.
GTGCAGTGATGTGGCCTTGTCGATCCTTCGATTTAACGATCATATCGTCAACATAGACCTCCACTTCTTTATCCATCATGTCATGTAACAATGTTGTTACTGCTCTTTGGTAGGTGTCACCCGCGTTTTTCAACCCGAATGGAATTACCGTATAGCAATATGTACCCATTAAGTGATGAATGTTGTTTTCTCCATGTCTTCCTTGGCCATCACTACTTGATTATATCTATCGTATCCATTCATGAAGGAGAGGAGTACATGGTTTGCTGTGTTGTTAACCAGAATGTTGATGTGAGGTAGAGGTAACCCATCTTTTAGGCTTGCTTTGTTGAGATACACACATTCTGACTCTTCCATATTTCTTAGGGACTGGAACCACATTAGCTATCCATTCTCGATATTTGGACACTTTTATGAAGCCTGCAACTAGTTGTTTCCTGATCTCTTCTTTGATTTTAAGAGCCACATCAGGTTTCATGCGGCATAGCTTTTGTTTGACGGGCTTCATACTTTATGCCCTCAGTGCCGTTCTCCTAGTTGAGAGAGACGACATTCAGCTCCCGGTCTATTTCATTAGCCATGTTCTCTAGAATGTTGAGCTGCGATACCCTTGGTTGAGAATTTTGGCCTCGCTCTATTCATGGTAGTCAAGAAGTTAAAGCCATACTTCTTGGCACATTCGGTGGTGGTCTACACAGATCAACCCCTCAAGCGGCCAATGATAACCTTGGAGTCATCCGGAAAAATGCTCAAGTGGGCTATTGAATTGTAAAGTCTGGAAATTTTTTTCGAGCCTAGAAAGGCAGTGAAGGGCCAAGTGTTCGTCTACTTCATTGTTGAAATGACAAGACCGGCACAACTGGAAAATGTTGATCAGGTTTGGAAGTTATTTGTAGACGGGAGCTCTACTATGAACGGATGTGGTGCAGGCGTTATTTGAAAGTCTCCAGAAAGGGACAAATATGAATACGCACTATGGTTCAAGTTCCAAGCTGGTACGGGGCCCTGCTAGCCGGTATATGCATGTGTAAGGCGGCAGGGGCAAGGAAAGTTGACGCCTGCTTAGATTCTTAACTGATCGTTAGCCAATACCATGGTGACTATGAGGCCACCCATCCGGCGATGATCAAGTATCTACAGGCGGTCAAAGACAAGGCTGGGACACTTGATGAATTCCATCTAAGTCAGGTGCCCAGGTCAGAAAACAATCAGGCGGATGCATTGGCCAAAGTGGCATCATCCGCCACTTGTGATACGCATAGGTTAGTCTTTTGGGAAGTCATGGAAAAAAGAAGCATTGAACATGATCCCATTGGAATTCTTGACCGGAGCTCTACCTGGATGGACCCCATCCGGGATTACTTGGTAGACCACACTTTGAGCTTCGAGATCTACAAGGGGGAGCTCTTCAGAAAGGGTTACCTCAAGCCGTTGCTGAAGTGTGTTACCCTTGAAAGGGGTAAAGAAGTTCTAGAGGATCTGCACTCGGGCTTTTGTGCCTCACATATAGGTAGCAGAACTCTAGTAAAAAGGGCTAGATGGTAGGGTTACTTTTGGCCTACTCTTGAGGCAGACGCCATGGAAATGGTGAAAAAGTGTGACAAGTGCCAAAGATTTGGCCGGCTCATACACCGTCCAACTACAGACTTGACGGCTATCTACAGCCCGGTTCCATTTGCAAAATGGGGTATGGACATCTTAGGTCCATATACGCCTGCCACAGGCGGGCGGAGGTACATCCTTGTGGCTGTAGATTACTTCACCAAATGGGTTGAGGCAGAGGCGGTCAAGGGCATTAGACAAAGGATGTCATCACCTTCATCTAGAGAAACATCATCACCCGGTTTGGGGTTCCTATGTCTATGGTGATTAGGGGATTTTGCTCCCACCAATCGGAATGCGCCACGTGGGCCAATCAGGTCCTGCCAAGTGTCCCCCATTTGGACCTCTCAAGGCTTGCCACGTGGCACACGCTTATTCGTCCACCCTGGACCTATTATGTCATGACACGTGGCATACTCCATGCCTAATGGAGAAGTCGGCCGCCTAGGCCCAACTTCCGAGGGAAGCCCAATCAGCCCAAGGTTAACCTAAACCTAGGATTGGCACGTTTCCTGAGGTTATAAATACCCCCCTTAATCCTCATTACGCGGATTACACACATTAAACACTCTCACCTAGAGAGACCCAATCACTTTAATTTCCGCATTAATTACTTCTTAATCAAGTACTAACTTGACCGTCAGAGGCGAATCTCCAATCATCCGGAGCGTCCGTTTGTTTTGCAGGTACAGGCGTCCGGTTCCAGTCTCGGAATTGTAACTCTCCCGCAGGACATCAGAAAACCCCGAAACATTTTGGCGGCGTCTGTGGGGAGAGTACTTCTAAGATGGCATCCACGTTTGTACCGGCTCCTAAAGAGAGACGTCCCCTGGACGACCCTCTAGTTCAGTCGGACCACGATACTGAGAATGAATTTGAAGTTGAAGCTCACACAGCTTCAGACGGGACCCTAAGGGCCCGACGTACCCGTCATACCGAAAGGAGGGAACGGGAACATCTTCAAACTGGAAGTGAGCCAGCAGGCGCACCGCCTGTTCGGCAGCAGCCGACCGATGGGTCTGCTCCCATCACAAGGAACGAACTCATGACCTTCATGAGGGACCTCAAGGGAGAAATTCAAGAGTTGATCAACAAGAAGCCGCCTGCTCTGGACAAGGAGCAGTCGGCTAAGAAACCCTCCACTTCACGGAAGAGGAAGGCAGTTCAAGGGCGAGAGGCGACCCCTCATCCTAAATCTAGGAAGTGGGAGCCACCTGTCCTTGATTTCACAAAATACCATTTTCCTACTCCAGGAAAGAGGAAACCTGTTCGTCATATTCAGGCGGACGGGTCGAGGAAAACATACACAGATGCTCGGCTACTACAAGAGCAGAAGAAGAGTGATCGATTGTCAGAGTCGGCCTCTACTTCAAACTTCCAAGACAGTCTGCGCAATACCTCGATGAGGCATACTCAGTCGTATCATGAGAGTCAGTCAGGCGGCACCTCCCGTCAGTCCGGCTTTCATAGCGACCAGGCGGTACCAAACTTACCGTTTGTACCGCAACAACAGTATTTTTTGCAGCCACCTCCGTTTGGTGGACATGCAACAAAAAATGTCCAACCTATGGACTGGCAGCTACGGTTGCTTAGACTTGGCGAATAGCCGTCGGCCTTCTCCAAGGAAATTACTGAAGCCGCTCAGCCGACCAAAGTGAAAAATGTATTAGTAGGCGCCTATGACGGCACTACTAACCCAGAAGACCATCTGATGGCATTCACCAACCTAATGTACCTTCAAGGGTTGGATGATCCCACTTGGTGCAAGTGTTTCCCAGCGACTCTCAAAGGAATCGCACAACAATGGTTCGGCAACCTGCCGACTGGTTGTGTAAATAACTTCAGGACACTTGCTTACTTATTCACCTCCAACTTCGCCATGAACATCCCTGCGAAGAAGACGACCCTTGATTTAGGAACGATTCAGCAGGGCGAGAAGGAGGGGCTTCGTTCTTACATCAGGCGGTTTAACCTGATGAGAATACAGATTCAAGGGTTACCGGATGAAGTAGCCTACACTGACTTTTTCAGAGGTCTCAAAGACGGGTCGACCTTCAAATTTGATTTGGTCCGAAAGAGGGTGGCGACTCTTCAAGAGGCCTTGATTGAAGCGGAAGCCTATATAAAGGCGACTGATCTTTGTAGTACGGTAAAACAGTCAGACGGGAAAAGGTCCGACAAAAGAGAAGGACGACAGAAACAGTCGTCAAACAAAGACGAGAAGAGAAAAGAGGTCTGGGCAACTGATTCCTCTAAACAGCCGGCCCAGAAGAAGAAAAAAGAATACAAACCATACTCCCCAAAGTATGCGTTTAACAAGGATAGCCAATTTATCTTAAAGGAAATCAAGGGACGGATCTCAATTGAGAAGCCGGTCCCCATGAACGGTTCTGCAAACAATCGGAACCAAGAAAAATTCTGTGATTATCATGAAGATGTTGGTCATCACACCAATGAATGCATCAGTCTCATGCGGTATCTGAACCGTCTGGTTGAGCAAGGTGATCTTGACACTTATGTCAAGAAATCTACGGGGAACACTTCCTCGAAAAAGCAATCGACCAAAAAGAATCAACGGGCCGACAACTCCGATACAGATGATGCAGTCGTCTACACCATTGCAGGCGGCTTCTTAGGAGGCGGCCCCACTATTAGGGGCAACAAAGACAATATCAGACGGCTAGATGTAAATTCCGTTCACCAAGAACGACCCTCCAAATATTCATTTCCTGAGATTGTCATAACTGAAGAAGATCTAGGAGGGGTAAGGGAGCCGCATGACGACCCTATCGTTATTGAATGTAAAGTGGCCAACCAGAGAGTTGGCCGAATCCTCATAGATACCGGAAGCTCTTCAGATCTCATCAGTAGCAAATGTCTGTCGAAACTAAAATATCAGACTGATTGCATACATCCGGCATCCCACCCTTTAGTAGGGTTTGGAGGAGGAGTCGTCCACCCAGTGGGACGATTGGATTTACCCATCCGCCTGGGTGAAAAAGGGGAAGGACGACACATGGTAGTCCGGTTCCTGGTAGTAGAAGAACTCTCGGCCTACAACATGATTCTGGGACGACCAACCCTGAATAACTCCAAGGCTGTTATAATCCCATCTCTTATGTTGCTCAAGTTTGAGAGGGATAATGGAACAGTCGGGTCCCTAAGGGGAGATTAGAGGATGGCCCGAGAGTGCTATCTCTCGGATGTCAAGCCCACTGTTATGGCCGCTGGGTCGAGTGGTTGAAAAATAGACCTTGACAATGTCAAGGAGAGTGCGCCTGCTCAAGAAGCAGGCGGCAAAAAGAGAAAGGCATCCCAGACGGGGGCCGCAAGAAAAGACAGAAAATAGCAATCATTGGCAGAGGAGCGGTCGGATGAATTCCGCCCTCAGCCAGCTGGTGAGCATACGGACCTGATCTTAGATGACTCGCGTCCTGACAGAACAGTCAAAGTTGGGACGACTGCTCTAAAGGTCCTAGGTGATGACTTTCACAAACTATTGAAAGAGTTCAAGGACATCTTTGCATTCGAATTCCATGAAATGCCAGGCATCAGTCCTGATCTGGCGGTACATAAACTGGCCGTGGATCCGAAAAAGAAGCCGGTAAGGCAGAAGAAGCGGAACCATGGCGAAGAAAGAAGTCAGGCGGCAGCCGCCAAAGTTAAAAAATTACTTGATGCAGGGTTCATCCGGCAATGTTACTTCCCAGACTGGGTTGCAAATGTGGTGCTTGTTAAAAAGCCGAATGGCACCTGGCGAATGTGTGTAGACTACACAGACTTAAACAAGGCGTGCCCCAAAGACAGTTACCCTCTGCCTAAAATTGATAACCTGGTCGACTCAACAGCCGGCCATGCTTTGATGAGCTTTATGGACGCCTACTCTGGTTTCCATCAAATTCCTTTATGGAAGAAAGATCAGGAGAAGACGACCTTCGTCACTAATCAAGGGTTATACTGTTACACGGTCATGCCGTTTGGTCTTAAGAATGCCCCGGCCACTTTCCAGCGAATGATAAACACTGTGTTCTTTGATCAGATTGGAAGAAATGTCGAGGCATATATTGATGATATGATTGTCAAGTCTAAACTTCAGAAAATTGATCTGTCGGACCTCCGAGAAACTTTCTCCACACTCAGGCGGCACCATGTCATGCTCAATCCCAAGAAATGTGTCTTTGGAGTTGAGTCTGGGAAATTTCTCGGATTCCTCATCAATCAGAGAGGAATAGAGGCGAACCCTGAGAAGGTGCAGGCGGTCATCGACATGCACTCGCCTCGTACCATCCGAGAGGTTTAGAAGTTAACAGGTTGTCTGGCGGCCTTGGGAAGATTTCTAAGCCGATCAGGCGATAAATGCCTATACTTTTTCCAGGCAATTAAGAAGAAGGCAAGGTTTGAATGGGGCCCGGATGCTGAGGCGGCCTTCCAGAAATTGAAAGTTCACTTGCATTCCTTGCCGAGGCTGGTCAGCCCTTTACCCAAAGAAGTACTTTACATGTGCCTGGCCGTCTCTGATCATGCGTTAAGCGCTGTTCTTCTTGCTGAAAGAGACGGTTGTCAGCTCCCGGTCTACTTTGTCAGTCATGTACTGAAAAATGCCGAGTTGAGGTATCCCTTAGTGGAGAAATTTGGTCTTGCACTCTTCATGGCTGTTAAAAATTAAAGCCTTACTTTTTGGCACATGCATTCGTCGTGTATGATCATCAAGCGACCACTGACCACCATGGAGTCATCAGGCCGAATGATCAAATGGGCCATAGAAATACAGAGCCTCGAAGTTACTTTCGAGCCTAGAAAAGCAGTGAAGTGGCAAGCCTTTGCTGACTTTATTGTTGAGATGACTCGTCCCCCTGATTCTCGAGATCCAGACCAAGTCTGGAAGGTATATGTGGATGGAAGGTCTACATCAAATGGTTGTGGAGCAGGCGTCATATGTCAGTCGCCAGAGGGCGACAGGTACGAGTATGCTCTACGCTTCAGTTTTCAGGCCTCAAACAATGAGGCAGAATATGAAGCTTTACTAGCTGGAATCCGTATGTGCAAGGCGGCAGGGGCACGAAAGATAGACGCCTGTTCCGATTCACAATTGATAGTGAGTCAGTATAATGGCGAATACGAAGCAACCCATCCGGCCATGATCAAGTATTTACAGGCGGTACGACAGGCGGTCGGATCCCTTGAAGACATTCGTCTGACTCAAGTGCCGAGATCAGAAAACAACCAGGCGGATGCACTTTCAAAATTAGCATCATCCGCTTCTTGTGATACTCCTCGAACTGTTTTTTGGGAAGTAATGGAGAAGAGAAGCATCGAGGAAGACCCTATTGGAATCCTAGACAGAAGCTCAACCTGGATGGATCCAATCAGGGCATATCTGACAAACGGTACCCGGCCGGATGATCATCAACAGGCGGCAGCACTGAAAAAACGAGCAACCAATTTTGAAATGATAAAGGGAGAACTTCATAAAAGGGGGTACCTTCAACCCTTCTTGAAGTGTGTTACTCCAGAAAAGGGGCGAGAGATACTAGACGATCTTCACTCTGGTTACTGTGCTTCCCATATAGGCGGTAGGACGCTTGCTCAACGGGCAAGGCGGCAGGGCTACTTTTGGCCTACTTTAGAAGCAGATGCAATGGAGATGGTGAAAAAATGTGACAAGTGCCAAAGGTTTGGCAAACTAATTCACCGTCCGGCTACTGACCTCACTACCATTCATAGCCCACTACCGTTTGCTAAGTGGGGCATGGATATTTTGGGTCCCTATACGCCTGCTACAGGCGGAAGGAGATACATACTTGTTGCGGTCGACTACTTCACTAAATGGGTAGAGGTGGAGGCTGTAAAGGGAATCAAGACGAAGGATGTAATTTCATTCATTTGGAAAAATGTCATTACTCGGTTCGGGGTTCCCATGTCTATGGTCTTTGATAATGGTCCCCAATTTGAGACGCCTGTTCTCAAAAGCTGGTTGGGTGACCAAGGAATTGCACACTACTTTGCATATGTCGGCCGTCCACAAGCAAACGGCCAGGTAGAAGCCTTTAATAAAATCATCTCAGGCGGTCTCAAGAAAAAGATTGAACGAGCAGGCGGCCTATGGGCGGATGAATTACCACATGTTCTCTGGGCCATTAGGACGACTGAAAAAAGGGGCGACTGGAGAAACTCCATTCCTCCTAACTTATGGTGCGGAAGCTGTTCTTCCAAAAGAACACTACGAGCCGACTCTTCGAGTAATGCTATATGACGAAGAGGCAAACTGGGAAGCCATGCGCCTGGCATTAGACTCACTCCCCGAAAGGAGGGGCAACGCTGTCTTGCGCCATGAAATTTACCGCCTGAGAATGACTAGATCATACAACAATAAAGTACACAGGCATCCACTCAAAGTGGGGGACTTTGTACTTAGAAAAATAGAAGCAGTTGGTAGGGCCAATGAGTCTGGAAAACTAACTCCCAACTGGGAAGGACCCTACCGAATCTGTGAAGAGGTCAGGGACGGTACCTACCGTCTGGAAACACCAGACGGCCTACCGTTGCCTCGAACTTGGAATGTAGATAATCTTAAGAAATATTTCTTTTGAATGATGTAAATAGTCAAGGGCTACTTAATAAAAGTTTGCTGTTTCATTCAATTTTGTACTAAGAGGGGCACGCCTACTAACAAATAGTCGGCTACTCTCCATATTTAGTTTTTATTTTTACCTAAGAGGGGCATGCCTACTGACAAACAGTCGGCTACTCTCCATGTTTAATTTTTATTCTTACTTAAGAGGGGCACGCCGCTTGTTTTACTCAACCGGCTACTCTCCCATAATATAGTTCACCAAGACCTATCAAAGGCTCATGGCTAAAATGATCAGACCAGGCGTCAAGCCAACTGATCAAAATATAAAAATTTAATTCGACTTGTCCCAACGTTATAGCAGGCGTTCGACGGCATCCATCCGGATGAAATTCGTCGCAGAGAGCAGCTCCCTTTTGGGTGGAACATTGTTCTATAAAATCATTACACGGCACCTATACGACTGTCTAACCAAGACAACCACGTAGCCGTTTCCCGGACAAGGATATCTCTCACTTAACTGACTAATCACGTCAAGCAAGTGTTTGAAGTAACCATCCGGGTCAACCGATCGACTGAACTACTTGGGATAAGAACAGTTGGTATTTTATGAGTTAATAGCCAACAAACATTGGCGAATAAAGGGGAACAACCGGTACCCACCGCTTGATACCTCTACTACTCAGTCACTTGGCGACTAGGTAACAATCATGTTTACTTGGTCACTCCTTAAAAATTTAGTATGAAACAAAAAAGGTGTTCATACAGCAACTGTTCACAGTAGATTAAATGTGGCGGGGAACAGTCGGCCTAGACTGCCTAAAGTCTCTAGCCTAAAAACATGACAAGTAGGAAACCACTTTCCTACTTGGTTAATTTTACAAATGACATGACCGCCTGCCTAAAGGGGATCAAGTCTTTAAAATGGGTCGAATACGATTGGATAAATGGTCGACTGATCGCCTAGCCTGGAAACAGACAACCAGTCGTCCAGGGGCATAGGCGGCGTGGCTAACTATCCGTACCTGTCTGCAACTATCGGCCATGTAAAACAGTAGGTATAGTGTGCAGTTGGATATCAGAATATTGAATACTTAAACAAATTTGAAGCAAAACAAAAATATTCATTAAAAGGAAGCCGGTCATTAAAGACCGGCCAAATATTCAGAGCCCCGGCCCCCTGGCCGGGTAAATACAAACAAACGACACGCAGGCCGTGGAAAGAAGACATAAAGCTTAAGAAGGGGGCAGATCTTCAATATTAGCAGCTGCCGCCTGGTCAGCACTCTTCTTGCTGGACTTGGCTTCAGCTGCATCCTTCTTCGATGAATTACCCCCAAGCGGCACAAGCGCCACTACCGGCTGCTCCTCCTCCTCCAACGCCTCGTCCTCAGCAGCCGCCAGGATCTCTTGATTATATCTATCAGAACACTGGCGGTACGTTTTTTCCCATGAGGCAAAGTCGGCATTGGGGAAGAGGCGGCCCCAGGTCATGCGCTGGATTTGAGCTGATTCTTCCATCATCTCCCGGACCAGCTCTTCTTTTCTTGCTCGGCCTTTTCCGAGAGCTCCTGAGTAAGACTTTTCTCCTGGGTCACCAGGCGTTCCTTTACGTTCGCCAAGGATTTCTCCAAGGTTTCGTATGAGGACATCTTTTAACGAAGAGGTCTCAGCTCGGCCTTGAGGTTGTTGATGGTCGCCTCCGGCTCGCTATTTCTCTTCTGGGCCGCCTCTAACTGAGCTTGGATAGCGGCGGTAGCCTGCGCCTGATAATAAAGAATATCAATTGTCAGAACTTCAGTTTGGGCAATTTGAAACATTGCCTTATCACAGTCAGAGGCGGCCATAGCTTTTGCAGCCTTTACCTCTTTGTTCTTCCGGTCAAGCGGCTTGCGAAGGCCGTTCACTCTGAGCAGGGCCTAAGTAAAAAGGGAACAGGCGTCAGTTTCCAAAAAAAAAAAAAAAACAGGCGCCCTGGAATTCAAATACTCAAAAATATGCTAAGTATACCTCAGCAAGGACCCCTGCAATCCCGTCTAGGTCAAGGGTGCCGACACCCCTGACCGCCTCCCTTTCAGCTGGAGGAACGACCTTGATCATAGACTTGGCCACCTCGACCAAGTCAGGCTCCTAAGGGCCGGCTGCATCAAGCATAAACAAACGGATTAGACCTAGTAAAGAAGGGAGCAAGTCTAAAATTTACAGGGACAATTTCATACTTCTAGGTGGCCCACCTGGAGTTTTAGAAGGAGTGGCCGGCTGTTTCTCAGCCGCCGCATGTTTCCTGGCAGAACCAGGAGAGCTCGCAACAGTCGTCCTCCGGGCCTTGGAGTCCGGCTGTTGGGAAGAAGAAGCTCTTAAAGCGCCCGTCTAAAAAAGAAGAAAAGAGTCAGTATATGCATAAACACAACTCCAAAAAGAGAGTGAAAGGTTCGAAGCCCACCAAGGGTGCCCCCTTGTTGGGGGAGTCGGTTGAAGACTGTTGCATGATGGAGGCCCGCAACATGGCCGCCGCAGTCTTGGAGGCGGTAATTTTGCTCATGGCGTCCGCTGCAAAAACAAATAGCAAAGTTAATAAAAGTCATAACAAGAAATGCACGGAACAACAGAGTATTTGACAGGCCGGCTACCTCTTGAGCACCGACTGCTGAGGCCACAGGCGGCCAAAAAGTACTCGTCGTAGAGCCATTTGAAGCTCGGGACGCAGTGCAGGGGTACTTGCTCTCGTACCCCTGAAGTAGAGTTCACCTTTGACTCTACTTTGAAGAGTCCTTTATCTAGGATCTCTTTCTTAGCCTTGGGGGGAACAGGCGGCATGCTGCGGCCGCCTGCAAGAAGGGGCGAATTCCTGTTCCACCTGTAGAAGTGCTTGTTCAGCTCTATGTCTGAACTCTCAATGATAAGGAAGGTGCTCCGCCAGTCCTTCCATTTGTTTGCTTTACCTCTTCTCATGAGGTAGCCCCTGTGGCTCGTCAATTGATACCAGTCGGTACCGCCTGCCTTAGGGGTCCGGCTGAGGTAGTTCATGTGGGCGAAAGCCTCGAAGTTCGGCTCCACCCCGTGCAGTTCGCACCCGGCCACATAGCCGAGTACGTTGACCCAGGAGTTCGGGGCTAACTGCCATAACCCCAACTCATACCCATCCAAGATCCGCTGAACAGCCGGATGTAGTGGGAAGCGCAGCCCTGCCTTGATGGCCGCCTCGTAGCAGCCAAAGCAGACGCCATCATAACTAGTACCAGCCGGCCAGACGACTGTGTCTTCTGGATCCGGCACGAACACTAAAAAGTCGGGGCCCATTGTGTGGTTTGCGATAAAGCTCCCCACTTTCTCTTGCATGGCCGTGATCCGGCCCCGAGGTACCGTGCAGTAGTAGGGGGTATTTTGCTCTCGGTGAGAGGCGGATGGCTCCGCCCAATTGTCCCCCTTCTCAAGTGTGAAAATGACCGAAGGCAACACTCCCTTATATAGGCGAAGTGCGAAGGCGAAGGGTCACTTCCGGAATTCAAAATTTGGGCGGGAGAATCTCTCGGCCTTTCGCCGAGTGACACCTGTAGCAGGTCGTCGCCTGTTACAGGGCTACACCTGTCACAGGTAACACGTGACCAGTCACGTGCCACCTGTGAGGGGCAAATGATTAGGGGATTTTGCTCTCACCAATCGGAATGCGCCATGTGGGCCAATCAGGTCCTGCCAAGTGTTCCCCAGTTGGACCTCTCAGGGCTTGCCACGTGGCACACGCTTATTCGTCCACCCTGGACCTATTATGTCATGACACGTGGCATACTCCATGCCTAATGGAGAAGTCGGCCGCCTAGGCCCAACTTCCGAGGGAAGCCCAATCAGCCCAAGGTTAACCTAAACCTAGTATTGGCACGTTTCTCGAGGTTATAAATACCCCCCTTAATCCTCATTACGCGGATTACACACATTAAACACTCTCACCTAGAGAGACCCTATCACTTTAATTTCCGCATTAATTACTTCTTAATCAAGTACTAACTTGACCGTCGGAGGCGGATCTCCAATCATCCGGAGCGTCCGTTTGTTTTGCAGGTACAGGCGTCCGGTTCCAGTCTCAGAATTGTAACTCTCCCGCAGGACATCAGAAAACCCCGAAACATATGGTGTTTGACAATGGCCCTCAGTTTGAAAAGCCTACCCTCAAGAGCTGGTTTGGAGATCAAGGGATCTCACATTGCTTTTGAAAGGAATGGTGTCCTTCCAACAAGAAGCTAATTCTTCAGTAAGATCAAGTAATCGGAATGCCTTGGTGGAGGCCGCTTCCGATCAGTAAAATTAGTGAACAATTAGTATTACAACTTTGTCTTGACTGAATCCTTCGGGTCGAACCCAAACAAACTGCCGATCCGAACCGACGAATCAATCCGAAGGATTTGATGAGTCACTAGAGTATTACGAACACAGACCTCGGATGTCGAGCCTAGAGCGCCGAGACCGAGCGTCGCAAAATCAACAAGCAACAAGTTCGAGCAAAGCCGTAGCATCACATTGGCCTAGCCATGTGGTACTTAGGCTAGCTCGAGCTAGTATGCATCTCGCATTACTAGGCGCAAGCCCAACGTGCCATGCGTGCTAGGCGCTAGTGCCAAGCTGATGTCGTAAGGCTAGGCCTTGCTAGCACTGGCGCACAACAAGCACAACTGCTATCGCAAGGCTATGCCTTGCAAGCACTGCCACACAGTATGTCTATCTTGCTAGGCGCTTCGCATGGTAGCACTCTACGCACCAGCGAGCAAGCTTGTTGGGTTGTGTGTGAATGCGTGTGTATGCGTATGCGTATGCCTTCGCATGGTAGCACGCTACGCACCAGCCAGCAAGCTCGGTGGGCTATGCGTATATGCGTATGTGCATGTGTGCCTTCGCATAGCAGCACCAAGCACAGCGCACTGGGCCTCGCCTAGCAGTAGCAGCATGTGTGGCTCGCTAGTAGTACGCATGCGCTGGCTGAGCTGTGCGTGCTGGTTAGCTGGCATGGCTGGCTACGTAACCTTGGTGCTAGGCGCCAACTGGCAGCCTTGACAGCCAAGGTAGGCTGCCAGCCTGCCCTTGTCCTTGGTGCCGATTTGGAGATGTGGGGACCAAGGTTCGGAGCCAACCCTTGGGGAGCAAGGCAATGGTCCCCCCCTTGGTGATGGTCCTCACCTAAGCTCTCCTCTCCATATGCCACTTATTGATTGTTGATTGCATTATCTTTTAATTTATTTTTGATTAAAATAAATTAGTTGGAAATGCAAACTATCCCACATTGATCATGAATGGGAGTGCAAGTTGCATTTCCCTATAAATACCCCATGATTGGGCATTTAGAAATCAACTTGAGTGGAACTCAAAAAAGCATCTCTAATTATTGAGAAAACTTTTAAGTTCGTAAAACTCTAGTTTTATCTTAGGTCAAGTCTTGACTAACCCTCGAGACGAAGACTGTTTGGGTCGGGTTGTGGGTACGAGCCGTTGGAGGTCGTCACGCTTGTGAGGCTTTAAGCTTAGAAGTAAGTGCTCGGTTTACGAGCGAAGCACGCTTCAAGGGTATTACTTCTTTCTCCCTTCTCTTAATTATTGTTTAATTATGTTTATGCATGCTTTATTGCTTTAATTATTAGGGCGGGTCTTGGGGGGTTTTTATTCCATGTAGAGACGGTCTCTACGAAACCCTACAGCTTTGCATCCGTTGGTTCCCCCCAAGCAAACGGCCAAGTTGAAGCCTTCAACATGCTCATCTCAGACGGCATAAAGAAGAAAATTGAAAGGGCTGGCGGTCTATGGGCAAATGAGTTGCCTCATGTCCTATGGGCCATCAGAACAAGGGGCAACTAGTGAAACCCCGTTTCTCATGACATATGGCACTGAAGCCGTCCGGCTAATTGAACTTTATGTGCTAACACTCCGAGTCATGCTCTATAATGAAGAGGCTAATTGGGAGGCCATGCGTCTTGCATTAAACTCACTCCCAGAGCGCAGGGGCAAGGCCGCCTTGCGTCATGAGATATACCGTCTGAGAATGACGAGCTCCTACAACAAAAGAGTACACAAACGGCCCCTCAAAGTGGGGGACTTTGTGCTACGAATAATGGAGGCAACCGGTAGGGAAAATGAGCAAGGGAAGCTAACCCTTAATTGGGAGGACCCCTATCGGATTTTGGAAAAAGTTATAGGCAGCACCTACCGCCTGGAAAGACCAAACGGCAGGCAACTAGACATAACCTGGAATGTAGATAACTTAAAAAAGTACTACTTCTAAGGACTTGTAAATATTTTGAAAATAGAGTATATTAATGAAACAATACTTTATTTTAATTATCTTTTGTATAAAGTCCCATCTGTGCAATGCACAACCGGGAAACTACCCAAGTCCCATCTGTGCAAGGCACAACCGGGCAACCGTTTGCTCTAATTGAGTAGAAGGCTAAGTACCAAACTTAGTTATTCAAAAGGCCAATGGCCAACATGTTTAAAACCGTCTGCTCTAACATAAGCAGGCATCCAGGGACGCTCGTTTCGGTGAACTTGTCGAAGAGAACATCTCCCTTCCGGGTGGTACATTATTCTATAGGTCATAAACTTAAACGGCTTTAACCGGTTAGGTTAAACATAACCCATGGTCGTTCGAATGACCTATAAAAATCAAGATACACCCAGTCATTGCCTCAAGGCAATACAGACAGTGACATAAATCTTGGTCTACAGCTAGCTTTTGCCAAAAAGCAATATAACCGGCTACATTTTCCATAAACTTGGTCAAAACCTTGTCGCTTAATCCGTAATTAGTTAAAATGCATACGTCCGGCCACAGGCCGCCTGCATACCAACAAGCAGCATTGTCGGATACCCAAGGGGTAATCTGCAACCGGTTAAACGAGTACTCTAGGTTGTGATTAGCCGGCACAGCCGGCAGATACAACTTAGAAATAATTCTATTTGGTAAACGGTCAAGGACCGCCCATTTATTCATCTGGATGCTTAAATGAACAGCTGATTGCTTAGAGTTGGATTAGCTACAAGCAAACAACCATCCAGGGGCAGATAGAGCCATTGCATCCGGCGTACCGCTTGTATCAATTCAAATTGCGAAAATTGCAAAAAATTAAAGCAAATAGTAGCAAAGCAAAACCGACACTATCGGCATATATATATATAAATTCAGATTCAAATGTTAGCCGGATCCTTGTTTGGGGAAAAAGATACAAAAGTACGAGGCACGCAGGCTGGATGAAAGAAGGAGTAAAAAATAAGCTACTGATGCTGCTGCAGTTGTTGTTGCTGTTCTGACGGCTGGTCCTGACCAGCAGAAGGGGCTTCTTGAGTTCTCTAGGATTAGGCTTCTCCAGCCTCACCCGGCGCATTCTCTTTCGTGTGCTCCTCCTCCCCAATGTCGGCCCACTCTTCGAAGGGCGCCGGCTTCTCAGTCCCGAGAACTTGAGCGTTGAATACCTCGGTAGCATATTTGTACCTCAAGTCGAAGAAAGCATAGTCGGTGTCCGGGTGGATCATGGACCATGCCATCTTCATGCGCACTTTGCAGTCGCGCTCATTCTCGGTAATCAGCCGGTCCTGCTCGGCCGACAACTGGTCCAGGTGCCACTTCTTGGTCTTAACCAGCTCATCCTTCAGCCGGGTGACCTCAGCCTTCAGCCCGGTGTTCTCTTTGTCAGACTCCCCCAAGGCCTTGTCGTCAGCCTTGAGTTGGTTAACTTGGAGTTCCTAGTCGGCAGCATTTTTGTTGGCTGTCTCAGCAGCAGCCGTGAGCTCCCGGATCAGCTCCTCCTGTTTCGTCTCTTGGGCTTTAGTTTGGATTTCAAGCATAAGGGAGTTATATTGACAGACATCTATTAATTTTTCAACCAAGGGGTATCGCAGCTCAGCATTCCGGAGAACATGGCTAATGAAATAGACCGGGAGCTTAATGTCGTTTCTCTCAGCTAGGAGAACGGCACTGAGGGCATAATCTGAGACGGCCTAATACATGAAGAGAATCTCTCTTGCTAAAGGGCTGACCATCCGTGGCAAAGAGTGGAGGTGCTCCTTCAATTTCTTGAATGTCGCCTCAGCATTCTCCCCCCATTCAAATTTAGCCTTCTTGTTGATTGCCTAGAAGAAGTAAAGGCACTTGTCACCTGACCAGCTGAGGAATCTCCCCAGTGCCGCCAGACAGCTAGTGAGCTTTTGGACTTCTCTGACAGTGCCGGGTGACTTCATGTTAATAACCGCCTGCACTTTTTCCGAATTGGCCTCTATTCCTCTTGATCAACCAAGAATCTGAGAAACTTCCCAGACTCAACACCAAAGACACAATTTTTGGGAATGAGCATTACCTTATGCCGCCTGAGGGTGGTGATGGTTCTCGAAGATCAGCAAGGTGATCCGTCTACAGCTTGGATTTGACTATCATGTCATCAATGTACGCCTTTACATTCCTCCCAATTTGATTAATGAAGACCGTATTAATCATCCGTTGGAAGGTAGCAGGCGCATTCTTCAACCCAAACAACATCACCGTATAGCAGAACAACGCTTGATCAGTGACGAATGCCGTATTTTCTTGATCTTTTTTCCACAAGGGTATCTAATGGAAGCCTGAGTAGGCATCCATGAAGCTCATCAAGGCATGACCGGCTATAGAGTCGACCAGACTGTCGATCTTTGGAAGTGGGTAGCTATCCTTCGGGCATGCCTTGTTCAGATCTGTGTAGTCAACACTCATCTGCCAGGTACCATTCGGCTTTTTCACGAGAACAACGTTAGCTACCCAATCCGAGTAGTAGCATTGTCGAATGAACCCGGCATCCAGTAGCTTCTTAACCTCGGCGATTGCCGCCTAAGATCTTTCCTTGCCGTGGTTCCTTTTCTTTTTCCTAACCGGCTTCTTTTTTAGATCCACGACAAGTTTGTGGACAGCAAAATCCGGGCTGACGCCTGGTATCTCTTCCACTTCAAAGGCAAAGATGTCTTTGAATTCCTTCAGTAGTTAGTGCAAGTCTGCACCCAACTTTGCAAAAGCAACCGTCCCCACTTTTACGGTTCTTTTTGGACGGCTATCGTCTAGAATAATATCAATAGTATCACCAGCCGGCTGGGGACGAAGATCCTCTAATCGTTCCTCGATTAGTGATTACTATTGCTTCTCTATTTTGACGGCCACAAGGTGGTCCTCCTTTCTCTTTTTGCCGGCTGCTTTGGGAGCAGGCGCGGCTTCCTTGAAGTCATCAAGGTCAATGGGCTCCTCGTTCTGGCCGGCTGCGGCCACAATCGGCTTAACATCTGAGAGGTAGCACTCCCTAGCCGTCTTTTGATCCTCGTTCAGGGAACCCACTAACCCGTCATCCCTCTAAAACTTGATCAGCATGAGGGATGGGATGATGATTGCCTTGGACTCGTTGAGGGTTGGACGGCCTAGAATGAGATTGTAAGAGGTCGATTCCTCGACCACCAAGAACTTGACGACCATGTACCGTCCTTCCCCCTTCTCTCCTAGCCAGATGGGTAGGTCAATCCTCCCCACCGGATGCACTACTCCTCCCCCAAAGCCGAATAAGGGGTGAGAAGCTTTGTGCATACTGCTAGGCTTGTACTTAAGCTTTGCCAAGCACTGATAGCTGATCAGGTCAGACGAGCTCCCGATATCGATGAGGATCCGGCCCACTCGTTGGTTGGAAACCTTGCATTCGATGACAATTGGGTCATCATGAGGCCGCCTGACCCTACCCTGATCCTTCACAGAGATGAAGACCTCAGGGAAGGTATCTTTCGACGCCTGGCCCTCATCCACTGGGTTGGATAGCTTCCAAATGTAGTCCTTGGTACCCCGGATGGTAGGAACACCGCTCGCGAAGCCGTCTGCTATGATGAAAATGTGCTCTTCATCAGTGTTAGAGCTCACAGCCGGCTTCTTCGACGGTTGTCCATTGTTTGTTTTGGGAGTACCCTTGGACTTCACCATATAGGACTTCAAAGCTCCCTCGTCAGCCAGACGGTCCAATAGGTGCCTGAGGCTATAGCAACCATTGGTGTCCTGGCCGACATCCTCATGGAACTGACAGTACTTGCTCTTGTCCCGGTTCTGGATGGAACTCTTTATTGCTGCCGATTTTTCAATTGTTAACCAGTCTTTAATTTCCATGAGAATGGAGGAGTAGTCCTTTTTGAACTCGTAATTGGGGACGTACGGCTCCAACTTTCTCTGTTTCTTCAGGGACGGCTGACCAGAGCGATCCGCCGCCCAAATTTCTTTTCTTTTCTTCCTCTCTTCTTTTTTGGCTGGCTGAGGAAACCGGCTCTCTTTCTTGTCGGACCTTCTAGGTTTCAACGATTGCTTGATGGCACAGAGCTTCGTCGCCTGTATATAGGCTTCGGCTTCCATCAACGCCTCTTGGAGGGTAGCAACCCTCTTGCGGACCAGGTTGAACTTATAAGTCGACCCGTCCTTCAGACGCTTGAAGAAGTCTGTGTATGCAACTTCGTCAAACAACCCCTGAATCACAATTCTCATCAGATTGAACTGCCTGACATAGGACCGTAGTCCCACCTTGTCTCCCTACTGAATAGCCCCTAGGTCAAGACTTGTCTTTTTGGCAGAGATGTTCATGGAGAATTTAGACTCAAACAGGTATGCAAGCGTCTTAAAGAACACCCGACTTGCAGATTGCCAAACCATCGTTGGGCTATGCCCTTCAATGTTGCCGGGAAGCATCGGCACCAGGCGGCGTTTTCCAACCCCTGTAGGTACATGAGGTTGGTGTAAGCAATTAGGTGGTCTTCCGGGTTGGTGGTACCGTCGTAGGTACCGACCAACACATTCTTAACCTTGGCCGGCTGAGGCGCCTCGGTTATCTCCCTAGAGAACGCCAACGGCTGTTCCCCAAGGTTTAGCAACCGGAGCTGCCAGTCCATAGGCTGGACCTGTTGTGCAACCAGACTCCCGAAGAGGGCTGGCTCCATGTATGGTGATCCATACGGCATGTATGCCTGTTGGGGCACATACAGAACCCGCTGGATGATCTGAGGGCCAGTACGTGCAGACATGCCGCGTGATTGACTCTCTCGGTTCGTCTCTGAATACTTCATTGAAGTATTGCAGAAACTGTCTGAGTAAGTCTTTTTTGACCCATCCGGCTGAACTTGTTGGATGGCCTTCCTTTGCCCTGATTAAGGGAAATGAAGTTTGGAGAGGTCACTCAAGGGCCCATCCGTCCCCTTAGATTTAGGGTGAGGAGTAGGCACTCGGTCTTTGAGGTGCTTCTTCTCGGAGGGAGTAGGCTTTTTTGCCGACTAACCCTTGTTTGAGCCAGTTGACTTCTTGATTATATCTTTGATTTCCCCCTTGAAACTCGTCATGAATTTAATGAGCTCGTCTCTGGTGACATGGGCTGTGCCCTCTGCCGCCTGGGGTTGCCTAGCAGGCTTGCCAGCTGGGTTGCTGGGACCAGCTTTGTCTTCGCCCCGTTCCCTTGTTTCTTTGCAACGAGTGTGCCTTGTTCGAAATGACTCGTTTGGGGCCACATAGGTGTCGACCTCATAGTCGTCACCACTATCCTGATCTGTATGGACCTCAGGCTCGGCCGTAGGCCGTCTGCCCTCACCATGCTGTACAGTATCGGATGTCATCTCAAAAGTACTCTCCCCACAGACAGCGCCAAATGTTTCGGGGTTTTTGAGTCCCTCGGGAGAGTTACAATTCTGGGAATGTGCGCCGACCGTTTTTACCTGCAAAACAACGGAGACTCCGGTTGGGTGGAGTTCCGCCTTTGACGATCAAGTTAGTACGTCTCCAGATGTTAAAAGTGCGGAAAGTGAATGGGTTTTCTCTCTGATTCAGAGAAATTGTGCAATTAATATTGCTCGATTTATGAGCGTTTTCTAAATGCCAATAAATGAGGAGTTTCCTCTATTTATAACAAATGAAGATCTACTCCCCTATTAGGGTTCCACGCCACATGTCAGCATCCGATTGGATCCTATTGGACCTTTCTGGGGCTGACACGTGTCAGCTTACTATTAGTCCACGTGGCATAGGGTTTTTTACCCCAAACATTCATCGATGAAGTCCCAATCCGTAAAGACCTTGAATCCTGGCTCACGCCGCCCATTATAAATGAAAGGTTTAGAAAATTCATAGTATGGAAAGTCCTCCCTTTCCTTGATGTATTGACCACTGAGAGTGAGGGGATAAGGATCTATAGGCATCTATGTATTCATAGTAGGAGCTGTGTTGCGAGCAACCATCTTGAGCACAGCTTGCTTCATATCTTCTTTTATTGGCTTGAATCCCAAGCCAAAGGTGTCTTTCTTGGGTGCACTATACTAGTCCCAAAGTTCAGCCATTTTCTTCTTAATTCCAAGGGTCATTCCAGGGAAATGCCCTTGTTTCTTCATGATTGCATTGATGTTGACATTGGAATAAGGATCAAAGTCAAGATGACACTTCTTTTCCTTCTCTGTCATCAGAACATCTTCCAGAGAAAAGCCCCAAAGAACCTTATCTTCATCATCGTGTTCAACATGGACAATGGGGGTATCGATGAGATGGATACGCATAGGAGAGGCATTAATGGGGATTAAAATCCCTCCAACTATAGCTTTGACTTTCTAGTGCAGCGATGAAGGGATCGCCTTTAACTCATGAAGCCAAGGGTGCCCTAGCAATATACTGAAAGAACCCTTAATGTCCAACACCTGAAACTTGGTGCGATGTTCATCAAAGGAATGGTGTCCTTCCAACAAGTGTATTCTTCTGATAGAGGGTTCAGAATTATTACAGAGCTAATTCTTCAGTAAGGTCAAGTGATCGGAATGCCTAGGTGGAGGCCGCTTCCGATCAGTATTATCGAGGTACAATTGATATTACAGCTTAATCTTAACTAAACCCTTCGGGTCGAACCCAATCGAATCACCGATTCGAGACGACGAATTAATCTGAAAGGATTTAATGAGTCGACATAGTTTTACGAATACAGACGTCGGAAATCGAGCCTAGGGCGTCGAGACCGAGCGTCGCAAAATCACAAGAAACAAGTATAAGCGTAGCCGTAGCTAGGCTAGGCTAGCTCATCGCATGCATAGGTGCACCATGTGTGTGCTAGGCGCACCATGGTGTGCTAGGCGAGGCACAAGTGTTAGGCGCCATCGCAGCCCTAGTATCATGCCTAGGCGCGCATGGCTAGCCTATCGCACCAAGCACAGCCATCGTAGTGCTGAGCACTAGCGCATGGACCTGTGCGTGCATGCCTCGCACCATCGCAGCCCTATCGCGCCAAGCTCAACACCCACATGTGCGTGCATGTGCGTAGGCACTGTCGCAGCACCCTAGCATCAAGAACAACACCATCGCAGTGCTAGGCACATGCGTGTGTGCGTGTGCGTGTGCACCATCGCCCAGCAGCCTCGCAATGTGGCACCGAGCTGTGTGCTTGCGTGCGTGCCTTCACATGGAAGCACCAAGCACAACAAGCTAGCACGCAACACCAAGCCCAACGTGCGTGGCTCGCTAGCAGCACTCATGCTAGGCCTTGCGTGCGTGAGTGCGCTGGCTGGGCTGTGCGTATGCTGGCCTAGCTGGCTAGCTGTGCGAGAGGGCCTGTGCGAGTGGGTGTGCGAGGAATTGCTAGGCAGTAGCACTATGCTAGCAGCGCCAGCGCCTAGCAGCTCGCAGCGTGCTAGGGGCTGATGCGTGCTAGCATAGCAAGCTGGTTGGCTTCCCAGCCTTGGTGCTAGGCGCCAGGTGGCAGCCTTGGCAGCCAAGGCAGGCTGCCAGCCTAGCTGTCTATTAGATGCCGGTTTTGGTGAGGGGTGGGGACCAAGCTTGGGAAAAGCCTTGAGGAGCAAGGCAATGGTCCCCCCACCCATTCATGGTCCTCACGTAACCTTCTCTCTCCACTTGACACTTGTTGCATTGTGATTGTGTATATTTATTAATTTATTTTAGAAATAAATTAATTAGCAAATTAAACATTCTCCCACATTGGTTGGGGAATGAAATGCAAGGGTTCATTTCCCTATAAATACCAAGCTTGGGTATTGGGAAAGGATTAACCTTGAGTGAAATTAAAAAGGCAACTCTAAGAAAGAGTAAACCTTTGATTCGTAAAACTCATAGTTATTTTGTCCGGGTCTTGACTAACCTTCAAGACTTAGGACGCTCGGGTCGAGTCGAGGGTACGATCCGTGGGAGATCTCGTCTTTTCGGGATTTTGAAGTAAGAGCTCTTTGGGAGCGAAGCACGCGTCAAAGGTATAATTCTTGTTCTTAATCTTGTTTGATTAAGTTTATTATGCTTGTTTAATTGCTTTAATTAAGGGGCGGGTCTTGGTGGGTTTCCTTCCGCGTAGTGTCGGGTCACTACGAAACCCTACAGCGGTATCGGAGCCACGCTGCTTTTAATTTTTGCAATTATTGTTTAATTAAGGTGTTTTAAAAGAATTTAATTTTCTGGTTCATGTTCATCTAATTAGATTAGATGCTCGTTTTTATTAATTTTTAAAACTCGATTTTATTTTCGATTTGGCTGTCGAACCCAGATTTTGGCTCAAAAATAGTGATTTTTGGGTGGAATCGACATTCTGGAACTGTTTCAATTCTTTCAGGGATGGCCATAAGCCAAATTCGAAACAGAAACCCAATTTTTCTGGGGTTTTTCGTTTTTTAAAGAAAATTTTAATTTTTTTTAAGCCTTGATTAATGCAAGAATTACAAGGTTAGATTAAATGCACATCTGCATCACTAATCTACTGGTTTTAAAATATCCTTGAGCATAATAATGGAGTGTGTATTAGTGCTTAAGTTGATATACCAATTTATGACATAAACTTGTTTTTCACAAATTTTGCAAATAAATTGCAATAAGGTGTGAAAACTTGTTGTGATTTTGTATTTTAAGTTCCCAAATAATGTTAAAGTTCTAATCTTTAAATGTTTAAATGATTGGAACCCTAACCCTAAATTCCATGTTGAACAAAGTTTGGATTTTTCATATTTTGGTTGATTAAAATCCATTAAGTTCAATTACTTGTGAGTAAAATTTGATTAATCTTCATATTGGAAGATGTAATCTTGGTATTTTACACAAGTATGCAAGTTGGAAAATTTTTGTCATTAGATGGTTAATTTATTTTTCCAACTCCCATTTGTCCAATCCATTATTAATTTGCACATTGGCGAGATAAATTTCGGACATAGCTCATTCAATATGGTTGCATCAAATTAGACCTAAAAGTAATTCAAAGAATCATTCTTGAATAATTTAGGCTTGTGCACTATTGAAATTATTTTTAAGTTAGACTTGTTATTTTATTTTGCTCCAAATTTGTTCTAAAATAAATTTAGAATTAATTTTTAACACACCAATATCAGGATTAGAATCCCGAGCCAAAAAGGCACACAAATCGAGGCAAAGGGCACCCAAGCAACACCTAGGCTAGCTGGACTGCTATCGCAGCCCACATGTGGTTGCCTTGGTGTGCATGGTGCTGGCCCTGCCTCGCTGTGTGGCTGCTGTGTGTGGGGAGCTAGTAGTGCACATATGATGCGCTACAATGTGGTGCGTGGTTGTTGGGCACTGCTCGCATATGCTCCCAAGCAGCGCGAGGCAACCAGCCACACCTGCCAGCGCCCACACTCGCATGCTAGCATGTGAAGCGCTGTGCGTGCTAGGGCTAACATGGGCAGCAAGGATTGCTGGGCCAGGTGCTTGCACCTAAGCACTGCACTGCTGCAGCATTGATGCTAGGCATCCGGTTTTGTTCATGGACAATTTTGATGCATGAGCTATGTAATTTAGCGATTATTCCGTTTTTTAAAATATTTTAATAATTATTTTAAAGAGGTTAGAACCTCGGTATTCGGTTTTGCAAAATTTTGACAAATTATGGGTTATGCCGACTTAATTAATCGGATTAATTAAGCACGGATGCGGAATTTATTGGGAGCTTAATTAACTGCGTTAGCATTTTGCGTTTAGAAATAATGGATTAAACCACCTTGACTAGTTTTAATTAGGCGCGTTAATTGGATTAACCACCTAAGTTAGTTACTAGTTTTGCGTGTTTAATTATGTATTTCGTAAAATTGCATGGGCCGTTCACAAATAGTGAACGGGTGAATGAAAGATTGCTTTCAAAACAGGTTTAATCTAAACCTAGAGAGTGGCACGCTTCCCAAGGTTATAAATACCTTCATTAGTCCTCATTAAAGGGGATTACGCACATTAGACACTCTCACCTAGAGAGGCCAAATTACATTATTTCTGCAGTAATTACTCCTTAATCAAGTACTAACTTGACCGTTGGAGGCGGATCTCCAATCATCCGGAGCATCCGTTTGTTTTGTAGGTACAGGCGTCCGGTTCCAGTCTCAGAATTGTAACTCTCCCGCAGGACATAAAAAAACCCCGAAACATTTTGGCGCCGTATGTGGGGAGAGTACTTTTGAGATGGCATCCACGTCTGTACCGACTCCTGAAGAGAGGCGTCCTCTGGACGACCCTCAAGTTCAGTCGGACCATGATATTGAAGAAGAGTTTGAAGTTGAAGCTCATACAGCTTCAGACGGGACCCTAAGGGCCCGGCGTACCCGTCATAGTGAAAGGAGAGAACGGGAAGATCCTCAAATTGGACTCAGCGATCCAGTCGGCACACCGCCTACTCAGCAACAGCCGGCTGATGGGTATGCTCCCATTACAAGGAACGAACTCATGACCTTCATGAGGGGCTTCAAGGGAGAGATTCAGGAGCTGATAAATAAAAAGACACCTGCTCCGGCCAAGGAGCAGTCGGCTAAGAAACCTTCCTCTTCAGGGAAGACGAAGCCTGTTCAAGGGCGAGAGGCGACCCCTCATCCTAATTCTAGGAAGTGGGAGTCGCATGTCCTTGATTTCACAAAGTACCGCTTTCCTACTCCAGGAAAGAGGAAACCCGTTCGTCATATTCAGGCGGAGGGGTCGAAGAAAACATATATACAGATGCTCGGCTATTGCAAGAGTAGAAGAGGAATGACCGACTGTCAGAGTCGGCCTCTACTTTAGATTTTCAGGATAGTCTGCGCAATACCTCTATGAGGTATGCTCAGTCAAATCATGAGAGTCAGACAGGCGGTACCTCCCGTCGGTCTGATTTTCAGAGCGACTAGTGCCAAACTTACCCTTTGTACCGCAACAACAATATTTTCTCCAACCCCCTCCGTTTGGAGGACAGGCGACAAAAAATTTCCAACCTCTGGACTGGCAGCTACAGATACTTAGACTTGGAGAACAACCGTCGGCTTTCTCCAAGGAAATTTTTGAAGCCGCCCAGCCGGTCAAAGTTAAAAATGTGCTAATAGGCGCCTATGACGGCACTACTAACCCAGAAGACCATTTGATGGCATTCACCAACCTGATGTACCTCCAAGGGTTAGATGATCCCACTTGGTGCAAGTGTTTCCCAGCGACTCTTAAAGGAATCGCACAACAATGGTTCGGCAACTTGCCGACTGGTTGTGTGAATAACTTCAGGACGCTTGCTTACCTATTCACCTCCAACTTTGCCATGAACATACCTGCGAAGAAGACGACCCTTGATTTAGGGACGATTCAGCAGGGTGAGAAAGAGGGGCTTCGTTCTTACATTAGGCGGTTTAATCTAATGTGAATACAGATTCAAGGGCTACCGGATGAGGTGGCCTATACTGACTTTTTAAGAGGCCTCAAAGACGGGTCGACCTTCAAATTTGATTTGGTTCGAAAGAGGGTAGCGACTCTTCAAGAAGCCTTGATTGAAGCTGAAGCCTATATACAGGCGACTGATCTTTGTAATCCTGGAAAGCAGTCGGACAGAAAGAGGTTCGAGAAGAAAGAAGGGCGACGGAAGCAGTCGTCCAACAAAGAGGACAAGAAGCGAAAAGAGGTCTGGGCGGCCGATTCATCTAAACAGTCGGCCCAGAAGAAGAAGAAAGAATTCAAACCATACTCCCCAAAGTATGTGTTTAACAAGGATAGCCAAGCTATCCTAAAAGAAATCAAGGGACGCATCTCAATTGAGAAGCCGGCCCCCATGAAGGGTTCTGCGAGCAACCAGAACCAAGAAAAATTATGTGATTATCATGAAGATGTTGGTCATCAAACCAACGAATGCATCAGCCTCATGCGGTATCTGGACCGCTTGGCTGAACAAGGCGACCTTGACTCTTATGTCAAGAAATCTAAGGGGAACACTTCCTTGAAAAAGCAGTCGGCCAAAAAGAATCAACAGGCCGACAACTCTGATACAGATGATGCAGTCGTCTAAACCATTGCAGGCGGCTTCTCAAGAGGCGGCCCCACTATCAAGGGCAACAAAGACAATATCAGACGGCTAGACGTCAATTCCGTTCACCAAGAACGACCCTCCAAATATTCATTTCCTGAAATTATCATCACTGAACAAGATTTAGGAGGGGTAAGAGGGCCGCATGACGACCCTATTGTTATTGAATGTAAAGTGGCCAACTAGAGAGTTGGCCGAATCCTCATAGATACCGACAGCTCCTCAGATCTTATAAGTAGCAAATGTTTGTCAAAGCTCAAATACCAGACTGATTTCCTACATCCGGTATCCCACCCTCTAGTAGGGTTTGGAGGAGGAGTCGTCCACCCAGTGGGACGAGTGAATTTACCCGTCCGCCTGGGTGAAAAAGGGGAAGGTCGCCACATGGTGGTCTGATTCCTGGTAGTTGAGGAACTCTCGGCCTACAACATGATTCTAGGATGACCAACCCTGAATAATTCCAAGGCTGTTATAATCCCGTCTCTTATGTTGCTCAAATTTGAGAGGGATGATGGAACAGTCGGCTCCCTAAGGGGAGATCAGAAGATGGCCCGAGAGTGCTATCTCTCGGATATCAAGCCCACTGTCATGGCCGCTGGGTCAAGTGGTGGAAAAACAGACCTTGACAATGTCAAGGAAAGTGCGCCTGTTCAAGAAGCAGGCAGCAAGAAAAGAAAGGCTGATCAGATGAGGACCACAAGAAAAGAGAGAAAATAGCAATCATTGGCAGAGGAGCGGTCAGAAGAATTCCTCCCTCAGCCGGCTGGTGAGCATACGGACCTGATCCTAGGCGACTCGCGCCCTGACCGAATAGTCAAGGTTGGGACGACTACTCTGAGAGTTTTGGGTGATGACTTTCATCAACTTTTGAAAGAATACAAATACATCTTTGCATTCGAAGTCCATGAAATGCCAGGCATCTGTCCTGACCTAGCGGTACATAAATTGGTCGTGGATCCGAAAAAGAAGCCGGTAAGGTAGAAGAAGCGGAACCATGGTGAAGAAAGAAGTCAGGCGGCAGCCGTCGAAGTTAAGAAACTACTTGATGTAGGGTTCATTCGACAATGCTACTTCCCAGACTGGGTTGCGAATGTAGTGCTTGTTAAAAAGTCGAATGGTACCTAGCAAATGTGCTTGTTAACAAGGCGTGCCCAAAAGACAGTTACCCTCTGCCTAAAATTGATAATTTGGTCGACTCAACAGCCGATCATGCTTTGATGAGCTTTATGGACGCCTACTCTGGTTTCCATTAAATTCCTTTATGGAAGAAAGATCAGGAGAAGACGGCCTTCGTCACTGATCAAGGGTTATACTGTTACACGGTCATGCCGTTTGGTCTGAAGAATGCCCCGGCCACCTTCTAGCGAATGATAAATACTTTGTTCTTTGATCAGATTTGGAGGAACGTAGAGGCATACATTGATGATATGATTGTTAAGTCTAAGCTTCAGATAGATCATCTGTCGGACCTCCGAGAAACTTTCGCCACACTCAGGCGGCACCATGTCATGCTCAATCCAAAGAAATGTGTATTCGGAGTTGAGTCTGGGAAATTTCTCGGATTTCTTATCAATAAGAGAGGAATAGAGGCGAACCCTGAGAAGGTGCAGGCAGTCATCGACATGCAGTCGCCTCGTACCGTTCGAGAGGTTCAGAAGCTAACAAGTTGTCTGGCGGCCTTGGGAAGATTTCTAAGTCGATTAGGCGACAAATGCTTATACTTCTTCTAGGCCATTAAGAAAAAAGCAAGGTTTGAATGGGGGCCAGATGCTGAGGCAACCTTCCAAAAGTTGAAAGTTCATTTGCTTTCGTTGCCGAGGCTGGTCAGTCCTTTGCCCAAAGAAGTACTTTACATGTATCTGGCCGTCTCAGATCATGCTTTAAGTGTTGTCCTTCTTGCTGAAAGAGACGGCTGCCAGCTGAAAGAAGTACTTTGTCAGTCATGTACTGAAAAATGCCGAGTTGAGGTATCCCTTAGTGGAGAAATTTGGTCTCGCACTCTTCATGGCTGTTAAAAAATTGAAGCCCTACTTTTTGGCACATGTAGTCGTCGTGTATACAGATCAACCTCTCAAGCGGCCACTGACCACCATGGAGTCGTCAGGCCGGATGATCAAATGGGCCATAAAAATTCAGAGCCTCGAAGTCACATTCGACCCTAAGAAAGCAGTGAAGGGGCAAGCCTTTGCTGATTTTATTGTTGAAATGACTCGTCCCCCTGATTCTCAAGTTCCAGACCAAGTCTGGAAGGTATATGTGGACGGGAGCTCTACTTCAAATGGTTGTGGAGCAGGCGTCATATGTCAGTCGCTAGAGGGCGACAGGTACGAGTATGCTCTACGTTTCAATTTTCAGGCCTCAAACAATGAGGCAGAATATAAAGCCTTACTAGCCGGAATCCGCATGTGTAAGGCGGCAGGGGCAAGAAAGATAAACGCCTGTTCTGATTCACAATTGATAGTGAGTCAGTACAATGGCGAATACGAAGCAACCAATCTGACAATGATCAAGTATTTACAGGCGGTACGACAACCAGTCAGATCCCTTGAAGATTTTCATTTGACTCAAGTGCCGAGATCAGAAAACAACCAAGCGGATGCTCTTTCAAAATTAGCATCCTCGGCCTCCTGTGATACTCCACGAAATGTTTTCTGGGAGGTGATGGAGAAAAGAAGCATTGAGGAAGACCCTATTGGAATCTTAGACAGAAGTTCAACCTGGATGGATCCAATCAGGGCGTATCTGGCAGACGGCACCTTGCCGGATGATCAACACCAGGCGGCTGCACTGAAAAAACGAGTAGCTTTGAAATGATAAAGGGAGAACTTCACAAAAGAGGATATCTTCAACCCTTCTTGAAGTGTGTTACTCCAGAAAAAGGACGAGAGATCCTATCTCTCCACTCTAGTCACTGCGCTTCCCATGTAGGCGGCAGGTCGCTTGCTCAACGGGCAAGGTGGCAGGGTTACTTTTGGCCTACTCTGGAAGCAGATGCAATGGAGATTGTGAAAAAATGTGATAAGTGCCAAAAGTTTAGCAAGCTAATTCACCGTCCAGCTACCGACCTCACTACCATTT
This sequence comes from Chenopodium quinoa, assembly GCF_001683475.1. NCBI lineage: Eukaryota > Viridiplantae > Streptophyta > Magnoliopsida > Caryophyllales > Amaranthaceae > Chenopodium > Chenopodium quinoa. The sequence goes on along the minus strand of NW_018742211.1, from coordinate 233,961 downwards.
ATAGCCCGCTACCGTTTGCTAAGTGGGGCATGGATATTCTGGGTCCCTATACGCCTGCTACAGGCGGTAGGAAGTATATACTTGTGGCAGTCGACTACTTCACTAAATGGTTAGAGGCGGAGGCTGTCAAGGGAATCAAGATGAAGGATGTGATTTAATTCGTCTGGAAAAATATCGTCACTCGGTTCGGGATTCCCATGTCTATGGTTTTTGGTAATGGTCCCCAATTTGAGACGCCTGTCCTCAAAAGCTGGTTGGGTGACCAAGGTATCTCACATTACTTTGCATCAGTCGGTCGTCTACAAGCAAACGGCCAAGTAGAAGCCTTTAATAAAATCATCTTAGACGGACTCAAGAAAAAGATTGAGAGAGCAGGCGCCCTATGGGCAGATGAACTACCACATGTTCTCTGGGCCATTAGGACGACTGAAAAAGGATCAACTGGAGAGACCCCTTTTCTTCTAACCTATGGGGCAGAAGCTGTTCTTCCAATTGAACACTACGAGCCGACCCTTCGAGTAATGTTATATGACGAAGAGGCAAACTGGGAATCCATGCGCCTGGCCTTGGACTCACTCCCAGAAAAGAGGGGCAATGCAGTCTTGCGCCATGAAATTTACCGCCCGAGAATGACCTGATCATACAACAAAAAAGTACACAGGCGTCCACTCAAAGTGGGGGACTTTGTACTAAGAAAGATGGAAGCAGTCGATAGGGCTAATGAGTCTGGCAAATTAACTCCCAATTGGGAAGGACCCTACCGAATATATGAAGAGGTTAGGGACGGTACCTACCGTCTGGAAACACCAGACGGCTAATCGTTGCCTCGAACCTGGAATGTAGATAATCTTAAGAAATATTATTTTTGAATGATGTAAATAGCCGAGAGCTACTTAATAAAAGTTTACTGTTTCATTCAATTTTGTACTAAGAGGGGCATGCCTACTGACAAACAGATGGCTACTCTCCCATAACATAGTTCATCAAGAACTATCAAAGGCTCATGGCCGAAATGATCAGATCAGGCGCCATGCCAACTGATTCAAATGTTAAACTAATCCGACCTGTCCCAACATCATAGCAGGCGTCCGGCGGCATCCATCCGGATGAAATTCGTCGCAGAGAGCAGGTCCCTTTTGGGTGGAACATTGTTCTATAAAATAATTACATGGCACCTATACGACTGTTTAACCAAGACAACCATGTAGCCGTTTCTCAGACAAGGATACCTCTCACTTAATCGACTAATCAGGTCCAACAAGTGTTTGCAGTAACCATCTGTGTCAACCAACTGACTGAACTACTTGGGATAAGAATAGTCGGTACCATATGAGTTAATAGCCAACAAACATTGGCGAATAAAGGGGAACAATCGGTACCCACCGCTTGAAGCCCCTACTACTCAGTCACTCGGCGTCCAAGTAACAACCATGTTTACTTGGTCACTCCTTAAAACTTGGTATGAAACTAAAAAGGTGTTCATATATCGCCTGTTCTCACTAAGTTAACACAGCAGGGACTAGCCGGCGTAGACCGCCTATTTTCTCTCGCTTAAAACCATGGCAAGTAAGAAACCACCTTCCTACTTGGTTAATACTAAAAATGACAGGACCGCCCTCCTAAAGGGGATCCAGTCTTCAAAGTGAGATTTGGATAAATGGCCGAATGATCGCCTAGCCTGGAAACAGACAACCAGTCGTCCAGGGGCATAGGCAGTGTGGCTATCTCTTACCTGTCTACAACTATCGGCCATGCAAACAGTCGGTATTGTATGCAACTGGATATCAGAGTTTCGATGCTTAGCAAAATAAAAGCACATTCGAAAATGAACAAACATTTTGGTAAAAAGGCGACCTAAAATAATGGTCGCCTAAGTTATATTAACAGCCGGCCATAAAGACCGACATAAATATTCAAAACCCCGGCCCCTTAGCCGGGTAAAAAATACAAAATAAGCCGGCCATAAAGACCGGCAAAATATTCAGAGCCCCGGCCCCCTGGCCGGGTAAGGAAAAACAAACGTCACACAGGCCGAATAAATAGAAGACAAAAGCTTAAGATGGGGGCAGATCTTCAACAGTAGTAGCTGTCGCCTGATCAGCATTCTTCTTGCTTGACTCGGCCTCAGCTGCATCTTTTTTCGACGCATCTACCCCAAGCGGCACTAAGGCCACTACCGGATCCTCCTCCTCCAACGCCTCGTCCTCAGCAGCCGCCAGGATCTCTTGATTATATCTTTCAAAGCACTGGCGATACGTTTTTTCCCATGAGGCAAAGTCGGCATTGGGGAAGAGACGGCCCCAGGTCAGGCGCTGGATCTGAGCCGAGTCATCCATCATCTCTCGGACCAGATCCTGCTTTTCCTGCTCGGCCTTTGCCGAGAGCTCCGTAGTGAGACTCTTCTCCTGAGTCACCAAGCGCTCCTTAACGCGCTCCAAGGATTTCTCCAAGGAGTCGTATGAGGTCATTTTTTGGCGAAAAGGTTTCAGCTCAGCCTTGAGATTGTTGATGGTCGTCTCCAGCTCATTATTTCTCTTCTGGGCCGCCTCCAACTAAATCCGGATAGCAGAGGTAGCCTGCGCCTGATAATAAAGAATATCAGTTGTCAAAATCTCATTTTGGGCAATTTAAAACATTGCCTTATCACAGTCAGAGGCGGCCATAGCTTTAGCAGCCTTTACCTCTTTGTTCTTCCTATCAAGCGGCTTGCGAAGGCCGTTCACTCAGAGCATAGACTGAGTAAAAGGAAACAGGTGTCAGGTTTCAAACAAAAAACAGGCGTCCTGGAATCAAACAACAAAAATTTACTAAGTAGACCTCAGCAAGGAGTCTTGCAATTCCGTCTAGGTCAAGGGTGCCGACACCCCTGACCGCCTCTCTCTCAACTGGAGGGACGGCTTTGATCATGGACTTGGCCACCTTGACCAGGTCCGGTTCCTGAGGACCGGCTACATCAAGCATAAACAAGCACGTTAGACATAGTAAAAAGGAAGCAAGCCCGAATTCATAAGGACAGTTCCATAATTCTAGGCGGCCTGCTTAGAGTTAGAGAAGGAGTGGCCGGTTGTTTCTTAGCCGCCGCATGTTTCCTGGCAGCGCCAGGAGAGCTCGCAACAGTCGTCTTCCGGGTCTCGGAGTCCGGCTGTTGGGAGGAAGAAGCTCTTGGGGTGCCCGTCTAAAAAAAATATACAAAAATAAAAAATAAAAAAAAGCAAGCACACGATCAGTATCTGTATAAACCCAACTTCAAAAAGGAGAAAGGGTGAAGGGCTTGCAACTTACCAAGGGCGCCTCCTTGTTAGGAGAGTCGGCTGAAGATTGTTGCATGATAGAGGCACGCAACATAACCGCCGCAGTCTTGGAGGCGGTAATTTTGCTCATGGCGTCCGCTGCAAGAACAAATACCAAAGTTAATAAAAAGTCATAACAGTAATGCATGGCAAAACAGAGTATTCGACAGGCCGGCTACCTCTTGAGCACCGACTGCTGAGGCCACAGGCGGCCAAAAAGTACTCGTCATAGAGCCATTTGAAGCTCGGGACGCAGTGCAGGGGTACTTGCTCTCGCACCCCTGTAGTAGAGTCGACCCTCGTCTCTACTTTAAAGAGTCCTTTGTCCAGGATCTCTTTCTTAGCTCTTGGGGGAACAGGCGGCATGCTGCGACCGCCTGCCAAAAGAGACGGATCCCTGTTCCATCTGTTGAAGCGCTGGTTCAGCTCCGTGTTTGAACTCTCAATGATAAGGAAGGTGCTTCGCCAATCCTTCCACTTGTTTTCTTTACCTCTTGTCATGAGGTAGCCTCTGTGGCTGGTCAATTGATACCAGCCGGTATCGCCTGCCTTAGGGGTCCGGCTAAGGTAGTTCATGTGGGCGAAAGCCTCGAAGTTTGGCTCCACCCCGTGCAGTTCGCACCCGGCCACATAGCTGAGAACGTTGAACCAAGAGTTTGGGGCTAACTTCCATAACCTCAACTCATACCCATCTAAGATCCGCTGAACAACCGGATGTAGTGGGAAGCGCAGCCCAGCTCTGATGGCCGCCTCGTAGCAGCCGAAGCAGGCGCTATCGTAGCTGGTACCAGCCGACAAGACGGCTGTGTCCTCTGGATCCGACACAAAAACTAAAAAGTCGAGGCCCATTGTGTGGTTCGCAATAAAGCTCCCCACTTTCTCTTGCATGGCCTTGATCCGGCCTTTTGGGACAGTGCAGTAGTAACGGGTATTTTGCTCTTTGTAAGAGGCGGACGGCTCCGCCCAATTGCCCCCCTTCTCAACTGCGTGAGAAAGCCTCGCCTCTTGTAGGCGGTTGTTTTTCTCTTCTGTGTTTAGAGAAGTATGACCAGAAGAACTAGACTCGGACTCTTCCTCTGACGAACCCGAAGAGGACGACTCCTCTCCTCTTCTAGAGGAGCCCGCCTCCTCTCCTTCGATAGGAGCGGGAGAAAAGGTAAACATGTCAACTGTAAAATGGGAAGGGACCACCTTGACCCCTCCCTCAGAGCTGTCGGCGGTCAAGCCGCCTTGGTTTACTTCAGAATCTGGCGCCTGGTCAGATGTCTCACTAATCGACACCTGGTAGGAGGAGTCGTCTGAGTTTGTGATCCTAGCAGTTCTTTTTGTTCTGACCATTATGTTCTGCATAGACACAGAGGCAGTCGGACTTTGTATAAAGGGCAAAGAGTGGTTCGAAAAAGGGTAGGCGGCACTCCTAGTCCTAGATTCAGCTGTCCCCGGTGACCGGCTGATCACTAACCTAGGTCGTGTCGTGTGCTTTCGTGGTGCCATTTCAAAAAGAAAAGGAATAAAATAAAGAAAAGATAAAAGAGTGAGAGAACCGACGGTTACCTGAACAAGTGAAGTTGACGAAGTTCTGAGAGTTCTGAGTAGCCGGCTTGTCAGAGAAGGCGGTAGGCAGAAAGAGTCCGGAATGTCAGAGCAAGTTCAGGGGTCCGAATGTTCTCTTCAAAAGTTCTCAAGTGTGAAAATGACTGAAGTCAACGCACCCTTATATAGGCGAAAATGAGAAGGCGAAGGGTCATTCCCAAATTCAAAATTTGGGCGGGAAAATCTCTCGGCCTTTCAACAAGTGACACCTGTAGCAGGTCGTCGCCTGTTACGGTGCGACACCTGTCACAGGTAACACGTGACCAGTCACGTGCCACCTGTGAGGGGCAAATGCTTAGGGGATTTTTATCCACCAATCACCATTTGACACGTGGACCAACCAGGTTCCGCCACGTGACCTTCACGTAGGCTAATGAGAGCCTGCCACGTGTCAACCAAATATTCGTCCACCATGGACCAGCCGTGATGTGACGCGTGTCCTTCCCATGACACATGGGAAAATGAGCCAGCAAGGCCCAATCCTTGTTGGAGGCCCAGTCAGCCCTAGGTTTAACCTAAACCTAGAGAGTGGCACGCTTCCCAAGGTTATAAATACCTTCATTAGTCCTCATTAAAGGGGATTACGCACATTAAACACTCTCACCTAGAGAGACCAAATTACATTATTTCTGCACTAATTACTCCTTAATCAAGTACTAACTTGATCGTTGGAGGCGGATCTCCAATCATCCGGAGCATCTGTTTGTTTTGTAGGTATAGGCGTCCGGTTCCAGTCTTAGAATTGTAACTCTCCCGCAGGACATCAAAAAACCCCGAAACAAGAGTCACCAAGAGTGACAATTGCAACTTTGACGGACTCGTGTTTGACTTGACTAGGTCACTCTCAAACATGAGGATAAAGCCACCAAACGTGGGATGTCTTGCTAAGGAAAGGCGACGGCTTTGGACCAAGGTCTACAATGCTAAATTGAGACCCGACATGCCCCTCCGACCTCATGTGCTTGGAATGACTAGACTCTTCAAACACATGCAGCTTCTCGGAATTCCATTGGAAGATGAGATGGCGGGGCATATCTTGCTTGCTTCACTCCACTCGGGCTATGATTCACTTAGAGTGCATATTGCTGCGGGAAAGGAGACACACTCCCTCAAGGAGGTGGTGCAACTACTTAGCCAAGCCACTGCCTATGGAATGACCAAAAGGCCCTTGAGAGCTAAGAAGAAGGAGTTCAAGAAGGTCAAGGCAAAGATGAGATGCTTCCATTGTGGCAAGCAAGGCCACTACAAGAGGGAATGCATGCTCGTCAAGGAAGAGGGGATCACTCCGACTACCCCAGGTATATTCCTTAACACTTGTGGATTGAGCATATCATATGTATTAGATACCAAGTATGACTCACTTAATGTTGCCTTTTCAGGAACCAAGTGAGAAGCTTATCAAGTGTTAATGCATGGACAAAAGACGACGAAGATGGTTCTTTCGGTCGTGCTTGCATATACTATTTTGTCTATGACATGTAATTAAACTATTTTATTTTTTCATCATGCTTTTGAACATATTATCCATGGTGTTGGACACTTAGGAATTTTGAGTATAAGACTTTGACAATAGTTTTTTCAAGATTGTCTTACAAATTTATGTTCAATTAAATTGCATGTTTTACATATGATTAGACAAAAGTTGATACCACTAGCTAAGACCATCGAGTCGAATCAAACCTACTTGTGGCATTGTCGTCTTGGCCATATTAACATCAAACAAATCAAGAAACTTCTTCAAGAAGGTGTTCTTGATTCATTCGACTTAGAGTCGTTTGAAAATTACGAAGGATGCTTATTAGGCAAGATGATAAAACAGCCATTCTCCAAGTTAGGAGAAAGGGCAAGTGACTTATTAGGTCTAATATACACGGATGTCTGTGGACCAATGAGCACACCCGCAAGACAAGGTTACCGATATTTCATCACTTTCACCGACGATTATAGTAGATATGGCTAGAAGTTGAAAATCAACTTGGCAAGAAAATTAAAGCACTTCGATCGGATCGAGGTGGCGAATATTTGAGCCATGAATTCGACGATTACTTGAAAGAAAATGGCATTCTTTCAGAGTTGACACCTCCCGGAACTCCTCAATGGAACGGAGGAATCAGACCTTGTTAGACATGTTTTGATCAATGATGGGTCTTAGTGAACTCCCTATCTCTTTCTGGGGACATGTGCTACAAACAGCAGCACTACACTGAATAGAGCTCCGTCAAAAGCTGTTGAAAAGACTCCATATGAATTATGGACTAAGAAACCTCCTATGTTGTCTTTTCTCAAGATTTGGGGATGCGAAGCATATGTCAAGCGATTAATTTCGGAAAAACTTCACCCAAAATCGGATAAGTGTTTCTTTGTGGGATATCCAAAAGAAACCAAAGGGTATTACTTCTACAATAAATCCGAAAACAAAGTTTTTGTTGCTCGTGATGGTGTCTTTTTGGAGAAGGATCACCTTTCCAAAATGACAAGTGGGAGGAAAATCGAACTCGACGAAGTTCGAGAGGACGAGCAACAATGTCAACCTGACAAAACTGACAATCTAGATACTTTGGAAGCATCTAAGAAGATTGGTCAGCATCAAACAGACAATGTAAATGCTCAACCGATTACCCTACGTAGGTCGCAATGGCAAAGATCTCAACCAGACAGATACCTCAGTATCGTCTTAACCGATGATCAGGACATCCTAGTTATGGATGGTGATGAGCCGGCGACATAAAAGAAAGCTATAACGAGCCCCGACTCTGCAAAATGGCAAGAGGCCATGAAATCCGAGATGGACTCCATGTCTGAAAATCAAGTCTGGGACTTGGTGAATTTGCCCGAGGGCTATACACCCATTGGTTGCAAATGGATCTTCAAAGTGAAGACAGACAAGGATGGAAATGTATCGATATACAAAGCTAGACTGGTGGCAAAAGGTTATAGACAAGTCCACGGGAGTGACTATGACGAAAGTTTTTCACCAGTTGCAATGCTAAAATCCGTCCGGATCATCCTAGCGATTGCTGCATATTACGATTACGAAATATGGCAAATGGATGTCAAAACCGCCTTCCTTAATGGAATTTTGGAAGGAACTGTGTATATGACACAGCCAGAAGGTTTTGTCGATCCAGGCAACGCTGGAAAGGTTTGCAAGCTGAAGAAGTCCATTTATGGACTAAAGCAAGCCAGTAGAAGTTGGAATCTGCGATTTGATGAAGCCATTAGCAAGTTTGGTTTTATCAAGAATCCAGATGAGTCTTGTCTATAAAAGAAGGTCAGTGGGAGTGATATTGCATTCCTAGTCCTGTATGTCGATGACACACTGCTCATTGGAAACAGCAAGAAATTATTGGAGTCCGTAAAGGGCTGGTTGGGAAAGTGCTTTTCAATGAAGGACTTAGGAGAGACACAGTACATATTGGGCATCAAGATCTACAGGGATAGATCTAAGAGGATGATTGGATTAAGCTAGAGTACTTACATAGATAAGGTACTAGCTCGATTCAACATGGAAAATGCCAAAAGAGGGCATTTGCCCATGTCCCATGGCGTAACTGTTAGCAAGAAACAGTGTCCACAGACACCTGTTGAGCGAGAAAGAATGAATCAGATCCCATATGCTTCGCTAATCGAATCGATCATGTATGCCATGATATGTACAAGGCCAGATGTATCGTATGCCCTAAGTGCAACGAGTCGATACCAATCGAACCCAAGAGAGGCGCATTGGATTGCGGCCAAGAACATCCTTAAGTACCTGAAAAGGAACAAGGATAAATTCCTGGTGTATGGAGGCCACAAAGGACTAGTTGTTGAAGGTTACAGCGACGCTAGCTTCCAGACTGACAGAGACGATTTCAAGTCACAGTCTGGATTTGTATTATGTCTGAATGGAGGAGCGTTCAGCTGGAAGAGTGCCAAGCAGAGCACCATTGCAGACTCTACAACTGAAGCCGAGTACTTGGCCGCTTCAGAAGCAGCCAAGGAAGTTGTTTGGATTCGCAAGTTCATCAGTGAACTTGATGTTGTATCCTCAATCAAGCGGCCGATAAACCTCTATTGTGATAATAATGGGGCTATCGCTCAGGTCAGGGAGCCGAGAGAACACCAGAAGGTAGAACACGTGCAAAGGAGATTTCACATGATAAGGGAATGGAAATTTGAAGGTGAAATCAAAATTTGTAAGATCGGCACGGATGATAATGTAGCCGATCCTATGACAAAACCTTTTCCTCAAGTGAAGCACAACAAACACGTTAAGGCAATGGGAATCAAGCACGTAGGAGACTGGCTTTGAAATTCCCTGTACATGTGTTTGAATTAAACGGGTTGATTTAATGTAAGACACTGTATTAAAACCATTCATTAATGAAGTAATTAATTTTTGTGCAAAATTATCATTCACTCCATTACTATTTAATTGTGGTTTAGAATTAAATAATGAGTCCATTCGATTTATGGAAATATTCAAAACAGGGTATCAAGACCATGTCTTGGATAAAGAAACACCTGTTAAGTGAACATTGAATATTAAATCGAAAAGTGTCCCTAATCAAGGTCATCTAACAGATGGACGATTGATGACCGCCATAGATTAGTGTGTAGTATGATTTACAGCACCGTTTCTTGTGTTGCCAGGACGTGAAGGTCATAAATCATTTGCATACGTACAGTTTGGAACTGGTACTGGATAAGACCTATGAGAGTACTTTAAGAAAATTTAAATTTTGTAATAAGTACACTTCTCATTATGACTATCGGAACTTATTTCCTCCGACCATGAGTAATGTGAAGTTTTCTTGTTTGAATACTAGACTCTTTGATGTTTCCAAACGTCTGCCGTAACTAGGGATCATAACGGGAACACTCGGGAGACTATGTCCTCTTAGTAAGAAGAACTTATAATACAAGACTGGGATTGTCCCCCTACTAACAATAGGGAAAATGTTTTGTTGTTTACAAGGCCGCTCGAAGAGCGAGACTGTAAAAATGCATGGCCATGCTCAGATGGATTTTAGAAATCATCTGCTTATTGACAGTCGAACTCGGAGATCGAGAAACACTTCTGAACGTAATAAGGATGACAAAGAATCTTACCTTATAGTTCACGAAGAAACATTAAGTGACATAGGAAATGAGCTATACACTATATGCATATTAGTCCGAAAAGACAAGTGGGAGATTGAAAGGAATGGTGTCCTTCCAACAAATGTATTCTTTTGATAGAGGGTTCAGAAATATTATAGAGCTAATTCTTTAGTAAGGTCAAGTGATCAGAATGCCTAGGTGGAGGCCGCTTCCGATCAGTAATATCGAGGTACAATTGATATTACAGCTTAATCTTAACTGAACCTGTTTCGGAATTTTCTGATGTCCTGCGGGAGAGTTACAATTCCGAGACTGGAACCGGACGCCTGTACCTGCAAAACAAACGGATGCTCCGGATGGTTGGAGATCCGCCTCCGACGGTCAAGTTAGTACTTGATTAAGGAGTAATTAATGCGGAAATTAAAGTGATTGGGTCTCTCTAGGTGAGAGTGTTTAATGTGTGTAATCTGCGTTTTTAGCGTGTTCCCTCCCTTAATGAGGATTAAGGGAGGTATTTATAACCTCGGGAAACGTGTCAATCTAGGTTTAGGTTAACCTTGGGCTGATTGGGCTTCCCTCGGAAGTTGGGCCTAGGTGACCGGTTATCCCAGGTGTCATAGGAAGGACACGTGTCGTGTCGTAATTGGTCCATAGTGGACAGATCATTGCTTGACACGTGGCATGCTCCTATTGGCCCATGTGACGGACACATGGTGGAACCTGATTGGTCCACTTGTCAGATGGTGATTGGTGGGGAAAAATCCCCTAATCATTTGCCCCTCACAGGTGGCACGTGACTGGTCACGTGTTACCTGTGACAGGTATCGCCCTGTAACAGGCGACGACCTGCTACAGGTGTCACTCGGCGAGAGGCCGAGAGATTCTCCCGCCAAAATTTTTAATTCTGGAAGTGACCCTTCGCCTTCTCACTTCGCCTATGTAAAGGAGTGTTGACTTCGGTCATTTTAACACTTGAAAACTTTGTGAGAGAACATTCGGACCCCTGAACTTGCTCTGACATTTTGGACCCTTTCTGCCTACCGCCTGATCTGACAAGCCGACTGCAAAGGATTTTCATAACTTCATCAATTGTCACTCGTTCAGGTAACCGTCGGTTCTCTTACTCTTAATTTTCTCTTTATTTTATTCTTTTTTGAAATGGCACCACGGAAGCACACGACACGACCTAGGTTAGTGATCAGCCGGTCACCGGGGACGGCTGAATCTAGGACTAGGAGTGCCGCCTGCCCTTTTCTGGACCCATCTTTGCTCTTTATACAAAGTCCGACTATATATGTGTCTATGCAGAACATGATGGCCAGAACAAAAAAGACTGCCAGGATCTCAAACTCAGACGGCTCCTCCCATAGGGTGCCGATTAGTGAAACATCTGACCAGGCGCCAGATGTGGAAGTGAAACAAAGCGGCTTGAAAGCCGGCAGTTCTGAGGGAGGAGTCAAAGTGACCCCTTCCCATTTTACCGTTAACAATTCTACATTCTCTCCTGCTCCTTTTAAAGGAGAGGAGGTGGGCCCTTCCGGGAGAGGGGAGGAGTCGTCCTCTTCGGACTCGTCAGAGGACGATTCCGAGTCTAGCTCTTCTAGCCATGCTTCTCTGGACACAAAAGAGAAAAACAGTCGCCTACAAGAGGCGAGGCTTTCTCACGCAGTTGAGAAGGGGGACAATTGGGCGGAGCCATCCGCCTCTCACCGAGAGAAAAATACCCCCTACTACTGCACGGTACCTCGGGGCCGGATCACGGCCATGCAAGAGAAAGTGGGGAGCTTTATCGCAAACCACACAATGGGCCCCGGCTTTTTAGTGTTCGTGTCGGATCCAAAAGACACAGTCGTCTGGCCGGCTGGTACTAGTTATGATGGCGTCTGTTTTGGCTGCTACGAGGCGGCCATCAAGGCTGGGCTGTGCTTCGCACTACATCCGGCTGTTCAGCGGATCTTGGATGGGTATGAGTTGGGGTTATGGCAGTTAGCCCCGAACTCCTGGGTCAACGTACTCGGCTATGTGGCCGGGTGCGAACTGCACGGGGTGGAGCCGAGCTTCGAGGCTTTCGCCCACATGAACTACCTCAGCCGGACCCCTAAGGCAGGCAGTACCGGCTGGTATCAATTTACGAGCCACAGGGGCTACCTCATGACGAGAGGTAAAGCAAATAAATGGAAGGACTGGCGGAGCACCTTCCTCATCATTAAGAGTTCAGACACAGAGCTGAACAAGCGCTTCAACAGGTGGAACAGGAATCCGCCCCTTCTTGCAGGCGGCCGCAGCATGCCGCCTGTTCCCCCAAGGCTAAGAAAGAGATCCTACATAAAGGACTCTTCAAAGTAGAGTCGAAGGTGAACTCTACTTCAGGGGTACGAGAGCAAGTACCCCTGCACTGCGTCCCGAGCTTCAAATGGCTCTACGACGAGTACTTTTTGGCCGCCTGTGGCCTCAGCAGTCGGTGCTCAAGAGGTAGCCGGCCTGTCGAATACTCTGCTCTTCCGTGCATTTCTTGTTATGACTTATTAACTTTGCTATTTGTTTTTGCAGCGGACGCCATGAGCAAAATTACTGCCTCCAAGACTGCAGCGGCCATGTTGCGGGCCTCCATCATGCAACAGTCTTCAACCGACTCCCCCAACAAGGGGGCACCCTTGGTGGGCTTCGAACCTTTCACCTTCTTTTTGGAGTTGTGTTTATGTATATACTGACTCTTTTCTTCTTTTTTAGACGGGCGCTCCAAGAGCTTCTTCTTCCCAACAGCCGGACCCCAAGGCCCGGAGGACGACTGTTGCGAGCTCTCCTGGTTCTGCCAGGAAACATGCGGCGGCTGAGAAACAGCCGGCCACTTCTTCTTAAACTCCAGATGGGCCACCTAGAAGTATGAAATTGTCCTTGTAAATTTTAGACTTGCTCCCTTCTTTACTAGGTCTAATCCGTTTGTTTATGCTTGATGCAGCCGGCCCTCAGGAGCCTAACTTGGTCGAGGTGGCCAAGTCTATGATCAAGGCCGTTCCTCCAGCTGAAAGGGAGGCGGTCAGGGGTGTCGGCACCCTTGACCTAGACAGGATTGCAGGGGTCCTTGCTGAGGTATACTTAGCATATTTTTGAGTATTTGAATTCCAGGGCGCCTGTTTTCTTTTTGTTTGGAAACTGACGTCTGTTCACCTTTGTACTTAGGCCCTGCTCCGAGTGAACGGCCTTCGCAAGCCGCTTGACCGGAAAAACAAAGAGGTAAAGGCCGCAAAAGCTATGGCCGCCTCTGACTGTGATAAGGCAATGTTTTAAATTGCCCAAAATGAAGTTCTAACCATTGCTATTCTTTATTATCAGGCGCAGGCTACCGCCGCTATCCGGGCTCAGTTAGAGGCGGCCCAGAAGAGGAATAGCGAGCTGGAGGCGACCATCAACAACCTCAAGGCCAAGCTGAGACCTCTTCGCCAAAAGATGTCCTCATACGAAACCTTGGAGAAATCCTTGGCGAGCGTAAAGGTACGCCTGGTGACCCAGGAGAAGAGTCTTACTTAGGAGCTCTCGGAAAAGGCCGAGCAAGAAAAGAAAGAGCTGGTCCGGGAGATGATGGAAGACTCTGCTCAAATCCAGCGCATGACTTGAGACCGCCTCTTCCCCAATGCCGACTTTGCCTCATGGGAAAAAACGTACCGCCAGTGTTCTGATAGATATAATCAGGAGATCCTGGCGGCTGCTGAGGAAGAGGCGTTAACGGCTACTGAGGAAGAGGCGTTGGAGGAGGAGGAGCAGCCGGTAGTGGCGCTTGTGCCGCTTGGGGGTAATGCATCAAAGAAGGATGCAGCTGAAGCCGAGTCCAGCAAGAAGAGTGCTGACCAGGCGGCAGCTGCTAATATTGAAGATCTGCCCCCTTCTTAAGCTTTATGTCTTCTTTCCACGGCCTGCGTGCCGTTTTTTTTGTATTTACCCGGCCAGGGGGCCGGGGCTCTGAATATTTTGCAGGTCTTTAAAGATCGGCTTCTTTTTAATGAATATTTTTGTTTTGCTTCAAATTTGTTTAAGTATTGAATATTCTGATATCCAATTGTACACTATACCGACTGTTTTACATGGCCTATGCCCCTGGACGACTGGTTGTCTGTTTCCAGGCTAGACGATCATTCGGCCATTTATCCAATCGGTATTCGAACCATTTTAAAGACTAGATCCCCTTTAGGCAGGCGGTTCTGTCATATAAAATTAACCAAGTAGGAAAGTTGTTTCCTACTTGTCATGTTTTTAGGCTAGAGACTTTAGGCCGTCTAGGCCGACTGTATGAACACCTTTTTAGTTTCAAACTAAAATTTTTAGGGAGTGACCAAGTAAACATGATTGTTACCTAGTCGCCAAGTAACTGAGTAGTAGAGGTATCAAGCGGTAGATATCGGTTGCTCCCCTTTATTCGCCAATGTTTGTTGGCTTTTAACTCATAAGTTGTTAACCTAGCAGGAGTAGTGGTTGAGAGCCCCTGTTTGCTAAAAACAGGCGGACGACTCATACCTTTTAGGCTCCATACTAAGTTTGAGAGAGTGACTATGAGTTAACTTTGGAGTTACCCAGTCGCCGTCACTCCTGCTTGAGTAGTAAAGGTACCAGGCGGCGGAGGCCGGCTGAACCTTTTGATTCGCCAATGTTTGTTGGCTATGAACTCAAGAGGTACCCCCTGCATTTATCCCAACTAATACAGGCGGTCATCTGACTCAGATGTCAACTGCTACCACTGGTTTGGTTAGTGATAGAGTTATCCTTGTCTCAAAAACGGCTACGTGGTTGCCCTTGGGGACAGTCGTATATGTGCCGTGTAATTAGTTTATAGAGCAATGTTCCACCCAAAAGGGAGCTGCTCTCTGCGACGAATTTCATCCGGAGGGATGCCGCCGGACGCCTGCTATGATGTTGGGACAGGTCGTATTAGTTTTGAAGATTTGATCAGTTGGCTTGGCGCCTGGTCTGATCATTCGGCCTGTGGCCTTGGTTAGTTCTTGGTGAACGTAGGTGCTAAGTAAAAGGAGGGTAGCCGCCTGTTTAGGCACAGGGTCGGCCAGGCCCTGATCATTTTTAGTTAAGTATAAGGGGGGTGTCTGTGTGTTTGGAACCAGTCGGCCCTCTTCTATGGAGAGTAGCCGACTATATGTCCAGACGGCGTGCCCCTATGGTGATGGAGTAAAATATTCAATGGAGAGTAGCCGACTGTAAAGGTACAGGCGACATGCCCCTCTGAAGATGAGTAAAATACTCAATGGAGAGTAGCCGACTATAAAGGTACAGGCGGCATGCCCCTCTGAAGAGTAAAATACTCAATGGAGAGTAGCCGACTGTAAAGGTACAGCCGGCATGTCCCTCTGAAGATAGAGTAAAATACTCAATGGAGAGTAGCCGACTGTAAAGGTACAGACGGCATGCCCCTCTAAAGATAGAGTAAAATACTCAATGGAGAGTTGCCGACTGTAAATGTATAGGCGGCCTGCCCCTCTTAAGTAAGAATAAAAATTAAACATGGAGGGTAGCCGACTGTTTGTCAGCAGGCATGCCCCTCTTAGTACAAAATTGAATATTAAGTATGCAAACTTTTATTAAGTAGCCCTTGACTATTTACATCATTCAAAAGAAATATTTCTTAAGATTATCTACATTCCAAGTTCGAGGCAACGGTTGTCCGTCTGGTGTTCCCAGACGGTAGGTACCGTCCCTGACCTCTTCACAGATTCGGTAGGGTCCTTCCCAGTTGGGAGTTAGTTTGCTAGACTCATTAGCTCTACCAACTGCTTCCATTTTTCTAAGTACAAAGTCCCCCACTTTGAGTGGACGCCTGTGTACTTTTTTGTTGTATGATCTAGTCATTCTCAGGCGGTAAATTTCATGGCGCAAGACAGCATTGCCCCTCCTTTCAGGAAGTGAGTCTAATGCCAGGCGCATGGCTTCCCAGTTTGCCTCTTCGTCATATAGCATTACTCGAAGAGTCGGCTCGTAGTGTTCTATTGGAAGAACAGCTTCCGCACCATAAGTTAGGAGGAATGGAGTTTCTCCAGTCGCCCCTTTTTCAGTCGTCCTAATGGCCCAGAGAACATGTGGTAATTCATCCGCACATAGGCCGCCTGCACGTTCAATCTTTTTCTTGAGACCGTCTGAGATGATTTTATTAAAGGCTTCTACCTGGCCGTTTGCTTATGGACGGCCGACAGATGCAAAGTAGTGTGCAATTCCTTGGTCACCCAACCAGCTTTTGAGAACAGACGTCTCAAATTGGGGACCATTATCAAAAACCGTAGACATGGGAACCCCGAACCGAGTGATGACATTTTTCCAAATGAATGAAATTACATCCTTCGTCTTAATTCCCTTTACAGCCTCCGCCTCTACCCATTTAGTGAAGTAGTCGACGGCAACAAGTATGTACCTCCTTCCGCCTGTAGCAGGCGTATATGGACCCAGAATATCCATGCCCCACTTAGCAAACGGTAGTGGGCTATGAATGGTAGTGAGGTCAGTAGCCGGACGGTGAATTAGCTTGCCAAACCTTTGGCACTTGTCACATTTTTTCACCATCACCATCGCATCTGCTTCTAAAGTAGGCCAAAAGTAGCCCTGCCGCCTTGCCCGTTGAGCAAGCGTCCTACCGCCTATATGGGAAGCACAGTAACCAGAGTGAAGATCGTCCAGTATCTCTCGCCCCTTTTCTGGAGTAACACACTTTAAGAAGGGTTGAAGGTACCCCCTTTTGTGAAGTTCTCCCTTTATTATTTCAAAACTGGTTGCTCGTTGGAAACAGCGCAAAATTATTGGAGTCCGTAAAGGGCTGGTTGGGAAAGTGCTTTTCAATGAAGGACTTAGGAGAGGCACAGTACATATTGGGCATTAAGATCTACAGTGATAGATCTAAGAGGATGATTGGATTAAGCTAGAGTACTTACATAGATAAGGTACTAGCTCGATTCAACATGGAAAATGCCAAAAGAGGGCATTTGCCCATGTCCCATGGCGTAACTCTTAGCAAGAAACAGTGTCCACAGACACCTGTTGAGCGAGAAAGAATGAATCAGATCCCATATGCTTCTCTAATAGAATCGATCATGTATGCCATGATATATACAAGGCCAGATGTATCGTATGCCCTAAGTGCAACGAGTCGATACCAATCGAACCCAGGAGAGGCGCATTGGATTGCGGCCAAGAACATCCTTAAGTACCTGAAAAGGAACAAGGATAAATTCCTGGTGTATGGAGGCCACAAAGGGCTAGTTGTTGAAGGTTACACCGACACTAGCTTCCAGACTGACAGAGACGATTTCAAGTCACAGTCTGGATTTGTATTATGTCTGAATGGAGGAGCGTTCAGCTGGAAGAGTGCCAAGCAGAGCACCATTGCAGACTCTACAACTGAAGCCGAGTACTTGGCCACTTCAGAAGCAGCCAAGGAAGTTGTTTGGATTCGCAAGTTCATCAGTGAACTTGATGTTGTACCCTCAATCAAGCGGCCGATAAACCTCTATTGTGATAATAATGGGGCTATCGCTCAGGTCAGGGAGCCGAGAGAACACCAGAAGGTAGACCACGTGCAAAGGAGATTTCACATGATAAGGGAATGGAAATTTGAAGGTGAAATCAAAATTTGTAAGATCGGCACGGATGATAATGTAGCCGATCCTATGACAAAACCTTTGCCTCAAGTGAAGCACAACAAACACGTTAAGGCAATGGGAATCAAGCACGTAGGAGACTGGCTTTGAAATTCCCTGTACATGTGTTTGAATTAATCGGGTTGATTTAATGTAAGACACTGTATTAAAACCATTCATTAATGAAGTAATTAATTTTTGTGCAAAATTATCATTCACTCCATTACTATTTAATTGTGGTTTAGAATTAAATAATGAGTCCATTCGATTTATGGAAATATTCAAAACAGGGTATCAAGACCATGTCTTGGATAAAGAAACACCTGTTAAGTGAACATTGAATATTAAATCGAAAAGTGTCCCTAATCAAGGTCATCTAACAGATGGACGATTGATGACCGCCATAGATTAGTGTGTAGTATGATTTACAGCACCGTTTCTTATGTTGCCAGGACGTGAAGGTCATAAATCATTTGCATAGGTACAGTTTGGAACTGGTACTGGATAAGACCTATGAGAGTACTTTAAGAAAATTTAAATTTTGTCATAAGTACACTTCTCATTATGACTATCGGAACTTATTTCCTCCGACCATGAGTAATGTGAAGTTTTCTTGTTTGAATACTAGACTCTTTGATGTTTCCAAACGTCTGCCGTAACTAGGGATCATAACGGGAACACTCGGGAGACTATGTCCTCTTAGTAAGAAGAACTTACAATACAAGACTGGGATTGTCCCCCTACTAACAATATGGAAAATGTTTTGTTGTTTACAAGGCCGCTCGAAGAGCGAGACTGTAAAAATGCATGGCCATGCTCAGATGGATTTTAGAAATCATCTGCTTATTGACAGTCGAACTCGGAGATCGAGAAACACTTCTGAACGTAATAAGGATGACAAAGAATCTTACCTTATAGTTCACGAAGAAACATTAAGTGACATAGGAAATGAGCTATACACTATATGCATATTAGTCCGAAAAGACAAGTGGGAGATTGAAAGGAATGGTGTCCTTCCAACAAGTGTATTCTTTTGATAGAGGGTTCATAAATATTATAGAGCTAATTCTTTAGTAAGGTCAAGTGATCGGAATGCCTAGGCGGAGGCCGCTTCCGATCAGTAATATCGAGGTACAATTGATATTACATCTGAATCTTAACTGAACCTGTTTCGGGGTTTTCTGATGTCCTGCGGGAGAGTTACAATTCCGAGACTAGAACCGGACGCCTGTACCTGCAAAACAAAAGGATGCTCCGGATGGTTGGAGATCCGCCTCCGACGGTCAAGTTAGTACTTGATTAAGGAGTAATTAATGCGGAAATTAAAGTGATTGGGTCTCTCTAGGTGAGAGTGTTTAATGTGTGTAATCTGCGTTTTTAGCGTGTTCCCTCCCTTAATGAGGATTAAGGGAGGTATTTATAACCTCGGGAAACGTGTCAATCTAGGTTTAGGTTAACCTTGGGCTGATTGGGCTTCCCTCGGAAGTTGGGCCTAGGTGACCGGTTATCCCAGGTGTCATGGGAAGGACACATGTCGTGTCGTAATTGGTCCATAATGGACGGATCATTGCTTGACACGTGGCAGGCTCCTATTGGCCCATGTGACGGACACATGGCGGAACCTGATTGGTCCACTTGTCAGATGGTGATTGGTGGGGAAAAATCCCCTAATCATTTTCCCCTCACAGGTGGCACGTGACTGGTCACGTGTTACCTGTGACAGGTATCGCCCTGTAACAGGCGACGGCCTGCTATAGGTGTCACTGGGCGAGAGGCCGAGAGATTCTCCCGCCAAAATTTTGAATTCTGGAAGTGACCCTTCGCCTTCTCACTTCGCCTATATAAAGGAGTGTTGACTTCGGTCATTTTCACACTTGAAAACTTTGTGAGAGAACATTCGGACCCCTGAACTTGCTCTGACATTTTGGACCCTTTCTGCCTACCGCCTGATCTGACAAGCTGACTGCAAAGGATTTTCATAACTTCATCAATTGTCACTCGTTCAGGTAACCGTCGGTTCTCTTACTCTTAATTTTCTCTTTATTTTATTCTTTTTTGAAATGGCACCACGGAAGCACACGACACGACCTAGGTTAGTGAACAGCCGGTCACCGGGGACGGCTGAATCTAGGACTAGGAGTGCCGCCTGCCCTTTTCTGGACCCATCTTTGCTCTTTATACAAAGTCCGACTGTATCTGTGTCAATGCAGAACATGATGGCCAGAACAAAAAAGACTGCCAGGATCTCAAACTCAGACGGCTCCTCCCACAGGGTGCCGATTAGTGAAACATCTGACCAAGCGCCAGATGTGGAAGTGAAACAAAGCGGCTTGAAAGCCGGCAGTTCTGAGGGAGGAGTCAAAGTGACCCCTTCCCATTTTACCGTTGACAATTCTACATTCTCTCCTGCTCCTTTTAAAGGAGAGGAGGCGGGCCCCTCCGAGAGAGGGGAGGAGTCGTCCTCTTCGGACTCGTCAGAGGACGATTCCGAGTCTAGCTCTTCTGGCCATGCTTCTCTGGACACAGAAGAGAAAAACAGTCGCCTACAAGAGGCGAGGCTTTCTCACGCAGTTAAGAAGGGGGACGATTGGGCGGAGCCATCCGCCTCTCACCGAGAGCAAAATACCCCCTACTACTGCACGGTACCTCGGGGCCGGATCACACCCATGCAAGAGAAAGTGGAGAGCTTTATTGCAAACCACACAATGGGCCCCGGCTTTTTAGTGTTCGTGCCGGATCCAGAAGACACAGTTGTCTGGCCGGCTGGTACCAGTTATGATGGCGCCTGCTTTGGCTGCGCTTCCCACTACATCCGGCTGTTCAGCGGATCTTGGATGGGTATGAGTTGGGGTTATGGCAGTTAGCCCCGAATACCTGGGTCAACGTACTTGGCTATGTGGCCGGGTGCGAACTGCACGGGGTGGAGCCGAGCTTCGAGGCTTTCGCCCACATGAACTACCTCAGCCGGACTCCTAAGGCAGGCGGTACCGGCTGGTATCAATTGACGAGCCACAGGGGCTACCTCATGACGAGAGGTAAAGCAAATAAATGGAAGGACTGGCGGAGCACCTTCCTCATCATTGAGAGTTCAGACACAGAGCTGAACAAGCGCTTCAACAGGTGGAACAGGAATCCGCCCCTTCTTGCAGGCGGCCGCAGCATGCCGCCTGTTCCCCCCAAGGCTAAGAAAGAGATCCTAGATAAAGGACTCTTCAAAGTAGAGTCGAAGGTGAACTCTACTTCAGGGGTACGAGAGCAAGTACCCCTGCACTGCGTCCCGAGCTTCAAATGGCTCTACGACGAGTACTTTTTGGCCGCCTGTGGCCTCAGCAGTCGGTGCTCAAGAGGTAGCCGGCCTGTCGAATGCTCTGCTTTTCCGTGCATTTCTTGTTATGACTTATTAACTTTGCTATTTGTTTTTGCAGCAGACGCCATGAGCAAAATTACCGCCTCCAAGACTGCGGCGGCCATGTTGCGGGCCTCCATCATGCAACAGTCTTCAACCGACTCCCCCAACAAGGGGGCACCCTTGGTGGGCTTCGAACCTTTCACCCTCTTTTTGGAGTTGTGTTTATGTATATACTGACTCTTTTCTTCTTTTTTAGACGGGCGCTCCAAGAGCTTCTTCTTCCCAACAGCCGGACCCCAAGGCCCGGAGGACGACTGTTGCGAGCTCTCCTGGTTCTGCCAGGAAACATGCGGCGGCTGAGAAACAGTCGACCACTTCTTCTAAAACTCCAGCTGGGCCACCTAGAAGTATGAAATTGTCCTTGTAAATTTTAGACTTGCTCCCTTCTTTACTAGGTCTAATCCGTTTGTTTATGCTTGATGCAGCCGGCCGTTAGGAGCCTGACTTGGTCGAGGTGGCCAAGTCTATGATCAAGGCCGTTCCTCCAGCTGAAAAGGAGGCGGTCAGGGGTGTCGGCACCCTTGACCTAGACGGGATTGCAGGGGTCCTTGCTGAGGTATACTTAGCATATTTTTGAGTATTTGAATTCCAGGACGCCTGTTTTCTTTTGTTTGGACACTGACGCCTGTTCCCCTTTGTACTTAGGCCCTGCTCCGAGTGAACGACCTTCGCAAGCCGCTTAACCGGAAGAACAAAGAGGTAAAGGCTGCAAAAGCTATGGTCGCCTCTGACTGTGATAAGGCAATGTTTCAAATTGCCCAAAATGAAGTTCTGACCATTGATATTCTTTATTATCAGGCGCAGGCTATCGCCGCTATCCGGGCTCAGTTAGAGGCGGCCCAGAAGAGGAATAGCGAGCTGGAGGCGACCATCAACAACCTCAAGGCCGAGCTGACACCTCTTCGCCAAAAGATGTCCTCATACGAAACCTTGGAGAAATCCTTGGCGAGCGTAAAGGTACGCCTGGTGACCCAGGAGAAGAGTCTTACTCAGGAGCTCTCGGAAAAGGCCGAGGAAGAAAAGAAAGAGCTGGTCCGGGAGATGATGGAAGACTCTGCTCAAATCCAGCGCATGACTTGGGGCCGCCTCTTCCCCAATGCCAACTTTGCCTCATAGGAAAAAACGTACCGCCAGTGTTCTGATAGATATAATCAGGAGATCCTGGCGGCTGCTGAGGATGAGGCGTTGACAGCTGCTGAGGAAGAGGCGTTGGAGGAGGAGGAGCAGCCGGTAGTGGCGCTTGTGCCGCTTGGGGGTAATGCATCATAGAAGGATGCAGCTGAAGCCGAGTCAAGCAAAAAGAGTGCTGACCAGGCGGCAGCTGCTAATATTGAAGATCTGCCCCCTTCTTAAGCTTTATGTCTTCTTTCCACGGCCTGCGTGCCGTTTTTTTTTGTATTTACCCGGCCAGGGGGCCGGGGATCTGAATATTTTGCCGGTCTTTAAAGATCGGCTTCTTTTTAATGAATATTTTTGTTTTGCTTCAAATTTGTTTAAGTATTGAATATTCTGATATCCAATTGTACACTATACCGACTGTTTTACATGGCCTATGCCCCTGGACGACTGGTTGTCTGTTTCCAGGCTAGACGATCAGTCGGCCATTTATCAAATCGGTATTCGAACCATTTTAAAGACTTGATCCCCTTTAGGCAGGCGGTTCTTTCATATAAAATTAACCAAGTAGGAAAGTGGTTTCCTACTTGTCATGTTTTTAGGCTAGAGACTTTAGGCCGTCTAGGCCGACTGTATGAACACCTTTTTAGTTTCAAACTAAAATTTTTAGGGAGTGACCAAGTAAACATGATTGTTACCTAGTCGCCAAGTAACTGAGTAGTAGAGGTATCAAGCGGTGGATACCGGTTGCTCCCCTTTATTCGCCAATGTTTGTTGGCTTTTAACTCATAAGTTGTTAACGTAGCAGGAGTAGTGGTTGAGAGCCCCTGTTTTCTAAAAACAGGCGGACGACTCATACCTTTTAGGCTCCAGACTAAGTTTGAGAGAGTGACTATGAGTTAACTTTGGAGTTACTCAGTCGCCGTCACTCCGGCTTGAGTAGTAAAGGTACCAGGCGGCGGAGGCCGGCTGAACCTTTTGATTTGCCAATGTTTGTTGGCTATGAACTCAAGAGGTACCCCCTGCATTTATCCCAACTAATACAGGCGGTCATCTGACTCAGATGTCAACTGCTACCACTGGTTTAGTTAGTGATAGAGTTATCCTTGTCTCTAAAACGGCTACGTGGTTGCCCTTGGGGACAGTCGTATAGGTGCCGTGTAATTAGTTTATAGAGCAATGTTCCACCCAAAAGGGAGCTGCTCTCTGCGACGAATTTCATCCGGAGGGATGTCGCCGGACGCCTGCTATGATGTTGGGACAAGTCGTATTAGTTTTGAAGATTTGATCAGTTGGCTTGGCGCCTGGTCTGATCATTCGGCCTGTGGCCTTGGTTAGTTCTTGGTGAACGTAGGTGCTAAGTAAAAGGAGGGTAGCCGCCTGTTTAGGCACAGGGTCGGCCAGACCCTGATCATTTTTAGTTAAGTATTAAGGGGGTGGCTGTGTGTTTGGAACCAGTCGGCCCTCTTCTATGGAGAGTAGCCGACTATATGTCCAGACGGCGTGCCCCTATGGTGGTAGAGTAAAATATTCAATGGAGAGTAGCCGACTGTAAAGGTACAGGCGGCATGCCCCTCTGAAGATGAGTAAAATACTCAATGGAGAGTAGCCGACTGTAAAGGTACAGGCGGCATGTCCCTCTAAAGAGTAAAATACTCAATGGAGAGTAGCCGACTGTAAAGGTACAACCGGCATGTCCCTCTGAAGATAGAGTAAAATACTCAATGGAGAGTAGCCGACTGTAAAGGTACAGACGGCATGCCCCTCTAAAGATAGAGTAAAATACTCAATGGAGAGTTGCCGACTGTAAATGTATAGGCGGCCTGCCCCTCTTAAGTAAGAATAAAAATTAAACATGGAGGGTAGCCGACTGTTTGTCAGCAGGCATGCCCCTCTTAGTACAAAATTGAATATTAAGTATGCTAACTTTTATTAAGTAGCCCTTGACTATTTACATCATTCAAAAGAAATATTTCTTAAGATTATCTACATTCCAAGTTCGAGGCAACGGTTGTCCGTCTGGTGTTCCCAGACGGTAGGTACCGTCCCTGACTTCTTCACAGATTCGGTAGGGTCCTTCCCAGTTGGGAGTTAGTTTGCCAGACTCATTAGCCCTACCAACTGCTTCCATTTTTCTAAGTACAAAGTCCCCCACTTTGAGTGGACGCCTGTGTACTTTTTTGTTGTATGATCTAGTCATTCTCAGGCGGTAAATTTCATGGCGCAAGACAGCATTGCCCCTCCTTTCAGGAAGTGAGTCTAATGCCAGGCGCATGGCTTCCCAGTTTGCCTCTTCGTCATATAGCATTACTCGAAGAGTCGGCTCGTAGTGTTCTATTGGAAGAACAGCTTCCGTACCATAAGTTAGGAGGAATGGAGTTTCTTGCAATTCCTTGGTCACCCAACCAGCTTTTGAGAACAGACGTCTCAAATTGGGGACCATTATCAAAAACCATAGACATGGGAACCCCGAACCGAGTGATTACATTTTTCCAAATGAATGAAATTACATCCTTCATATTGATTCCCTTTACAGCCTCCGCCTCTACCCATCTAGTGAAGTAGTCGACGGCAACAAGTATGTACCTCCTTCCGCCTGTAGCAGGCGTATATGGACCCAGAATATCCATGCCCCACTTAGCAAACGGTAGTGGGCTATGAATGGTAGTGAAGTCAGTAGCCGGACGGTGAATTAGCTTGCCAAACCTTTGGCACTTGTCATATTTTTTCACCATCACCATCGCATCTGCTTCTAAAGTAGGCCAAAAGTAGCCCTGCCGCCTTGCCCGTTGAGCAAGCGTCCTACCGCCTATATGGGAAGCACAGTAACCAGAGTGAAGATCGTCCAGTATCTCTCGCCCCTTTTCTGGAGTAACACACTTTAAGAAGGGTTGAAGGTACCCCCTTTTGTGAAGTTCTCCCTTTATTATTTCAAAACTGGTTGCTCGTTTTTTCAATGCTGCCGCCTGTTGATGATCATCCGGCAGGGTACCGTTTGTCAGATATGCCCTGATTGGATCCATCCAGCTTGAGCTTCTGTCTAAGATTCCAATAGGTTCTTCCTCAATGCTTCTCCTCTCCATTACTTCCCAAAAAACAGTTCGAGAAGTATCACAGGAGGCGGATGATGCTAATTTTGAAAGTGGATCCGCCTGGTTGTTTTCTGATCTCGGCACTTGGGTCAGATGGAAATCCTCAAGGGAGCCGACTACTTGTCGGACCGCCTGTAAATACTTGATCATGGCCGGATTGGTTGCTTCGTATTCGCCATTGTACTGACTCACTATCAATTGTGAATCGGAACAGGCGTCTATTTTTCTTGCCCCTGCCGCCTTGCACATGCGGATTCCGGCTAGTAAAGCTTCATATTCTGCCTCATTGTTTGAGGCCTGAAAACTGAAGCGTAGAGCATACTCGTACATGTCGCCCTCTGGCGACTGACATATGACGCCTGCTCCACAACCATTTGAAGTAGAGCTTCCTTCCACATATACCTTCCAGACTTGGTCTGTAACTTGAGAGTCAGGAGGACGAGTCATCTCAACAATAAAGTCAGCAAAGGCTTGCCCCTTCACTGCTTTTCTAGGCTCGAAAGTAACTTCGAGGCTCTGTATTTCTATGGCCCATTTGATCATTCGGCCTGACGACTCCATGATGGTCAGTGGCCGCTTGATAGGTTGGTCTGTATACACGACGACTGCATGTGCCAAAAAGTAGGGCTTCAATTTTTTAACAGCTATGAAGAGTGCAAGACAAAATTTCTCCACTAAGGGATACCTCAACTCGGCATTTTTCAGTACATGACTGACAAAGTAGACCGGGAGCTGACAGCCGTCTCTTTCAGCAAGGAGAACAGCGCTTAACGCATGATCAGAGACGACCAGGTACATGTAGAGTACTTCTTTGGAAAAAGGGCTGACCAGCCTCGGCAAGGAATGCAAGTGAACTTTCAATTTCTGGAAGGCCGCCTCAGCATCCGGCCCCCATTCAAACCTTGCCTTTTTCTTAATTGCATGGAAAAAAGTATAGGCATTTATCGCCTGATCGGCTTAGAAATCTTCCCAAGGCCGCCAGACAACCTGTTAACTTCTGAACCTCTCGGATGGTACGAGGCGACTGCATGTCAATGACCACCTGCACCTTCTCAGGGTTCGCCTCTATTCCTCTCTGATTGATAAGGAATCCGAGAAATTTCCCAGACTCAACTCCAAAGACACATTTCTTGGGATTGAGCATGACATGGTGCCGCTTGAGTATGGCGAAAGTTTCTCGGAGGTCCGACAGATGATCTTTCTGAAGTTTAGACTTGACAATCATATCATCAATATATGCCTCGACATTTCTCCCAATTTGATCAAAGAACACAGTGTTTATCATTCGCTGGAAAGTGGCCGGGGCATTCTTAAGACCAAACGGCATGACCGTGTAACAGTATAACCCCTGATCAGTGACGAAGGCCATCTTCTCCTGATCTTTCTTCCATAAAGGAATTTGATGGAAACCAGAGTAGGCGTCCATAAAGCTCATCAAAGCATGGCCGGCTGTTGAGTCGACCAGGTTATCAATTTTAGGCAGAGGGTAACTGTCTTTGGGGCACGCCTTGTTTAAGTCTGTGTAGTCTACACACATTCGCCAGGTTCCATTCGGCTTTTTAACAAGCACCACATTTGCAACCCAGTCTGGGAAGTAACATTGCCGAATGAACCCTACATCTAGTAATTTTTTAACTTCGGCGGCTGCCGCCTGACTTCTTTCTTCGACATGGTTCCGCTTCTTCTGCCGTACCGGCTTCTTTTTCGGATCCACGGCCAGTTTATGTACCGCCAGATCAGGACTCATGCCTAGCATTTCATGGACTTCGAATGCAAAGATGTCCTTGTATTCTTTCAATAGTTTGTGAAAGTCGTCACCCAGGACTCTCAGAGCAGTCGTCCCAACTTTGACTGTTCGCTCAGGACGTGAGTCGTCTAAGATCAAGTCCGTATGCTCACCAGCCGGCTGAGGGCGGAATTCATCCGACCGCTCCTCTGCCAATGATTGCTATTTTCTGTCTTTTCTTGCGGCCCTTGTCTGGGATGCCTTTCTCTTCTTGCCGCCTGCTTCTTGAACAGGCGCACTCTCCTTGACATTGTCAAGGTCTATTTTTCCACCACTCGACCCAGTGGCCATAACAGTGGGCTTGACATCCGAGAGATAGCACTCTCGGGCCATCCTCTGATCTCCCCTTAGGGACCCGGCTGTTCCATTATCCCTCTCAAACTTGAGCAACATAAGAGATGGGATTATAACAGCCTTGGAATTATTCAGGGTTGGTCGTCCCAGAATCATGTTGTAGGCCGAGAGTTCTTCTACTACCAGGAACCGGACTACCATGTGTCGTCCTTCCCCTTTTTCGCCCAGGCGGATGGGTAAATCCACTCGTCCCACTGGGTGGACTCCTCCTCCTCCAAACCCTACTAAAGCGTGGGATGTCGGATGTATGCAATCAGTCTGATATTTTAGTTTCGACAGACATTTTCTACTGATGAGATCTGAGGAGCTTCCGGTATCAATGAGGATTCGGCCAACTCTCTGATTGGCCACTTTACATTCAATAACGATAGGGTCGTCATGCGGCCCTCGTACCCCTCCTAGATCTTCTTCAGTGATGACAATCTCAGGAAATGAATATTTGGAGGGCCGTTCTTGGTGAACGGAATTTACATCTAACCGTCTGATATTGTCTTTGTTGCCCCTAATAGTGGGGCCGCCTCCTGAGAAGCCGCCTGTAATGGTGTAGACGACTGCATCATCTGTATCGGAGCTGTCGGCCTGTTGATTCTTTTTGGTCGACTGCTTTTTTGAGGAAGTTTTCCCCGTAGGTTTCTTGACATAAGTGTCAAGATCACCTTGCTCAGCCAGGCGGTCCAGATACCGCATGAGACTGATGCATTCATTGGTGTGATGACCAACATCTTCATGATAAGCACATAATTTTTCTTGGTTTCGGTTGTTTGCAGAACCCTTCATGGGGACCGGCTTCTCAATTGAGATCCGTCCCTTGATTTCCTTTAGGATAAACTGGCTATCCTTGTTAAACGCAAACTTTGGGGAGTATGGTTTGAATTCTTTTTTCTTTTTCTGGGCTGACTGTTTAGAGGAATCAGCCGCCCAGACTTCTTTTCTCTTCTCGTTATTTACATACACAGTCGTCCTTCTCTTTTGTCGGACCTTTTCCCGTCTGACTGTTTTACCGTACTACAAAGATCAGTCGCCTGTATATAGGCTTCCGCTTCAATCAAGGCCTCTTGAAGAGTCGCCACCCTCTTTCGGACCAAATCAAATTTGAAGGTCGACCCGTCTTTGAGACCTCTGAAAAAGTCAGTATAGGCTACTTCATCCGATAACCCTTGAATCTGTATTCTCATTAGGTTAAACCGCCTGATGTAAGAACGAAGCCCCTCCTTCTCGCCCTGCTGAATTGTTCCTAAATCAAGGGTCGTCTTCTTCGCAGGGATGTTCATGGCGAAGTTGGAGGTGAATAAGTAAGCAAGCGTCTTGAAGTTATTTACACAACCAGTCGGCAGGTTGCCGAACCATTGTTGTGCGATTCCTTTGAGAGTCGCTGGGAAACACTTGCACCAAGTGGGATCATCCAACCCTTGAAGGTACATCAGGTTGGTGAATGCCATCAGATGGTCTTCTGGGTTAGTAGTGCCGTCATAGGCGCCTACTAATACATTTTTCACTTTGGCCGGCTGAGCGGCTTCAGTAATTTCCTTGGAGAAGGCCGACGGCTGTTCACCAAGTCTAAGCAACCGTAGCTGCCAGTCCATAGGTTGGACATTTCTTGTTGCATGTCCACCAAACGGAGGTGGCTGTAAAAAATACTGTTGTTGCGGTACAAACGGTAAGTTTGGTACCGCCTGGTTGCTATGAAAGCCGGACTGACGGGAGGTGCCGCCTGACTGACTCTCACGATACGACTGAGTATGCCTCATTGAGGTATTTCGCAGACTGTCTTGGAAGTTTGAAGTAGAGGCCGACTCTGACAATCGGCTACTCTTCTTCTGCTCTAGCAGTAGCCGAGCGTCTGTGTATGTTTTCCTCGACCCGTCCGCCTGAATATGACGAACAGGTTTCCTATTTCCTGGAGTAGGGAAACGGTATTTTGTGAAATCAAGGGCAGGTGGCTCCCACTTCCTAGATTTAGGATGAGGGGTCGCCTCTCGCCCTTGAACTAGTTTCCTCTTCAGTGAAGTGGAGGGTTTCTTAGCCGACTGCTCCTTGTCCAGAGCAGGCGGCTTCTTGTTGATCAACTCGTGAATTTCTCCCTTGAAGTCCCTCATGAAGGTCATGAGTTCGTTCCTTGTGATGGGAGCAGACCCATCAGTCGGCTGCTGCCGAACAGGCGGTGCGCCTGCTGGCTCGCTTCCTGTTTGAAGATGTTCCCGTTCCCTCCTTTCGGTATGACGGGTACGTCGGGCCCTTAGGGTCCCGTCTGAAGCTGTGTGAGCTTCAACTTCAAATTCATTCTCAGTATCGTGGTCCGACTGAACTAGAGGGTCGTCCAGGGGACGCCTCTCTTCAGGAGTCGGTACAAACGTGGATGCCATCTCAGAAGTACTCTCCCCACAGACGGCGCCAAATGTTTCGGGGTTTTCTGATGTCCTGCGGGAGAGTTACAATTCCTAGACTGGAACCGGACGCCTGTACCTGCAAAACAAACGGATGCTCCGGATGGTTGGAGATCCGCCTCCGACGGTCAAGTTAGTACTTGATTAAGGAGTAATTAATGCGGAAATTAAAGTGATTGGGTCTCTCTAGGTGAGAGTGTTTAATGTGTGTAATCTGCGTTTTTAGCGTGTTCCCTCCCTTAATGAGGATTAAGGGAGGTATTTATAACCTCGGGAAACGTGTCAATCTAGGTTTAGGTTAACCTTGGGCTGATTGGGCTTCCCTCGGAAGTTGGGCCTAGGTGACCGGTTATCCCAGGTATCATGGGAAGGACACGTGTCGTGTCGTAATTGGTCCATAGTGGACGGATCATTGCTTGACACGTGGCAGGCTCCTATTGGCCCATGTGACGGACACATGGCGGAACCTGACTGGTCCACTTGTCAGATGGTGATTGGTGGGAAAAAATCCCCTAATCAGAACCCTTCGGGTCGAACCCAATCGAATCACCGATTCGAGATGACGAATTAATCCAAAAGGATTTAATGAGTCGAAAGAGTTTTACGAATACAGACATCGAAAATCGAGCCTAGGGCGTCGAGACCGAGCGTCGCAAAATCACAAGCAACAAGTATGAGCGTAGCCGTAGCTAGGCTAGGCTAGCTCATCGCATGCATAGGTGCACCATATGTGTGCTAGGCGCACCATGGTTTGCTAGGCGAGGCACAAGTGTTAGGCGCCATCGCAGCCCTAGCATCATGCCCAGGTGCGCATGGCTAGCCTATCGCACCAAGCACAGCCATCGCAGCTCTAGGCACTGGCGCATAGACCTGTGCGTGCATGCGTCGCACCATCGCAGCCCTATCGCGCCAATCACAGCACCCACATGTGCGTGCATGTGCGTGGGCAATGTCGCAACACCCTAGCATCACGCACAGCACCATCGCAGTGCTAGGCACATGCGTGTGTGCGTGTTTGTGTGCACCATCGCCCAGCGTACGTGTGCTCGCAATGAGGCACCGAGCTGTGTGCTTGCGTGCGTGCCTTCGCATGGCAGCACCAAGCACAACAAGCTAGCAAGCAACACCAAGCCCAGCGTACGTGGCTCGCTAGCAGCACGCATGTTAAGCCTTGCGTGCGTGAGTGCGCTGGCTGGGCTGTGCGTATGCTGGCTTAGCTGGCTGGCTGTGCGAGAGGGCTTGTGCGAGTGGGTGTGCTTGCTAGGCAGCAGCACTATGCTAGCAGCGCCAGCTCCCAACAGCTCGCAGCGTGCTAGGGGCTGATGCGTGCTAGGCCAGTGCGTGCTAACACTGCTTGCTAGCACAGCAAGCTGGCTGGCTGCCCAGCCTTAATGCTAGGCGCCATGTGGCAGCTTGGCAGCCAAGGCAGGCTGCCAGCCCAGTTGTCTATGAGATGCCGGTTTTGGTGAGGGGTGGGGACCGAGCTTGGGCAAAGCCTTAAGGAGCAAGGCAATGGTCCCCCCACCCATTCATGGTCCTCACCTAACCTTCTCTCTCCACTTGACACTTGTTGCATTGTGATTGTGTTTATTTATTAATTTATTTAAGAAATAAATTAATTAGCAAATTAAACATTCTCCCACATTGGTTGGGGAATGAAATGCAAGGGTTCATTTCCCTATAAATACCAAGCTTGGGTATTGGGAAAGGAACAACCTTGAGTGGAATTAAAAAGGCAACTCTAAGAAAGAGTAAACCTTTGATTCGTAAAACTCATAGTTATTTTTTCCGGGTCTTGACTAACCTTCAAGACTTAGGACGCTCGGGTCGGGTCGAGGGTACGATCCGTCGGAGATCTCCTCTTTTCGGGATTTTAAAGTAAGAGCTCTTTGGGAGCGAAGCACGCGTCAAAGGTATAATTCTTGTTCTTAATCTTGTTTGATTAAGTTTATTATACTTGTTTAATTGCTATAATTAAGGGGCGGGTCTTGGTGGGTTTCCTTCCGCGTAGTGTCGGGTCACTACGAAACCCTACAGTTCAATGGCCCCAGTAGTGGTGTTCAACACGATAGTACCCACAGCTTGACGGCGGGTATTATCATAAGCACGGAACCCTTGAGTGGAAGAACCAATTCCTCATCTTTTATGTCAAGCTTCTTCACAATGCAAAGCGGACATACAATAAATGCTTAGGCATTATCAACTAGGCTCATAGGGACATTCATTTGTCTGCAAACCACAGTAAGGTGCAGGGCTTTGTTATGTTGATCCACTCCCGGGAGTAAATCCTTGTCGGAAAAAGAAATCAGATGTTGTACTCGGTAATTCAGTAGTAAGGAAGCTGACTAACCCTTAAAGAGTCATGTCACTATTAACTTCTACCTTCTTAAGAGCATTCATCACAACCTTTCGATGCTCATAGGAGGTAGCCAAAAGCTTCCATACGTTCATTTCCACCTTTGTCTTTTGAAGTTGCTTGATCACATCGTTGCTTGAGGGTCGATGGGATCAACTATTAGTTGTGCATGTGATGGAGATGGAGGTGGTCTAGGTTGTTGCAACCTTCCATTCCTGGTGAGGACCTTGACCTCGAGATCGCCCCAAACATCTTTACTAACTTCATAATTGACGACGCCAAGAGGTAGACATGCCATGTCTTTGAGATAGACGTCTTCATCGTCACTATCCCAAATTCCATTAACTTCTGTATAACTTGGAATAAAAATAATTTCTGGCAGAGGTTCATCCACAAATTGAATGAGTAGCGACAGATCAAAGGAGACTTCATCTCCCGTGATAGTCAAAGCATCAAAAAGAGGACCTATTTGAATATTAAGCTTCTTGGCCCCTAGAGGGACAGGAAGCTGATTGGCATCAATCAGGTCTTGAATTGCATCCTTCAACTCCTAGCATTGTTCGGTAGTATGACCCTTACCTTGGTGAAACTTGCAATGAGCATTAGGGTCATAGCTAATACTTCTATTCTCAGGTCTGGGCTCTGGAAATGGCCCAATAGGCATGATTAATCCTTGACTGTGCAGGCAATCAAAAGCAATATCATAATTCATTCCCAAAGGTGTGTAAACCCTCCATTTCCTTTGGAATTTTTGTGTGGGAGCATTGAGAGCTAACACATCACTGATATTGTACTGGCTAATGTTGTTAGTAGCATTATTGGGCTTGGAAGACGAAGAAGAAGGATTGTTGTTCTTCTTGTTTTTCCAAGTATTATTGTTATTGTTACTACCACCAGTAGACTTGATCAACTCATTTTCGATCTCTATGCTCACACTGTACACATCTTCAAAAGTGTTCAAAGGCAAGAACCTAAGATGTTGCTTGTTGTAATACTCTGTATTTTTATAATATTTTTTTATATATAAATTATTTATTTTATTTATTTTTATAAATTAAAATGTTTTTTTTCATTTTAAAATAAACTAATTTTTAAATATTATGTAAGTGTGTATAAAATAATATGAGTCATAAATTGAGGCAACAAAAGTATTTTGAATTGGGTCATGTTTATTTAAATAGTTAGATAAACTTTGTTGGGAAATTAAGGACACTTAAGAGCCCAACAAATGGCCCCAAAGGAAAAAGTTAAGGAGAAGTAGGATTTAGTAATGACAGTATTATAATTATGAGTTTTTGTTTTAAAACCTAAGGTTTTTCACTCTAAAATCATAATTGTCAGATTTCACAAAAACCCCAAAAGTTTTCTCTTTATTTTCTCTCTCCTTTTTCCTCTCTTTTTCCTCTCTCTATCGCACGCCTCTCTCTCTCTCTCCTCTTTCCCTTACGGCCGTCAGCCACCGGTGCCACCACCGACCATCGGTGACCACCGCCCTCCTTATTCTCTCTCTCCTCTTTGCAGTTTCGTATAAAAGAAAAAAAAATTAAAAAAAAACTTTCTTTCTCTCACAAATTTAATTCTATTGTTTTGTTAATTTTAAAGCATGATATTGATTATGTTTTAATATTAATTTTGGGTATTTGATGTTAATAAATTATTCATATAATTTTCAGATTTTAATTTAATCAAAAACCCCAATTTATAAACCTTGGAATTTGAGAATTAATGTATACGATTAGGGTTTGGTCCTAGGTTATTGTTAATGTTAATTAATGGTTTAAACATGTTTTTAATGAGTTTAAAGCCCTTAAATTAATGCTTGAATTTATTTATGCACACTACTTCTTAAATATTGAGTTAGGGTTTGATTACCCATAAAAGGGAAAAGGTTTTAATGATTTAAATATTATTTCCTAGTCTATTATTGATGTTTTATATTAAATGAGTGCGCTGTAATTTCATTTAAGTCATAAAACCTAAGTCTTTTTGAAAAGATTTGAATTACCCACTTAAAGAAAAGGTTTAATGGCTTTTATGTCATTAAATTGGGTTGATTAGTAAAGTATAAAGAGTATTATAGTTGCTTGAAATTTGTGAGAATAGTGGATTAATTACACTACTACATTTAAGAGCTAATACAACGGCTTTTTCCGTTGTATTAGGTGTCAAAAACCGTTGTATTAGACCTAATACAATGGCTAGCGACCGTCACATTTGCTTGGGTTGGATTAGGTCTAATACAACGGCAAAAGTGACCTAATCCAACGAATTGAGCAATCCGTTGGATTAGGTTCCCTTTTTTTGTTTTTGGGAATAATTGGACCTAATCCAGCGGATTGAGGAATCCGTTGGATTAGGTATCTACCTAATCCAACGGATTGCTCGCCCAATCCGTTGGATTAGGTCCTTTTTTTTTTAATCCGTTGTATTTGATTAGGGGATTTTTTTCCTACCAATCATCATCTAACAAGTAGACCAATTAGGCCATGCCATGTGTCCACCACATGGGCCAATAGAAGCCTGCCACGTGTCAGGCGTTGATGTGGCCTCCGTATACCAAACATGCCACCTAGGCCCACTTTCCAAGGGAAGCCCAGTCAGCCCTAGGTTGACCTAAACCTACTATTTGACACGTTTCCTAAGGTTAGAAATACTCTAAATAATCCTCATTAAGGGGGATTTACCAATTAATTACACTCACCTAGAGAACCTAAACACACTGATCACTCCTCCCCTAGAGGAACCAGAACTCCCAACCTTTACTTTTCCGCACTATTCAATCCTCAAACAAGTACTACTTTGATCGTCGGAGGCGGAACTCCCACCACAAGGAGTCTCCGTTGTTTTACAGGTACAAGCGCAAGGATACCAGTCCTGGAATTGTAACTCTCCCTTAGGACATCAGAAAACCCCGAAACATTTTGGCGTCGTCTTTGGGGAGAGTACTTTCGAGATGGCATCACAGTCTGTATCGACTCAGAGCGAGTGGCGTCCTATGGACGACCCTCAGGTCTATAGTGACCAGGATACCGCAAATGAGGTTGAGGTTGAGACTCATACGGCCCCAGACGGGACCTTACGAGCTCAACGAACCCGTTCTTCTGAAAAGAAGGAACGAAAAGATTGCCAGGTTGGATCTAGTAAACCTGTCGGCCAGCCGTTTGATCATCAACAGGCGGCCGAGGGATCTTCTCCCATCACTAGAAGTGAACTCATGACTTTCATGCATAACTTCAAAGGGGAGATCCAGGATCTCTTTAATAAGAAGACGCCTGCTCCCTCCAAGGAGCAGTCGGCTAGAAAACCTTCTCAGTCTGGAAGAAGGAAACCTGTACAGGGTCGAGAGGTGACTCCTCACCCTAATTCTAGGAAGTGGGAGCCGCCTGTGATTGACTTAACAAAGTGTCGCTTTCCCTCACCAAAGAAGAGAAAGCCTATTAGTCAAGTACAAGCGGATGGGTCAAAGAAAACTTACTCAGATGCTCGACTGTTGCTAGAGCAGAAGAAGAATGACCGACTGTCAGAGGCGGCCTCTACTTTAGATTTTCAAGATAGTTTGCATAATACCTCCCTGAGGTATACTCAATCAAATTATGAGAGTCAGACAGGAGGTACCTCCCATCGGTCCGGATCTCATAAAGATCAGTCGGTACCAAATGTACCATTCGTACCGCAACAACAATACTTCTTGCAGCCTCCTTTGTTTGGAGGACAGGCGGCAAGAAACGTCCAACCATTGGATTGGATGAAAGGAATGGTGTCCTTCCAATAAGTGTATTATTCCAATAGAGGGTTCAGAATTATTACAGATGTAATTCTTCAGTAAGGTCAAGTGATCGGAATGCCTAGGTGGAGGTCGCTTCCGATCAGTAATATCAGGATACAATTGATATTACAGCTTAATCTTAACTGAACCCTTCGGGTCAAACCCAATCGAATCTCCAATCCGAGACGTCGAATTAATCCGAAAGGATTTAATGAGTTGACAGAGTTTTACGAATACAGACGTCGGAAATCGAGCCTAGGGCGTCGATACCGAGCGTCGCAAAATCACAATCGACAAGCATGAGCGTAGCCATAGCTAGGCTAGGCTAGCTCATCGCAAACCTGGGTGCACCATGTGTGTGCTAGGCGCACCATGGTGTGCTAGGCACCATCGCAGCCTAGGCGCACCCTAGCAGCCCATCGCAAGCTAGCATGGGTGCCTAGGTGCGCATGGCAGCCATCGCAGGCCACACAGGCACCAGGCAGCCCATAGCAGCTAGCAAGCATGCTAGCGTGGTGCCTGGGTGCATATGGCGCCTATCGCAGGCCATGGCATCACAAGGCGCACCATCGCAAGCACTAGGTGCTGCGTGCGTGCGTGCTTGGCGTGGCAGCACCATCGCAAGCACCAGGTGCTAGCGTGGCTGGCTGCCTGGCAATGGGCCGCCATGTGCGTGTGCTTGAGTGCTAGCCTTCGCATGGAAGCACTCAGCATCGCAGCACATGCGAGGGGCTGCGCGCCAGCTCGATGCTAGGGCCTAGCACTCGCAGCCACGCACACTAGCCTCGCACAAAGCAGCCTCGCATGTGATGCGTGTGGGCTGGCAGTGCGTGGTGCGTGGCGCATGGCTGGTGCGTGTGCGTGCAATGCCTGGCTGGGTGCTAGGCAGCAACGCCACGCATGCGAGTGTGTGTACGTGCGCACATGCCTCGCATCAAGCACAAGCAGTGCTAGGCACTGGCTAGTGCTAGTGTAGGCATCGTGCTAGTGCGTGTGTACGATGGGGTATGCGAATGGTGCGGGGGAGCAGTGTGGCCAACATGCGTGGCTCGCAAGCAGCACGCATGCTGACTGTGCTAGCAGTGAGGTGCGAAGAGTGAGTGCGTGGGCTGCTGGGGCTAATGCCAGCACTCGGTGCTAGCAGCGCCCAGCGCCAGCACGTAGCACCAGCACAACCCAGCATCAGCGTGCACTGGCTGGCTGACTGGGTGCTGGGCAACAAGGCACGCTAGCTGGCAGCCCCAGCTGGCACGCTAGCTGGCAGCCAGCTAGTACACCTTGACCCGGTTTTTGGCATGGTGTGTGGGGACCAATACATGGCCTTGGGGATCAAGGCAATGGTCCCCCCAAGACTTGGTCCCCACTTGGCTTTCTCTATATTTGTGCCAAGTGTCGATTTGTGATTGAGTTGATTAATTATTTAATTTTGGAATTAAATAATTAACATTTTACCAACTCTCCCACATTGATGGGTGATTGGAAATCAAGGGATCATTTCCCTATAAATACCAAGCTTGGTATTGGGATTTGAGACAACCTTGAGTGGAATTAAAAAGGCAACTCTAGAAAAGAGTAAACCTTTGATTCGTAAAACTCATAGTTATTTTGTCCGGGTCTTGACTAACCTTTAAGACTTGGGACGCTCGGGTCGGGTCGAGGGTACGATCCGTCGGAGATCTCGTCTTTTTCGAGATTTTGAAGTAAGAGCTCCTTGGGAGCGAAGCACGCGTCAAAGGTATAATTTTTATCCTTAATCTTGTTTGATTAAGTTTATCATGCTTGTTTAATTTCTTTAATTAAGGGGCGGGTCTTGGTGGGTTTCCTTCCGCGTAGTGTCGGGTCACTACGAAACCCTACATTGGCAACCACGGTTGCTCAGACTTGGAGAACAATCGTCCACCTTCTCCAAGGAAATTATTGAGGCCGCCCAGCCGGCCAAAGTGAAGAATGTGTTAGTAGGCGCCTATGACGACACTACTAACCTAGAAGACCATCTAATGTTGTTCACCAACCTAATGTACCTCCAAGAGTTGGATGATCCCACTTGGTGCAAGTGCTTCTCAGCCACTCTCAAGGGAATCGCACATCAATGGTTCGGCAACCTACCGACTGGTTGTGTGAATAATTTCAAGACACTTGTCTACTTGTTCATCTTCAATTTTGCTATGAACATCCCTGCTAAAAAGACGACCCTTGACTAAGGGACCATTTAGCAGGGTGAGAAGGAGGGACTCCGTTCTTACATTAGGCGGTTTAACTTGATGAGGATTCAAATACAAGGGCTACAGGATGAGGTAGCCTACAGTGACTTTTTCAGAGGTCTTAAGGATGGGTCGACTTTCAAGTTTGACTTGGTCCGAAAGAGAGTTGCGACACTCCAAGAAGCATTAATTGAAGCAAAAGCCTATGTACAGGCGACTGATCTTTGTACACTGGAAAACAGTCGGATGGAAGGAGGTTTGACAAGAAAGAAAGCCGACCAAAGAAGGCAGCAAATAAAGATGAGAAAAAGCGAAAAGAAGTCTGGTCGGCCGACTCCTCTGCATAGTCGGCCCAGAAAAAGAAGAAATAATTCAAACCATACTCTCCCAAGTATGCGTTTAACAAGGATAGCCAAGCTATCCTCAAAGAAATCAAGAGTCGGATCTCAATCGAGAAGCCGGCCCCCATGAAGGGTTCTGCAAGCAATCGGAACCAAGAAAAATTCTGTCATTTTCATGAGGACATTGGTCATGAAACCAATTTATGTATAAGCCTCATGCGCTACCTAGACCGCCTGGCTGAAAAAGGCAACCTTGACTCCTATGTCAAGAAGTCCAAGGGGAATGCTCCCCCCAAGCACAAGCAGTCGGCCAAGAAGAATCATCGGCAGGCCGACAGTTCAGATACTGACAATGCTGTCATTTACACTATAGCAGGCGGCTTCTCAGGAGGCGGCCCCATTATCAGGGGCAACAAAGACAATATCGGGCGGTAAGATGTGAATTCCGTTCACCAAGGACGGACCGCCAAGAGTTCATTCCCAGAAATTGTCATCACAGAAGAAGATCTGGGAGGAGTTAGGGGGCCGCATGATGACCCCATCGTCATTGAATGTAAGGTGGCCAACCAAAGGTTTGGCCGGATCCTCATAGATACAGGCAGTTCCTCTGATTTCATCAGCATTAAGTGCTTGGCAAAGCTTAAGTACAAAACTGACTGCATATATCTGGTATCTCACCCTTTAATAGGGTTTGGAGGAAGTGTTGTACACCCAGTTGGGCGAGTGGATCTACCTATCCGTCTGGGTGAGAAAGGGGAGGGTCATCACATGGAGGTTCAGTTCGTAGTGGTTGAAGAGCTATCGGCCTACAATATGATCTTGGGACGACCCACCCTAAACAACTCTAAAGTTGTCATTATTCCCTCTCTTATGCTGCTCAAGTTTGAGAGGGATGATGGAACAGTCGGCTCCTTAAGGGGAGATCAAAAGATGGCACGAGAGTGTTACCTCTTGGATATCAAACCCAATGTGGCTGCTGCTGGCCTAAGTGGTGAAAAAACTAACCTTGAACTCATCAAGGAGGATGCGCCTGCCAGGTGGCAGGCGGCAAGAAAAGAAAGGCTACTCAACTAGGGGCCGAGAGAAAAGAAAAAAGATAGCAATCACTGGCAGAGGAGCGGTCGGACGAATTCCGCCCTCAGTCGGCTGGCGAGCACACGGATGTTGTCCTAGACGACTCACGTCCTGACCGAACAGTCAAGGTAGGGACGACTGCTCTTGAAGTATTGGGTGAAGATTTTCACTAACTTTTGAAGGAATTCAAAGATATATTTTCATTCGAAGTACATGAAATGCCAGGCATCAGTCTAGACTTGGCAGTACATAAGCTGGTTGTGGATCCGAAAAAGAAGTCGGTCCGGCAAAAGAAACGGAACCATGGTGAAGAAAGAAGTCAGGAGGCTGCCGCCGAGGTTAAAAAGCCTAATGGTACCTGGCGCATGTGTGTGGACTACACTGATTTAAACAATGCATGCCCAAAAGACAGCTACCCACTGCCTAAGATAGACAATCTGGTCGACTCAACAGTCGGCCACGCTTTAATGAGCTTCATGGACGCCTACTTTGGCTTCCATCAAATTCCGTTGTGGAAGAAAGATCAGGAGAAGACGGCCTTCGTCACAGATCAAGAACGCCCCGGCCACCTTCCAATGAATGATAAACACGGTTTTCTTTGACCAAATTGGGAGGAATGTCGAGGCATACATAGATGATATGATTGTAAAGTCCAAACTTCATAC
This sequence comes from Chenopodium quinoa, assembly GCF_001683475.1. Classification (NCBI taxonomy): domain Eukaryota; kingdom Viridiplantae; phylum Streptophyta; class Magnoliopsida; order Caryophyllales; family Amaranthaceae; genus Chenopodium; species Chenopodium quinoa. Next base: position 193,824 of record NW_018742211.1, on the reverse strand, counting down.
AGATCATCTGGCTGACCTCCGAGAAACATTCACCACACTCAGGCGGAACCATGTCATGCTCAATCCAAAGAAATGTGTGTTTGGAGTTGAGTCAGGGAAGTTCCTCGGATTTCTCATAAATCAAAGAGGTAGAGAGGCGAACCCTGAGAAAGTGCAGGCGGTCATTGACATGCAGTCGCCTCGCACAGTCCGAGAGGTTCAGAACTTAATAGGTTGTCTGGCGGCCCTGGGAAGATATCTCAGCCGGTTAGGCGACAAGTGCCTTTACTTTTTTCAGGCAATAAAGAAGAAATCAAGGTCGAATGATCAAATGGGCAATAGAAATTCAGAGCCTTGAAATCACCTCAAATGGTTGTGGAGCAGGCGTCATATGTCAGTTGCCAGAGGGCGACAGGTATGAGTATGCTCTACGTTTTAACTTCCAAGCCTCGAACAACGAGGCAAAATATAAAGCTTTACTGGCCGGTATCCGCATGTGCAAGGCGGCTGGGGCAAGAAGAATAGACGCCTGCTCTGACTCACAATTGATAGTGAGTCAGTATAATGGCGAATACGAAGCAACCCATCCGGCCATGATTAAATATTTGCAGGCGGTACGACAAACGATCGGGTCACTTGAGCAGTTTCATTTAACTCAAGTGCCCAGGGATGAAAATTACCAGGCGGATGCTCTTTCAAAGCTGGCGTCCTCGGCCTCTTGTGATACTCCAAGAACCGTCTTCGTGGAAGTTATGGAGAAGAGAAGTATTGAAGAAGATCCTATTGGAATTCAAGATTGAAGTTCAACCTGGATGGACCCAATCAGTGCATATTTAACATCCGGCACCTTGCCGAATGATCACTCTCGGGCGGCTCTGCTGAAAAAACGGGCGGCCAGCTTTGAAATATGCAAGGGTGAGCTCTTTAAGAAGGGTTATCTTCTGCCCCTCTTAAAGTGTGTGACCCCTGAAAGAGGACGAGAGGTCCTAGAAGACCTGCATTCAGGGTATTGTGCTTCGCATGTAGGCGGTAGGTCGCTTGCTTAACGAGCAAGGCGGCAAGGTTACTTTTGGCCTACCTTAGAAGCAGACGCCATGGACATGGTGAAAAAATGTGACAAGTGCCAAAGGATTGGCAAGTTAATTCACCGTCCAACTACTAACCTCACTGCCATCCATAGCCCACTACCGTTTGCTAAGTGGGGCATGGATATCCTAAGTCCCTATACGCCTGCTACAGGTGGCAGGAAGTACATACTTGTTGCAGTCGACTACTTCACCAAATGGGTTGAGGCTGAGGATGTTAAGGGAATCAAGACGAAGGATGTGATCTCATTCATCTGGAAAAATGTCATCACTCGGTTTGGGTGCCCATGTCTATGGTTTTTGATAATGGTCCCCAATTTGAGACGCCTGTTCTCAAAAATTGGTTGGGAGACCAAGGCATCTCACACTGCTTTGCATCAGTCGGTCGTCCTCAAGCAAACGACCAAGTAGAAGCTTTCAACAAGATCATCTCAGACAGACTTAAGAAGAAGATTGAACGAGCAGGCGGCCTATGGGCAGAAGAACTACCACATGTTCTCTGGGCCATTAAGACGACTGAAAAAGGGTCGACTAGAGAACCTCCATTCCTCCTAACCTATGGTGCAGAAGTTGTTCTTCCAATTGAACACTACGAGCCGACTCTTAGAATAATGTTGTATGATGAAGAGGCGAACAGGGAGTCCATGCACCTGACATTAGACTCACTTGCAGAACGGAGGGGCAATGCAGCCCTACACCAAGAAATCTACCGCCTGAGAATGACAAGGTCATATAACAAAAGAGTGCACAGGCGTCCACTCAAGTGGGGGACTTTGTCCTAAGAAAGATGGAAGCAGTCGGTAGGGCTAATGAGTCAGGCAAATTAACTCCCAACTGGGAAGGACCCTACCGAATCTATGAAGAGGTCCGGGACGGCACCTACCGCCTAGAAACACCAGACGGCTAACCCGTGCCTCGAACCTGGAATGTAGATAATCTAAAGAAATATTATTTTTGAATGATGTAAACATCCAAGAGTTGCTAATAAAAGTTTGCTACTTTGCTTCATCTATTTTGTATTATGAGGGGCATGTCGCCTGCTCCATGAGCAGCCAGCTACTCTCCATTTTTTCTATCAATTGAGGGGCATGCCAACTGATAAAACAGTCGGCTACTCTCCATTTTACTCAAATGTGCATTCAATTAAGAGGGGCACACCGCCTGTAGCTATATAGTCGACTACTCTCCTATACTTAGTTCGCCATGAACTACCTAAGGCCTATGGCCGATGATCAGACTAGGCGCCCAGCCAACTGATCCAATCTTTAAACTAATACGACCTGTCCCAACATCATAGCAGGCGTCCGGCGGCATCCCTCCGGATGAAATTCGTCTCAGAGAGAAGCTCCCTTTTTGGTGGAACATTGTTCTATAAACTAATTACACGGCACCCAGACGACTGTCCCCAAGGACAACCACGTAGCCGTTTTTGAGACAAGGATAACTCTATCACTAAACCAAACAAGTGATATCTGTTAACATCCGCGTCGGATAACAGTCTGTATTACTTGGGATAAGTACAGCCGGTACCTCTTGAGTAAATAGCCAACAAAAATTGGTGAATCAAGAGGACCAGCCGGCCTCCGCCGACTGGTGCCTCTACTACTCAAGCATAAAAGATGACGAATGGGTAACCTCAAAGATTGCCCATAAGTCACTCTCTCATACTTAGTAAGGATTCAAAAGGTATGACGAGTCCGCCTGTCTAAAGGCGAACCAGAGCTCTCGTACCCCGACCCTGCTAAGATGATTTCTTTTCAAACCAAACATGTTTGAAAATCTGGTTTGTAGGTCGACTGCTTTTTGGCAAGCAAGGACTCAAGAACTATTCCTATCTTAACAAACAGGCGGGCTAGTTATAAACGGCATGTTCCTTTCTAACTTGAAAAACATAACCAAACCTAACGTATTTCCTAAAATATGTTGGGGGTACGATTGGGTAAATGGCCGACTGATCGACTAACCTGGAACCAAGACAACCGGTTGTCCAGGGGCATAGGCAGTCGTTACTTTGTACCTGTTCGCAATCTTTGGCTTACAAATTTTAAATAAATGGCTGGCCGAAACAGTCGGTATGACATGCAAGCGGATACCAAAGATCCTCTACACTTAGCAAAAAAAAAGCATGAACGATATTCAATGAGCAAAGACGACCAAAAGATGGTCGCCAAATTCATATAAACAGCCGGCCATAAAGACCGGCAAAATATTTAATACCCCGGCCCCCTGGCCGGGTAAAGTGATACAAAAACGAACGGCACGCAGGCCGAATAAAAAGTTAAAGACATAAAAGACTTAAGATTGAGGCAGGGTTTCGGTATTGGCTGCCGCCTGATCAGCAAGGGACACCTGGTTCTGGGAGGCATCTTTCTTACTTGTCTCCGCATCAGGGGCAGCTTCTTTAGACGTATCTACCACAATCGGCTGCAAGGCCACCACCTCATCTTCCTCTTCTCAGCTGGACTCGGCCGCCTCGTCCTTCTCAGCTGCTGCCTCATGATCTGTTGGTTGTACGTTTCAGTACAAGCGTTGAACTTTTTCTCCCAAGCGGCATAGTGAGCTTTTGGGAAGAGGGTTGTCCAAGTCATCTTCATAATCTGAGCCGAGTCCTCCATCATGGCTTGAGCTAAAGTCATCTTTTCATCCTCAACCTTCGCATTAAGATCTTTGGTGATGGTCGCCTCCTGCTTCTCTAGGCGCTCCTTGAGTCTATCAAGACACGTCTGCAGACCTTCAGCCTTATAGGCAATATTTTTAAGAGGCCGCAGCTCATCGTTGAGGCTCTTGACCTTCGCCTCCAGCTCATTATTCTTCTTTTTGGCCGCCTCCAACTCGGTGCGGATAGCGAAAGTGGCCTGCGCCTGATAATTAAGAATATCAGTTGTCAAAATTTCATTTTGGGCAATTTCAAAGATTGCCTTATCAACATCAGAGGCGGCCATAGCTTTAGCAGCCTTTACCTCTTTTTTCTTGCCGTGTACTCGCAGCATGGTCTGGAAAAAGGAAAAACAGGCGTCAGATTTGAGAATAACAGGCGACACGCAAAGTCAGCACTTTAAAAATATTTCAAGTCTACTTCAGAAAGGAGACCCATAATGCCGTATAGGTCAAGGGTGCCGAATCCCTTGACCGCATCCCTCTCCTCTTGAGGGACGACCTTAATCATGGACTTGGCCATTTGGACCAAGTCCGGTTCTTGAGGGCCGCCTACATCAAAACAAAGAGAAACATCAGAAACGTGAAGAGAGTGATGAACAAATAAGTTAAGTCTAGCAGAGAAGTTTATACTTCTTGGCGGCCGACTGAGGGCTTGTGATGGGTTCCCCACACTTTGTGGGGTGATTGGCTGCTTGTCAGGCGACTGTTTCCTGGCAGATCCAGGCGTACTCCCACCAGTCGTCTTCCGAACCTTCAAGTCCGGCTGTTGGGAGGAGGAGGGTTTAGAAGTGCCCGCTTGCGAAAAAGATGAGTGGTCAATACTGATATAAGCAGCTTTTCAAGACAAGTTCAAAGGCTCGAAACTCACTATGGGCGTCTCCTTGGCAGGAGAATCAGAAGAGGTCCGCTTCTGTTGCATGATGGAGGCTCGCAGCAAGGCAGCCGCCTTCTTAAATGTGGAAATTTGGTCCATAGCTTCAGCTACAAATAAGAACCACAAAGAGTTAGAAAAATTTCGAAAACAAACTAAAAGAAGTGTACGTATATTCAAGAGGCCGGCTACTTCTGGAGGAACGACTGCTAAGGCCGCAAGCGGCCAGAAAAAAACTCGTCATAGAGCCATTGAAACTCTGGGACGCGGTTTACGGGCACTTGCTCTCGTACCCCAGTTGTAGAGTTTGCCTTAATCTCTACTTTGAAGAGTCCTCGGTCAAGGATCTCTTCCCGAGCCTTGCGGGGGACAGGCGGCATGCTACGACCGCCTGCTAGAAGAGGCGGATCCTTGTTCCACCTATTTTAGCGCTTGTTCAGCAACCTGTCAGGGTTGGCAATGATGAGGAAGGTGTTCCTCCAATCCTTCCATTTATTTTCTTTGCCCTTGGTCATTAGGTAGCCCTTGTGGCTCGTTATTTGGTACCAGCCGGTACCGCTTGCCTTGGGGGTCCGGCTGAGATAGTTCATATGGGTGAACGCCTCAAAATTCGGCTCCACCCCGTGCATTTCACATCCGGCTACATAGCCAAGGATGTTGAACCAGGAATTTGGGGCTAACTGCCAAAGCCCCACCTCGTATCCATCGAGGATTTGTTGAGCGACCGGGTGTAGGGGAAATCGTAGTCCAGCCTTAATGGCCGCCTCGTAGTAGCCAAAACAAGCGTCCCCGTAGCTAGACCCTGCGGGCCAGACGATTGTATCCTCACCATCCGGCACAATACTTGAAAATCCGGACCCATCGTATGGTCCCATATAAAAGTGTCTATTCGTTCTTTCATGGCCTTGATCCGGCCCTTTGGGACATGACAATAATAAGGGGTGTTCAACTCCCTATGAGAGGCGAATGGTTCCGACCAGCCGTCCCCCTTTTCAGCTGCATGAGAAATTCTCGCCTCATGCAAACGAGCATGCCTTTCCTCTGAGTTTATAGAGAGGCGGCTTGAAGAGCTAGAGTCAGACTCACTATCAAAAGAGTCCGACTCCTCCCCTCTCCCTGAGGGGGCCGACCCCTCTTCTTCTTCAGGGGCCGTTTGCTGACTGGCCAGGTCAACAAAGAAGTGCGAAGGAGCTACTTTAGCTCCCTCCTTAGAGCTCTCAGCAGAAGGGCCGCCTTGGGTCCCTGCGGTATCTGGCGGCTGGTCCGACAGCTCACTAATATGAACCCGGAAAGAGGAGCCATCAGAGTTTTCAATTCTCTTGGTCTTTTTTGTTCTTGCCATACTGTCCTGCATAGATACAAAGACAGTTGGATTCCGGGACTTGCGCAAAGTTTGAAGTACCGCAGGGCAGTCGGCACCCCTAGTTCTAGACTCAGCCGTCCCCGGTGACCGACTGATTGCTAACCTAGGTCGTGCAGGATGCTTTTGAGGTCTGATTTTCAAAAAAGAAAGAAAAAGTGTCAATGCAAAGAAAATAAAGAAACAGACGGTTACCTGAAACTTGAGTTCTGAAGAAGAGCTTGATCGAGTAGGCGCATAGCAAAAATAGTTGTCCTGGCAGGTCAAAAGTTGCAAAGTGTCAGAGCTCAAGTTCAGGGGTCCGAGAGTTCTCTTGAAAAAGTTCGCAAATGTGAAAAAAAGACTTGGTCAACATGCCTTTATATAGGGCAAAGGAGAATGCGAAGAGTCGCTTCCTAATTCAAAAAATGAGCGGGAAAAATGCTCGGCCCATCATAGGGCGACACCTGTAGCAGGTCGTCGCCTGTTACAGGCCGACACCTGTCACAGGTGACATGTGAACAGTCACGTGCCACCTGTGAGGGGAAAATGATTAAGGGATTTTTCCCTACCAATCATCATCTGACAAGTGGATCAATCAGGCCCTGCCATGTGTCCGCCACATGGGCCAATAGAAGCCTGCCACGTGTCCGGTGTTGATCCATCCACCATGGACCAGTTGAGTCACGCCATGTGGCCTCCGTATGCCAAACAGGCCACCTAGGCCCAATTTCCAAGGGAAGCCCAGTCAACCCTAGGTTGACCTAAACCTAGTATCTGACACGTTTCCCAAGGTTATAAATACTCTAATTAATCCTCATTAAGGGGGATTCAGCAATTAATTACTCTCACCTAGAGAACCTAAACACACTGATCACTCCTTCCCTAGAGGAACCAGATCTCCCAACCTTTACTTTTCCGCACTATTCACTCCTCAAACAAGTACTAACTTGATCGTCGGAGGCGGTATTCCCACCACAAGGAGTCTCCGTTGTTTTGCAAGTACAGGCGCAAGGATACCAGTCTTGGAATTGTAACTCTCCCTTAGGACATCAGAAAACCCCGAAACAGTATTAGCCCCTTTTTATTTTTTCTTTTCATACTGTTGTATTAGACCCTTTATTTTCTTTTTTTTTTATTAAAAAACCGTTGTATTACGTAGTTTTTTTAATTTTTTGTTTTTGGAATATATAATTATATAGTATACCTATATATTATATATAATTAATTAATTTAAATCTAAATGGTATATATATAATAAATATAAATTATATTAGTATATTTATAATTAAAAATAAACAAAGTGCATATAATATATTCGTTGCATTACAAAATAAACGAAGTGCCGATACTAACTAATAATAAATGAAAGTTCACTAATTAATTAACAATCGTTTGAAATAAAATTAGTACTTGCAATAGATACATAAAATCAACATTAGTCTGTACTTCATTCATCCCGGGGTAGCTCATCGTCATCAAGCACCTACATGTAAAAATAATAATAATAATAATATATTAGGACAAGTAATGTATATAAATCAACATTAAGGACAAGTAACAAATAATAAAATGCATATAAGCCAAACAAAACCTAAAACAAGTAATGCATAAGCCACAACACCAACAACGTAACAACAACAATAACAACACTAATTGGGGAAATTAAATAACGCACAACAACACGAACACACAACAACATACAACGCACAACAACACAACGACACGACACAACACCACACAACGCAGCACATAGCAGCAACAGGCAACAGTAGGCAGTAGCAGGCAGGCATTAATATTATGAAAGATAGGTTCCCTTTGAAAGGAATGTTGTCCTTCCAACAAGTGTATTCTTCCGATAAAGGGTTCAGAATTATTACAGAGCTAATTCTTCAGTAAGGTCAAGTGATCGGAATGCCTAGGTGGAGGCCGCTTCCGATCAGTAATATCAGGGTACAATTGATATTACAGCTTAATCTTAACTGAACCCTTTGGGTCGAACCCAATCGAATCACCGATCCGGGACGACGAATTAATCCAAAAGGATTTAATGAGTCGAGAGAGTTTTACGAATAGAGACATCGGAAATCGAGCCTAGGGCGTCGAGACCGAACATCGCAAAATCACAATCGACAAGTATGAGCGTAGCCGTAGCTAGGCTAGGCTAGCTCATAGCAAGCCTAGGCGCACCATGTGTGTGCTAGGCGCACCATGGTGTGCTAGGCACCATCGCAGCCTAGGCGCGCCCTAGTAGCCCATCGCAAGCTAGCAACATGCTAGCATGGGTGCTTGGGTGCGCATGGAAGCCATCGCAAGCCCCTCAAGCACCAGGCAGCCCACCGCAAGCTAGCGTGGGTGCCTGGGTGCATACGGCACCTATCGCCAGCAATGGGCGCACCATCGCAGGCCCTGGTGCTGTGTGCGTGCGTGCCTGGCATGGCAGCACCATCGCAGGCACCAGGCGCACCATGGCAAGCACTGGGTGTTGCGTGCGTGCGTGCCTAGCGTAGCAGCACCATCGCAAGCACCAAGTGCTAGCATGGGTGTCTGCCTGGCAATGGCGCACCATGTGCGTGGTGGCTTGTGTGCTACCCTTCGCATGGCAGCACCAAGCCAATGCACCACATGCGAGGGCCTGGGCGCCAGCGTGGTGCTAGGCCTCGCACAACAGCTAAGCATCACCACGCATCAAGACTGCCGCATGATGCGTGGGTAGTGCGAAGGAGGGTGCGAGGCGTGTGTGCGCATGGTGCGAGGGACAATGCGGCTAGCATGCGTGGCTCGCTAGCAGCACTCATGTTGGCTGTGCTAGCGATGAGGCGCGAAGAGTGTGCGTGTGGCTTCTGGGGGCCAGTGCTAGGACTTGGTGCTAGCAGCGCCCAGCGCCAGCACATAGCACCAGCACAGCCCAGCAGCAGCGTGCACTGGCTGGCTAGCTGGGTGATGGGAAGCAAGGCCACGCTAGCTGGCAGCCCCAGTTGGCAGTCAGCTAGCACACCTAGACCCGGTTTTTTGCATGGTGTATGGGGACCAATACATGGCCCTGGGGATCAAGGCAATGGTCCCCCCCAAGCCTTGGTCCTCACTTGGCTTTCTCTATAATTATGCCAAGTGTCGATTTGTGATTGAGTTGATTAATTATTTAATTTTGGAATTAAATAATTGTCATTTTACCAACTCTCCCACATTGATGGGAGATTGGAAATCAAGGGATCATTTCCCTATAAAAACCAAGCTTGGTATTGGGATTTGATACAACCTTGAGTGGAATTAAATAGGCAACTCTAAGAAAAGAGTAAACCTTTGATTCGTAAAACTCATAGTTAATTTTGTCCGGGTCTTGACTAACCTTCAAGACTTGGGGCGCTCGGGTCGGGTCGAGGGTACGATCCGTCGGAGATCTCGTCTTTTCGGGATTTTGAAGTAAGAGCTCTTTAGGAGCGAAGCACGCGTCAAAGGTATAATTCTTGTTCTTAATCTTGTTTGATTAAGTTTATTATGCTTGTTTAATTGCTTTAATTAAGGGGCGGGTCTTGGTGGGTTTCCTTCCGCGTAGTGACGGGTCACTACGAAACCGAACAGCGGTATCGGAGCCACGCTCCTTTTAATTTTTGCAATTACTGTTTAATTAAGGTGTTTTAAAGAATTTAATTTTCTGGTTCATGTTCATCAAATTAGATTAGATGCTCGTTTTAATTAATTTTAAAACTCGATTTTATTTTCGATTTGGCTATAGAACCCAGATTTTGGCTCAAAAATAGTTATTTTTGGGTGGAATCGACATTCTGGAACTGTTAATTCTTGAAGCCAAATTCGAACCAGAAACCCAATTTTTCTGGGGTTTTTCGTTTTTCAACGAAATTTTTTAATTCTTGTAAGCCTTGATTAATGAAAGCATTACAAGGTTAGATTAAATGCACTTTTGCATCACTAATCTACTGGTTTTAAAATATCCTTGAGCATAATAATGGAGTGTTTATTAGTGCTTAAGTTGATATACCAATTTATCACATAAACTTGTTTTTTCACAATTTTGCAAATAAATTGCAATAAGGTGTGAAAACTTGTTGTGATTTTGTATTTTAAGTTCCCAAATAATGTTAAAGTTTTAATCTTTAAATGTTTAAATAATTGGAACCCTAACCCTAAATTCCATGTTGAACAAAGTTTGGATTTTTTTCATGTTTTGGTTGATTAAAATCCATTAAGTTCAATTACTTGTGAGTAAAATTTGATTAATCTTCATATTGGAAGATGTAATCTTGGTATTTTACACAAGTATGCAAGTTGGAAAATTTTATCATTGGATGGTTAATTTATTTTTCCAACTCCCTTTTGTCAAATCCATTAATAATTTGCATATTGGCAAGATTAATTTTGGACATAGCTCATTTTATTTTAAGCATAAAGTTTGACCTAATTTTGTTCAAAATGGACATTTTGGATAAATTTAGGCTTGTGCACCAATAAAATAAATTTGTTTAAGTTAGACTTTATTTTATATTATTTTCCCTCAAATTAATTCTAAAATTTGATTTAGAATTGATTAATGTCACACAGAAATCGGAATTAAATTCCGAGTAAAATTCACGCAAAACGATGCAAAACCGCAAGCGTCACCAAGGCTAGCCGGGCTCCCTAGCAGCCCACATGTAGGCTGCCTGTGGTGCGCATATGGTTGTGCATCGCTTGGTGCGTGGCTTTGTGGCGAGGAGGGGTCTGCTGTGTGGTGCGTGAGCTGCGCATGGGGCCTTAGGCTGCTGGTACGCTTGTGCTGCTGCTGGGCAGCGAGGCAGCAAGCCCCAGCCAGCCAGCCCACTACTGCCTGCGCCAGCAAGCTGCTAGCATGCGTAGCATGCTGCTGGTGCTAGCTAGCAAGGCAGGCTGTGCTTGGCACACTTGCTAGCTGTCAGCACCACGCACCATGGCGCAGGGGCCATGGGCTGCCTAGCAGCCATGGTGCGCCATGCATCATAGGATGATGCCCTTTGTGCTTAGAACTTGAGCTATGATTTTGCGATTTTTCCCGTGTTAATAATTTTGATTAATTATTTTAACGAGGCTAAAAACCTCGATTTTCAATTTTGCAAAATTTTGACAAATTACGGGTTATGCCGACTTAATTAATCGAATTAATTAAGCACGGATGCGGAATTTAGTGGGAGCTTAATTAAATGCGTTAGCCTTTTGCGTTTAGAAATAATGAATTAAACCACTTAGACTAGTTTTAATTAAACGCGTTAATTGGATTAACGACCTAAGTTAGTTACTAGTTTTGCGTGTTTAATTATGTATTTCGTAAAATTGCATGGGCCGTTCACAAATAGTGAACGGGTGAATGAAAGATTGCTTTCAAAACAGGTTCTTTGAATATGGCAACTAGTGGGGCCCGACTAGGATAGAAAATACGGACTGCGCTCCGTTATGTATTTTTGTAAATCTAAATACGGTCTGCGAACCGTTAAGTATTTTTGTACTATTAGATTAATCTTAGTCGTTCTAGCTAGCTTCTTTTATTTCATTTTGGCCAAGATGTTTGAAGACGACGTTTCGACGAAGACGAGCCAAGATGAAGACCCATGGAAATTGAAGATTTCAAGGGGTCATGCTAGTTGCCAAATGCATCTATTTTATGCCTTATATATTGCTATTATATATATGATTTCTAGATGCATTTCTAGGATTTCTATAATGTTGCGATGATTAGTTAAGTTCACTTAAATCAACCAACATAGAAACCCTAGGTCCCTTAATAATATTGAGCTAAAATTTGTCGTTCCAAGAACAACACTTACCGAACTAATGCGCGTACGTGATGGATTACACCAAAGCGAGGCATCACTACTTCCCTAGGAACGTAAGGTATACTAGGTATACAAGTTGTCTTGGTTAAGCTCAACGATATCAGTAAGGAGTCCTTAGATGTCGTGGCAAAAGAGATAAAATGCCAGGAATGCATTAGATGCGACATTTTATCAAACCGAGAGTAGCTTGGAGCTATTAGCAATTGGATTGCTTACCTTAAGATATTTAATGGTTAAGACAAGCCAAAGCATGCTTAACCATTTCTTGATCTTTGGGATCTCGGAATCATTTTATTCTCGCCCATAAGGGACATTATTAAAATGCGTGGATAAAATGTTCAATAAGTTTGAATATGTGCATGAACGCTTTAAATTTCAACTTATTGATGTATGAATGGTTTTTCACTTCAAATTCTTTCAATTGTAGAAATCATGTCTGCAAGTAACTCAAACAACAACCAAATGTGCCCGGAACTCCCCGAAAAGTTGGCCTTTCCCTTAAACTTGGTCAACTTTAAGGAATGGGAGGAGGAACTCAGGAGAACTCTCCGGAATTGTTCCTTGGAGTATACTCTTGATACTCCCATTCCAAGCTTCTTTTCCAAAGGGATCATGACCGACGAGGCTCATGAAGAATGGTCTTCCAATTGCAAAAGGGTCTCATGACTCATGGCAAATTCCATCCCGGAAGATTGGAAGGAAACTCTTTCCTCCTACCTTCCGGATATGTTCCTCAAAGCACTTGAGGACGTTGTCAATGTAAGAGTCACCAAGAGTGACAATGGAAACTTTGATGGACTCGTGTTTAACTTGAATAGGTCACTCTCAAACATGAGGATAAAGCCACCAAACGTGGGATGTCTTGCTAAGGAAAGCGACAGCTTTGGACCATGGTCAACAATGCTAAATTGAGACCCGGCATGCCCCTCCGACCTCATGTGCTTGGTATGAATAGGCTCTTCAAACACATGAAGCTTCTCGGAATTCCATTGGAAGACGAGATGGCGGGGCATATCCTGCTTGCTTCACTCCACTCGGGCTATGACGCACTTAGAGTGCATATTGCTGCGGGAAAGGAGACACACTCCCTCAAGGAGGTGGTGTAATTGCTTAGCCAAGCCACTGCCTATGGAATGACCAAAAGGCCCTTAAGAGCTAAGAAGAAGGAGTTCAATAAGGTCAAGGCAAAGATGAGATGCTTCCATTGTGGCATGCAAGGCCACTACAAGAGGGAATGCATACTCGTCAAGGAAGAGGGGATCACTCCGACTACCTCAGGTATCTTCCTTAACACTTGTGGATTAAGCTTATCATAAGGTATTGGATACCAAGTATGACTCACTTAATGTTGCCATTTCAGGGACCAAGTGAGAAGCTTATCAAGTGTTGGTGCAAAAGCAAGGAGACGACGAAGATGGTTTTTTGGTCGTGCTTGCATGCACTATTTTGTCTATGACATGTAATTAAACAATTTCTAGTTTTCATCATGCTTTGAACATCCTATGATCCATGGTGTTGGACACCTAGGAATTTCAAATGTAAGACTTTTGACAATAGTTGTTTCAAGTTTGTCTTACAAAATTATGTTCAATTAAATTGCATGTTTTACATAAGATTAGACAAAAGTTGATACCACCAGCTAAGACCTTCGAGTCGAATCAAACCTACTTGTGGCATTGTTGTCTTGACCATATTAACATCAAACGCATGAAGAAACTTCTTCAAGAAGGTGTTCTTGACTCTTTCGACTTAGAGTCGTTTGAAAATTGCGAAGGATGCTTATTAGGCAAGATGATAAAACAGCCATTCTCCAAGTTGGGAGAAAGGGCAAGTGACTTATTAGGTCTAATACACACGGATGTACGTGGACCCATGAGCACATCCGCAAGGCAAGGTTACCGATATTCCATCACTTTAATCGACGATTATAGTAGATATGGCTATATCTATTTAATGTCGAATAAATCTGAATCCTTTGAAAAGTTCAAAGAATTTCAGAAAGAAGTTGAAAATCAACTTGGCAAGAAAATTAAAGCACTTCGATCGGATCGAGATGGCGAATATTTGAGCCATGAATTCGACGATCACTTGAAAGAATGTGGCATTCTTTCAGAGTTGACACCTCCCAGAACTCCTCAATGGAACGGAGTGTCCGAACGGAGGAATCGGACCTTGTTAGACATGGTTCGATCGATGATGGGTCTTAGTGAACTCCCTATCTCGTTCTGGGGACATGCGCTACAAACAGCAGCACTAACACTAAATAGAGCTCCGTCAAAAGCTGTTGAAAAGACTCCATATGAATTATGGACTAAGAAACCTCCTAGGTTGTCTTTTCTCAAAATTTGGGGATGCGAAGCATATGTCAAGCGATTAATTTCGGAAAAACTTCACCCCAAATCGGATAAGTGTTTCTTTGTGGGATATCCAAAAGAAACCAAAGGATATTACTTCTACAATAAATCCGAGAACAAAGTGTTTGTTGCTCGTGATGGTGTCTTTTTGGAGAAGGATCACTTTTCCAAAATGACAAGTGGGAGGAAAATCGAACTCGATGAAGTTCGAGAGGACGAGCAACAATGTCAACCTGACAAAACTGACAATCTAGATACTTTGGAAGCATCTAAGGAGATTGGTCAAAGTCAAACAGACAATGTAAACGCTCAACCGATTACCCTACGTAGGTTGCAACGGCAAAGATCTCAACCAGACAGATACCTTGGTATTGTCTTAACCGATGATCAGGACATCCTAGTCATGGATGGTGATGAGTCGAAAACATACAAGCAAGCTATGACGAGCCCCGACTCTGCAAAATGGTAAGAGGCCGTGAAATCCGAGATGGACTCCATGTCTGAAAATCAAGTCTGGGACTTAGTGAATTTGCCCGAGGGTTATACACCCATTGGTTGCAAATGGATCTTCAAAGTGAAGACAGACAAAGATGGAAATTTATCGATATACAAAGCTAGACTGGTGGCAAAAGGTTATAGACAAGTCCACGGGATTGACTATGACGAAAACTTTTCACCAGTTGCAATGCTAAAGTCCGTCTGGATCATCCTAGCGATTGCTGCATATTACGATTACGAAATATGGCAAATGGATGTCAAAACCGCCTTCCTTAATGGGATTTTGGAAGAAACTGTGTATATGACACAGCTAGAAGGTTTTGTCGATCCATGCAACGCTGGAAAGGTTTGCAAGCTCAAGAAGTCCATTTATAGACTAAAGCAAGCCAGCAGAAGTTGGAATCTGCAATTTGATGAAGCCATTAGCAAGTTTGGTTTTATCAAGAATCTAGATGAGTCTTGTGTATACAAGAAGGTCAGTGGGAGTGAGATTGCATTTCTAGCCCTATATGTCGATGACATACTGCTCATTGGAAACAGCACAAAATTATTGGAGTCCGTAAAGGGCTGGTTGGGAAAGTGCTTTTCAATGAAGGACTTAGGAGAGGCACAGTACATATTGGGCATCAAGATCTACAGGGATAGATCTAAGAGGATGATTGGATTAAGCCAGAGTACTTACTTTGATAAGGTACTGGCTCAATTCAACATGGAAAATGCCAAGAAAGGGCATCTACCCATGTCCCATGGCATAACTCTCAGCAAGAAACAGTGTCCGCAGACACCTGTTGAGCGAGAAAGAATGAATTAGATACCATATGCTTCGCTAATCGGATCGATCATGTATGCCATGATATGTACAAGGCCGGATGTATCGTATGCCCTAAGTGCAACGAGTCGATACCAATCGAACCCAGGAGAGGCGCATAGCACTGCGGCCAAGAACATCCTTAAGTACTTGAAAAGGAACAAGGATAAATTCCTGGTGTATGGAGGCCACAAAGAACTAGTTGTTGAAGGTTACACCGACGCTAGCTTCCAGACTGACAAAGACGACTTCAACTCACAGTCGGGGTATATATTCTGTCTGAATAGAGGAGTGTTTAGCTGGAAGAGTGCCAAGCAGAGCACCACTACAGACTCTACAACTGAAGCTGAGTACTTGGCCGCTTCGGAAGCTGCCAAGGAAGTTGTTTGGATTCGCAAGTTCATTAGTGAACTTGGTGTTGTACCCTCAATCAGGGGACCGATAGACCTTTATTGTGATAATAATGGAGCTATCGCTCAAGCCAGGGAGCCGAGAGAACACCAGAATGTCAAACACGTACAAAGGCGATTTCACATGATAAGGGAATGGAAATCCGAAGGTGAAATCAGAATTGTAAGATCGACACGGATGATAATGTAGCCGATCCTTTGACTAAACCTTTGCCTCAAGTGAAACACAACAAACACGTTGAGGCAATGGGAATCAAGCATGTTGGAGACTGGCTTTGAAATTCCCTGTACATGTGTTTTAATTAAACGGGTTGATTTAATGTAAGACACTGTACTAAAACCGTTCATTAATGGAATAATTAATTTTTGTGCAAAATTATCATTCACTCCATTACTATTTAATTGTGGTTTAGAATTAAATAATGAGTCCATTCGATTTACGGAAATATTCAAAACAGGGTATCAAGACCATGTCTTGGATAAAGAAACACCTGTTAAGTGAACATTGAATATTAAATAGAAAAGTGTCCCTAATCGAGGTCATCTAAAAGTTGGACGATTGATGACCGCCATAGATTAGTGTGTAGTATGATTTACAGCACCGTTTCTTGTGCTGCGAGGACGTGACATAAGTACATTTCTCATTATGGCTATAGGAACTTATTTCCTCCGACCATGAGTACTGTGAAGTTTTCTTGTTCGAGTACTAGGCTCTTTGATGTTTCCAAACGTCTGCCGTAACAAGGGATCATAACGAGAACACTCGAGAGTCTATGTCCTCTTAGTAAGAAGAACTTACAATACAAGACTGGGATTGTCCCCCTACTAACAATAGGGAAAATGTTTTGTTGTTTAAAAGGCCGCTCGAAGAGTGAGAATGTGAAAATGCATGGCCGTGCTCAGATGGATTTTAGAAATCATCTGCTTATTGACAGTCGAACTCGGAGATCGAGAAACACTTCTGAACGTAATAAGGATGACAAAGAATCTTACCTTATAGTTCACGAAGATACATTAAGAGACAAAGAAAATGAGCTATACACAATAAGAACACTTGTCCGGAAGGACAAGTGGGAGATTGAAAGGAATGGTGTCCTTCCAACAAGTGTATTCTTCTGATAGAGGGTTTAGAATTATTACAGAGCTAATTCTTCAGTAAGGTCAAGTGATCGGAATGCCTAGGTGGAGGCTGCTTCAGATCAGTAATATCAAGGTACAATTGATATTACAACTTAATCTTAACTGAACACTTCGGGTCAAACCCAATTGAATCACCGATCCGGGACGACACCTATGTGTGTGCCTAGGGCGATAATGAGTCGATAGAGTTTTACGAATACAGACATCGGAAATCGAGCCTAGGGCGTCGAGACCGAACGTATGAGCGTAGCCGTAGCTAGGCTAGGCTAGCTCATAGCAAGCCTAGGCGCACCATGTGTGTGCTAGGCGCACCATGGTGTGCTAAGCACCATCGCAGCCTAGGTGCGCCCTAGCAGCCCATCGCAAGCTAGAAACATGCTAGCATAGGTGCTTGGGTGCGTATGGTAGCCATCGCAAGCCCCTCAAGCACCAGGCAGCCCATCGCAAGCTAGCAGCATGCTAGCGTGGGTGCCTGGGTGCATACGGCACCTATCGCCAACAATGGGCGCACCAGGCGCACCATCGCAGGCCCTGGTGCTGTGTGCGTGCGTGCCTGGCATGGCAGCACCATCGCAGGCACCAGGCGCACCATGGCAAGCATTGGGTGTTGCGTGCGTGCGTGCCTGGCGTAGCAGCACCATCGCAAGCACCAAGTGCTAGCATGGGTGCCTGCCTGGCAATGGCGCACCATGTGTGTGGTGGCTTGTGTGATAGCCTTCGCATGGCAGCACCAAGCAACGCACCACATGCGAGGGCCTGGGCGCCAGCGTGGTGCTAGGCCTCGCACAGCAGCTAAGCATCACCACGCATCAAGACTGCCGCATGATGCGTGGGTAGTGCGAAGGAGGGTGCGAGGCGTGTGTGCGCATGGTGCGAGGGACAATGCGGCTAGCATGCGTGGCTCGCTAGAAGCACTCATGCCGGATGTGCTAGCGATGAGGCGCGAAGAGTGTGCGTGTGTGTGCGTGGGGTTGCTGGGGGCCAGTGCCAGCACGTAGCACCAGCACAGCCCAGCAGCAGCACGTAGCACCAGCACAGCCCAGCAGCAGCGTGCACACTAGCTGGCACACTAGCTGGCAGCCAGCTACCACACCTAGACCCAGTTTTAGGCATGGTGTGTGGGGACCAATACATGGCCTTAGGGATCAAGGCAATGGTCCCCCCCAAGCCTTGTTCCTCACTTGGCTTTCTCTATAATTATGCCAAGTGTCGATTTGTGATTGAGTTGATTAATTATTTAATTTTGGAATTAAATAATTGTCATTTTACCAACTCTCCCACATTGATGGGAGATTGGAAATCAAGGGATCATTTCCCTATAAATACCAAGATTGGTATTGGGATTTGATACAACCTTGAGTGGAATTAAAAAGGCAACTCTAAGAAAAGAGTAAACCTTTGATTCGTAAAACTCATAGTTAATTTTGTCTGGGTCTTGACTAACCTTCAAGACTTGGGACGCTCGGGTCGGGTCGAGGGTACGATCCATCGGAGATCTCGTCTTTTCGGGATTTTGAAGTAAGAGCTCTTTAGGAGCGAAGCACGCGTCAAAGGTATAATTCTTGTTCTTAATCTTGTTTAATTAAGTTTATTATGCTTGTTTAATTGCTTTAATTAAGGGGCGGGTCTTGGTGGGTTTCCTTCTGCGTAGTGACGAGTCACTACAAAACACAACACCCTTGAGCGACCCTGAAGATTTGCTAAAGAGGTTTATCGACCTGTTGTAGAATGGCCAATTAGCAATGCACTTTGAGCTTTGGTATCTCTCTTCTTCTCTCTAAAAAGCAATGCATTTCATAATACTTATAGTTCATATCAAGCATAAAAGTTACTCTTACTACTGGTACGACATAAGTTCAAACTAGACTGACTTTACTATTAAGTATAAAATTTTACAATAGATAATCAATTATTATGAAAGAAACCTCAAGACAATTATCAATTACATTCCAAATTCTTGGCAAGTGTAAAGCACACACTACAACCAGGACAATGGCACCAGACCAAGCAACGCAATACTCCACAGTAGCAATAGATGTGAGTTATTTTGCCAATATTTAAGCATGTAAACACCCCCGAATCCCAACTCACCCTCTAACAGATCATCATACAACAACCAACAAGGAACAATCACAGAGAGCAAAATCCAGTATGACCCCGATTCCACCTCATCAACCTTTAATTTCACACACATAATCTTCAGATTTTCAGTAATGCAAAATTTACTCAAATTAAATTTTTTTAAACAGAAAACTCTTGAACTTATATTGACTAGTTAGCTCTGAATTTCGGCCTTCAGCCAGTTCACCTAATTTGGACTTTTTCCGAACAAACTTGTCCAATAATTAACTTATTTACTCGTATATATCTTATCCGAACTTATCAGCCCTGAAATAAACTATGTCCACTTATTTAAGCCTGAAACTCCATTACAATGTGAATAGAATATGGCCTTAACTTCCAATAAACACCAACACCACCACAATTGAAA
This sequence comes from Chenopodium quinoa, assembly GCF_001683475.1. Classification (NCBI taxonomy): domain Eukaryota; kingdom Viridiplantae; phylum Streptophyta; class Magnoliopsida; order Caryophyllales; family Amaranthaceae; genus Chenopodium; species Chenopodium quinoa. The sequence goes on along the minus strand of NW_018742211.1, from coordinate 174,387 downwards.
AAATCCTGCCAATTCGAAACACCACAACAACTAGAATCCAGCAACTCATAATTTTAAAAAACATAGTCAAGCCTAAATTCAGCAATTTCACCATCAATACAAATTCTAACTAGTAATATACATCTATATTATAGAAATTTCAAACTTGAGGATTAATTATACACATAATTAACATACTAATTCAAGCTAAAATCACTGAAACTTCAGATTTCAGCAAATCACTAGCAATCCAAAGATATACACTAACCTAACTTAACCTATTTCACAGAAACTAAGAATTGCACAAATTCATACACAAATTAAAGCTAAAATCACAAAAACAAACATCATGAAAGACCAAAATTAGAGAAAAAGGAAGGGGGGGGGGAAGTTGGAACTTACTGGTGGAAACGATCTTGCATTGAGAAGGAACAGAAATAGGAGGAGGAATTGAGAAATTGGAGAAGAGTAAAGTGAATAAGCCGAAAGTATAAGAGAGAAAAATTATGCAGATGAGCATAAACCCTATCTTTCATAATATTTATGCTTTGAAAAATTAAAGTAAAAATTACATCAAGATCAAGGCCTGGCCTTAAACTAATCATGATTTCTCTTACTAGTCTTAATAGGCATAATTTGTGAGACTTTTTGTAAAAATATCATTACATAAGGTCTTAATAAGCTTTTTAGGCTTCATCAAAGTCTTATCCTAAACCACTTTGTTCCCCTACCTCCAAATGCTATACAAAAGACTAGCATAGCAGCTCTGCAAAACTTATCAAGACCACAACATCCAACAACACAACACAACAAATTATCAAGACCACAACAACCAACAACACAACACACAACTTATCAAGACCACAACAACCAACAACACAACACCACCATTTGTTGTTCCTGTTCAGAGAAGTTTAGAAAAGAAAGTTTATAGTAGAGAAGTGCTGATTGTACCTGATTAAATGATTTTGAAGATTGCCCACTTTGGGCAGTATTTCGATTTGGTGCACTAGATGCATCATGCGGAGTCAATTGCTGCAAAGTACTAGGAACCACAAGATTAATCCCGGGGTTCGCCTCGCGAATCGAATCCAAAACTGCAGTGGTGATGGTAAGTGCAATTTCTTAGACTAATTGTGCTTTTATGCCTACCATGAATTCCTTCGGGAGTATGAAACTTGACTTTGTATCTTTGTTCTTCAAATCACTCTTCTTCACACCCGAGCCATATAGATGCACACGACTTTTGCGTCTAGGAGGTGGAATCACTTCATTGTAAGGGTCATTGCATACATTACCATCTTCTTGTGATTCTGCTGACTCCAAAGCATCAATTTTAGCCAGTTTAGGCAAACATAGTAATATGTTACTAATTATCAAATAACTAACAATAGTTAGGCATACAATGTTACTAATTATCGAATAACTCACAATATTCTCTTTTGCTTTTTCAGAGCTGCTAATGTATGTCCGTTCAGCACTTCTTTTTCTTGATTCCTTGTAAACCTTTCCTTGTAAATCTTGTTATTGCTATATATATGTAAATCATAATATACGAAATTAGAATAAAAATATATGCAACATGCCTATAATTTAGATTTTAAAAAATGTACTTACCAACTCATGGCGTAAAATAGCATATGATTTGCGTCCCAAAGTGTGCATATAATCTAACATTAGAAGATTGTCTTTGTTGCTGTGGCTAATTGCCTAGGGAAAATCGGAAACCACCATTTAATTCAAAACTAAACACATATTAGATAAAATTATTTGAGGAAATTAGGTTAGAATCAATATACGTACAGTACCTTCGCCTCATTGGTATGCCAATATTGTAGAAGATCTTGGAACATCTAATCGGAGATTGTATCTGGTTATGTTTCCACCTTAAATCATCCGTATCATATGCATAGAAGTGTTTCTTCTTGATTTTGCATTTATAATATTTCCAACAACTATTTACACCATCCATCATCCAATTTAACCCGGCATGGGGGACCATATACTTCTCCTGTTCAAGCTAAAACATTAGTAACGTGTGGAGGTGTACGTGTAATGCAACTAAGACAGTATCATTGTATACCTAGACATAATCCAATATCTTATCAAGTGTCGGTAGGCTTGGAAAATTTCTGTAGTTAAGCGGTGCAAGTTCGGAATCCCTTGCCACCATTCCCAGAAAAAACTTGAACTCTTGCACAATCTCCTTAGTAGGTCCAGCTGGCTGACCTAATGAGTTCAAAACAATCACAAGACGCTTCTCTCTTGAACGTGCGTGAACTCTTTGGAGCATTGTTCGACCTCGTTGTTTCTTCCTTTTCGAGGACAATTCACTTGATGTTTCTGTGGTAATAAACACTAGTCAATTGGATATACATAACAGAGTAAACTCATACAAATTCAAACCTTTCACTTGCACATATACATAATTCTATAAATAAAATTTCCATAATATTACGGGTTTGGATAGCATATCTTTAGCTTCAGAGGTGCTACGAGACATCCCTACACCCTCAATGAATGTTGACCAACTCACACAGAGCTTTTACAGAAATCTGACACAGGAAGAAATGGTCACCCTATCAGGTATCAATAGTGAGGGTGAATATATCTTTAGCTTTGGTTGGACTTTCACATAGAAATATGCCTGGCCTTCCACTTTCAGAATTTACCGAAAGTCACAGAATAATGTACTATTCAGTTACGAGTCAGGACTTAGGAGTCCCAACACAAAGTAGTCAGTCAAATGATGTTTCCATCTAAAGGTCCTAATAAACAGCTTTTAGTTTTCAAGCAGAACCAACAATTAGATAACATTCTTATTAACTCTTCGATGTTAGCTATCTAGTAATAAACTAGCTAATAAAATCCAAATCCATTTTAGCTAGTCATGACAGGTTTTGAATAGCTATCAACAAACACAAAGGTTGAACTGGGTTTTCTAGGTTTAAAATTATCAAATTTATACCAAAATTCATTTGCCTGAATAAGTCTTGAACAGTTGAGCTTGAACACTTGAACCTAAGTCCCTAATCTATTGAGGACCTTAATCTGACATCAAATTCATTAACCCAGTCATCATATATACAAAGCCACCCAAGTTTTAAGCCACAAGCTTAAGTTGTTCACGTAAATTTCACAATTGATTTCAGCATCAAGATACCAATTCAACAATATAATTCATTTCCACCAGGTAAAAAAGAGAGACTTGACCTGCAGTCCTACAGATATTGGTGGAAAGCAGCAGAACTGCAGTTTTGAGTATAGGACTAACAGGAAAATGCAGCCTAGATTTATGAGATAAATCAAGGACTGACTACAAAATGCTTCGGGAATGTAACTACGCACTACATCATTTCTCAGAGTAAGAAACATAATTCATAATTACATAAATTTAATTAGTCTCATGCTAATCCCAACAGTATCTTCCAAACTGAAACTCCCTACAAATACCTGTCCAACCAAGTAAGAAGCACCAAAACCTCCTTTCTACCACTCTGCCCTACAAATACCTGAAAGTTAATTAGTCTCAAGCTACACCAATTTGAGAAGCAAAATCCTCTTCTTTGCTTTGTTAGCTCCTATCTTTGTTCTTGTACATGAAGTACATATATGTATGTATGTATATAACAAGAATATCATGATCAGAATATACCTTCCATTCCAAATTATGCTACAACTGCTCAGTTCGCTGCTTTATTGCCCTCACAATCTTCCTAAAGAGCATCAGCGGTCTCATTCAGCTGCTCATCATCATAATTTTGCCCTTATTCAGGCACCTCACTGCTCATCATCAGCGCTTCATCTTTTTTTCGTTTCCGAAACTCGAGGTACGTTGACATTGAGCTAGGAGAACAGAACGCTCTTTTCTTCACAGGTGCCTTTGTTGACCCCAATTGTTGTTCTTGCTGCTTCCTTTGAATTTCCCGTGTGGGAACTGGATGTTGTTAAGAAGAGACCTATAAAACAAAAGCGAAACAAGTAATGCATAAATCAAACAAGTAATATATATAAGTAATACATATATATACAAAGCAACAAATTCAAGTTACTGAAGATACCTTTCACATACTTGTCTTTTTCCAGTACCAAGAGTATCCTGTTCCATATCAGAGTCTCTTGAGGAGCCATCATATGGACCTTCTGTCTGCTTCACACTCGGACAAAGTATGTCCCGTGTTTTTTTGTTGTAGTATCTTATTCGCCAAGGATGCCGATCCTTGGGCTGACATTCTTTTAGCATTATACTTTAATTTTCGGAGCCTTTGTAACTCACAGTTTGGAAGCTGACTTTGGGAATCAAAAGCTTTTGCTTTACTCCCCTTCATCTGCAAAGCCATTCAATGAGAACATGTTTACAAACCATAAATGATAATAATATGAAAAAAATGCAATATAATATAATATAATATAATATGGAAAGCAATGCAATATAATGTAAAATAAATTGTTAGGGAAAAAACCATCAGAAAGCTCTCTAGGAGGGATTTGAACAGCATAATGCCAACCATCTCTATTAAGATCTTTAACATAAAACACTTGATGTGCTTGAGATGCCAAGATAAATGGTCCTTCTTTAGAAATCGTCTTACACATATTAAATATTACAAGCTCATCATCATATTTTTCAAAGTGAAACCACACACACTTAAATAAGACGACACAGAAGTAGCCATGGTAAGATATTGAAATGATGTCTATTATTGAACCATAATAATTGACATTAGCTTTAATAGGATTTTGATCTTTGGAACTCGCAAAGCTATGTGTCATGGCCGTTAGAGTGACTCCACTTTTTAGAGTTACACAATTAGCATCGTGCTTCATAGTATGGAACCTATAACTATTGACTGAGTACCCTGTATACTTTTTAGCAATGTAAGAAGGCCCTTTTGATAACCATATGATATTATTAGGGATGATTTCTTTACCCTCTTCAACAATGAAATCAACTTTCTCCCTAAAACAATCCACAAAATCCTTGTTGTGATCTTGAACGCTATTTCATTTCCTTTTTCCTCTAGCGCTTACAAATTCCTTGTGCTCACTATGAAATATAAAAAGATTACTTTATTAACACTACAAATAAAACACATTGAAAACCAAGAGAAAAAGAAAAGAAACTACACTTTGGTTGGTAATCTAACCTTATATATTTCTCAACTTCCTCGCAGTCACAATTGAACAAGACATAACGATGCGCTTGTACCCATTGATTGTGATCAAGTATGTGTTCACGGTCTTTTTTCTTTGATGTCCATCCTTTCCCTTTTATTGGATGTCCTACCTTAGGAAGAAATGATTGTGATGTACTACAAGCATTAACCTAAGGTGTGGCCGAGTTTGATCCTTTCAAATATCTAGCTACAAAGGCAACACATTCTTTGGCTTCTGCCATTGAGCCTTCTGGACGAGCTTTTTTACGAACATCTTGCTTCAATCCATGAAGATACCTCTCAATCCCATACATACACCTTAAACTTACAAGTCCACCCAACTTAATTTGGCCCACCAAGTGTAGAGGTAGATGTACCATTACATAAAAAAAGGCAGGTGGTAAAATCCTCTCAGGGTAGGCATAATGTTTCAACTATCTCAGATTGTAATTTTCCAAGATCTTGAGGATCAACAGTTTTACTCCATGTACTTTTTAAAAAAAGCACAAAGTCTAATCAAAGGAGTAGCAACATCTTTGGATAATGTTGTCTTCACTGCAATTGGGAGCAAATAATTCATCATAAAATGTGCATCGTGGCTTTTGTAGCCTGCAATTTTCCTTTCCCCAACTTGTACACATCGACCAATGTTAGAAGCATATCCTTGAAGAAGTTTGGCATTTTTGAAGACTTGGCAGAACTTACGTTTTTGCTCCAATGAAATCCAAAAGCAGGATCTTGGAAATTCTTCACCACCATCTTCCAATTCTCTTGGTTGAAGCTCCGGCATCAAATTAAGCTCTACCAAATCTCGATGAGCACTCACATGATCCTTGGTCTTTTGAGAAATTTCTAACAATGTCCCAATGACACTATCAAACACATTTTTCTCAATATGCATTGCATCGAGGTTGTGACGATTAAGACAATGCTTCCAATATGGTAACTCGAAGAAAATGACCCTCTTTTTCCACGGATTTGGATCATCAACAACACGCCTTGGTTTCTTTTGCTTCTTTCCAAATTCATTTGGAAAACCACGCAACAGATTAGCTACATCAATTCCATTCAATGGAGTAGGTTGATGTCTTTCCTCAACTTTCCCATCAAAATTTCTCTTATCACGACGCCAAGGGTGAAATGGAGGTAGAAATTTACAATTTTCCCTATACACATTTTTACCACTATAAGGCAACCACTCATAATCTAATTCATAATGAAACTCAGAGCACGCCAAGTATCCTTTTGTGCTCTAGCCAGATAACATCCCGTAAGCAAGAAAATCACTCACGGTAGTCATCAATGCTACATGCATGTGAAACCTCTGGTTACTCGAAGCATCATAAGTTTCCAGTCCGAACTCCCACAAATCCTTTAAGTCCTTCATTAGTGGTTGCAAATATATGTCAAGGTCATTGCCTGGGGAAGAAGGACCCGGAATTAGGAGTGCTAATACTCAGGCTTCATAATCATCCAAGGAGGCAAGTTGTAATTAATAAACATAACTGGCCAAGTACTATGTACAATACTCATTGAGTTGAACGGGCTGAAGCCATCTGTGGCTAGTCCTAGCCTCACATTGCACGGGTCATCAGAAAACTCTTTGTACAAGCTGATCATTTTCACGCCCATTCGCATGCCAAGTCATGTATCTCGCCGTCTCTTGACACATAAATAGTCGTTGAAGCCTCTTCTTTATCAGAAAGTACCTAAGAATCTTTTGAGGAATCCTATAGGTCTTTCCTTTACCATTTTCTATGTCATCCTCTTTGTCCTTTGATTTCCATCTTGGTGTTTTACAAACATGGCAGCTTGTTGCATTTTCATGCTCTTCCAAATATATCATGCAATCGTTTGGACATGCATCAATCTTTGTATAATCCAACCCCAACACTTTCAAAACACTTTTCGCTTCATTGAAAGAAGTTGGCAACTTTGCATAAAGCAACACCTCCCTTATAAGCTCTAATATATCTCCAAATGCGGCATTGGTTAGATTATGATCACACTTCAAAATAAGAAGTCGAATCATGAAGGAAAGTTTTGAGTGATTTTTGGAACCAGGATACAATTCTTCTTGCCATTCTTCAACTAACCTCAAAAAAAATTTTGCCTCATCATTTGGCCCCTGTCTAAAAGCATCATGTGCATCATGAAACAACCTTACTACGTCATCTCTAGAGTCATTTGGGATTGACCATTCATCATTATCCAAAATAGTTTCTTCTCTTTGGGTATTGAACCCTAATTTTGATAACTTATCCAATCTTGGAACAAAACCATTACAAATTAGATGGTCTCTCACCACACCTTCACACGGCAAAAAATGATAATGACAAATTTGACAGGAACAACAAATTTGATTTCCTTGAGACTTAATAGCAAAAGCCCTTTTGACATATTCGTCGACTCCTTGTTCATATTCATCACTCCATTTAGCAAACATCCACCAATTGTTAGTTCCACCTTCCATTTCTTAGGGTAAAAATAGAAATTAACACAGGATAACTACATATGAAACCAGTTTCTTAATACAGGATTACTGCTCAATTCAAATCTATCTCCTTTCTATCATAATAAAGCAATAAAAAGAGTTCAATGTGTTATTTACTATCCAAGATAGATAAAAAGAACCATGTTCTAATCTTCTACTAATGACAACAATAGAATTCTATAGATTTATATTCAAACCAATTAATTCAATTTTTAAAGTCCATACTTCTCAGCTAATTCCAAAGACATGAAGCAAAAGAACATAACCATTATCCCTGGATAAAGACGTGAGAATGAAATATAAATGGTTATAAATCATATTTTGATCAATTTTATAGCACTGTACCCCCTTTTCCAAGAAATGCCTCTTATCTTGATCATGATTACAAATTTGAAAAGGTTTAAATGAAAGAGTGAACACTTGCCAGGCAAATTCAAGAGAGTTGTGAGGAATCTTGATTGCTAAAAAGTTCTGCTTCTTTAACACTTCTTTTATGAAGAACCTATTTCAGACTATCAAAATGGGTTCTGCACCAGTAGCTGTTCAACACAAACTAATCATAAATAGTACACTAAAAGTTAAATTTTATTTACTAATTTAATTAACCAAAACAGTAATATTTTAGTTTGCCAAATTAGGCCAGTAAATAACAGCTTCATACAAATGACTTTCTTTGCTGATTGGTAAATAGAGCCAACAACGATATACAAGAAAAAATTTACGTGTCTATGTTACTCACTCAATGTTCCAATATCTTCTATTTGCCTAAGAGCCTTTTCAGTTATTTCACAATTCGATATGTTAGTTCACATGTTTGGTGAATTACATTTTGAATTAGCCTATTGGACAGAAAAAGGTTGTCTTAATAGCATTTTGGGCTCAAGTAAAACAAAAATCATTGTGAAAAATATACTAAGAAAGGAAGACAAGGAACATAATAAATAAGAATAATAATCATCGACTTGACTGATCCAAAGGGTGAACATAAGCTTCTTTCATTAAATCAAGGGTCAAGAATAGGTTCTAAACATTAATAATTTGACAGCTCAGAAACTTCATCTCAAAGACTCCATAATTCTCAGCATGAAATTAGGTGCCAAAGGAGCAAGCTAAGTCAATCCTTGATTATAACATTCAACTAATTCTTCATAACATGATTCTTCGTATTAATTAACACAGAAAAATTCAAAAACACTACAAAATTCTACAAAAAAAATCAACTAAAATTTCACAACAAAATGCAAAAATCAAACATTAAAGATGAAATTAAGAAAAAGAGGAGGAATTCGAGAAGAAAACCTGGAGAATTCAGCCTCCACACTGGCCAACCCCACCCAACGCCTATGAACCCATCCATGTCAGCTCATAGCCATAGCAATACCCAGATCATATTTCACGCTACTAATTAGTCAAAAACAGCAAATTTGATGAGAAAATCCAATTCAAAATTAAAAAACAACGCAAACCCAGTTCATAATTTCTGACAAACGGAACAAAAATCAACAAAATATATGAAAAAAAATTAAAGAGTAGAGTACCAACAATAAGAACAAGACGTTTAGCAGGAGAAAAAATACAGAACCAAAGATTCGAGCAGCTAACTTCAACAGGTATGTCAAGTATTCCCAAATAAACCCCTATAAAAAAATTAGGGTTCATAAATCGAAAAACCACCCCAACAACCACCCTCAAGCAAGCAATCATCCACATGCAACATTCGAACAAATCAACAAATCTAAATCCAAAGATTCGAGCAATCAGCCACATGCAAGGTTCAAACTAAAACTAAATAAAAAAACAAAATCAACAAATCCATAATTAGCAGACGAAAATTCAAGCACAACAGAACGAAACGGCGAGGAACGAGAACGAAGCAGCGGCGACGAGGGAGGAGAACGAAGGAAGGAGCAGCGGCGAGGGAGGAAAACTAAGGAAGATTGAGAAGTTTGGGAAATGGAGTTTCAATTTCATTTTTGGCTCTAATATTTCAGCATTTCCCGGGTTTTTTTTTTACTCATCTGTTGTATTAGGTCTTATTCTTTTTTTCTTTTTTTATTTTTTGGGGCTGATCCGTTGGATTAGCTCTAACTGAAAAATAAAAAAATAAAAAAAAATTCAGGAACACTATACGTTGTGTTAGAAGAATAATCCGTTGGATTAGCTCATCTAATACAACGGAATAGTATATCTAATACAACGGTTAGTATAAACCGTTGTATTAGCCTTGTTCTAGTGAAATACAACGGATTAGCCTAGTCTAATACAACGGTATGAAATTAGCCATTGTATTTGTTGGGTTTCGTAGTGACCCTCACTACGCGGAAAGGAAACCCCCAAGACCCACCCCGATAACTAAAGCAATTAAAACAAGCATAAACATAATTAAAAGAAGAGAGAGAGAAGCTATACCCTCGATGCGTGCTTCGCTCGCAAATCGAGATCTTACTTCGAAAGCTCTAGCCTCGCAAGTGCGATGGCCTCCAACGGAGTCCACCCTCGAGACCCGACCCGAACGGCCCCTACCCCGAAGGTTAGTCGGGGCTAGACCAAGAAAGACTAGAGTATTACGAACTTGGAGGTTTTCTCACCTTAAGGGAGATACCTCATTGAGTTCAACTCAAGTAGTTTTTCCCAAAATCCAAACATGGGTATTTATAGGGAAAGAAGACTTGAATCTCCCTTCTCCCATCCATGTGGGAGAATTGCATTTTCCTACTAATTTATTTTAATCAAAAATAAATTAATGAACAATGCAATTAATGAGTTACAAGTGTCAAATGGAGGAAGAATGGTTAGGTGAGGACCATTCCAAGAAGGGGGGGACCATTGCCTTAATGCCCAAGGGAATGCCCACAAGCCTTAGTCCCCTCACCCAAACCGTGTCCACCATGTGGTTGGGACAGCTGTCTGCCAGCCAGCCTTGGTTGCCAAGGCAGCCTTGCTGGCGCCTGGTGCCTAGGCTTTGCTAGCAAGCCAGCCAGCACAAGCATGTACACAGCCAGCAAGCTACGCTCAGCATGCGAGCTACTGCTGTGGCATGGCGTGTACTGGGCGCTGTGAGTGGCAAGGATGCTCGCCCATGCTACTGCTGACCCCGCAATACGCCCAGCCCAACCCTCTCATGCACAACCCGCATTGCAAGCAAGGCCCAGCCTTGTGATGATGCGTGCTTGCGAGAGGCTCGCTGCTGGGGCGCGCCATTGCCTAGCACCATGCGCAGCCTTGCACGCATGAGCCTAGCACACTGCTACGCGAGGCACATGCACACACGCACTGCCCAGCATGCCTAGCACGCTGCTGACTGGTGCGTGTGTGTTGCTTGCGATGTGCGAGGCATGCTGCTGCCATGCGATGCCCAGGACGCATGATGCGCAGCGATGCCTTGTGCTGCTGCGTGCCACTGCCCAGCATCTAGCATGCTAGCCTGGCTGCTAGCGCCCAGCGTGCTAGCTAGGCTGCTAGCGCCCAGCACCATGCACAACATAGCATGCTGCTATGCGATGGTGTGGGGCTGCCATGGCTGGCCAGCATCATGCGCCTAGCATACTAGGCTTGCGATGGGGCTTGCCTAGCCTAGCACTCACATGGCTAGGCCAATGCGAGGCTACAACTAGGCACGTACTTGTAACTCGATTGATTTTACGTTTCGTCAAATTCTAAATTCGACTTGACTTACGACGCTCGGTTTCGACGATCTAAGCTTGATATCCGACGTCTTTGTTCGTAATACTCTAATGACTCATCTAATCCTTCGGATTGATTCGTCACCTCGGATCGGTTACTCGATTGGGTGTGACCCGAAGGGTTCAGTCAAGATTAAGCTGTAATATTAATTGTATATTAATATTACTGATCGGAAGCGGCCTCCACCTAGACATTCCGATCACTTGACCTTACTGAAGAATTAGCTTTCCGATAATTCCGAACCCTTTATCGGAATAATACACTTGTTGGAAGGACACCATTCCTTTCAATCTCCCACTTGTTCTTCCGAACAAGTGTGCATATAGTGTATAGCCAATTTCCTATGTCGCTTAATTTCTCTTCGTGAACTATAAGGTAAGATTCATTGTCATCCTTATTACGTTCAGAAGTGTTTCTCGATCTCCGAGTTTGACTGTCAATAAGCAGATGATTTCTAAAATCTATCTGAGCACGGCCATGCATTTTCACAGTCTCGCTCTTCGAGCGGCCTTGTAAACAACAAAGACATAATCCCTATTGTTAGTAGGGGGACATTCCCAGTCTCGTACTGTAAGCTTCCCTTACTAAGAGGACTTAGCCGCCTGAGTGTTGTCGTTATAATCCCCAGTTACGGCAGACGTTTGACAACATCAAAACGACTAGTACTTAAACAAGAGAACTTCAACAATACTCATGGTCGAGGAAAGAGGTTCCGATAGTTATAATGAGAAATGTACTTATGAAAATTTTGAATCTCTTAAAGTACTCTCATAGGTCGATCCAGTGTAGTCCCAAACTAGCACCTGTGCAAATGATTCATGACTACTATGTCCTTGCAGCACAAGAAACGATGCTGTAAATCATACTACACACTAACCTCTGGTGGTCATTAATCGTCCATCTATTTTAAATGACCTCGATTAGGGACAATTTTCGATTTAAATATTCAATGTTCACTTAACAGGTGTTTCTTTATCCAAGACATGGTCTTGATACCCTGTTTTGAATATTTTGACAAATCGAATGGACTCATTATTTGATTCTAAACCATGATCAAATAGTTTGTGGAATTTTATTAGTAAAATTTAATTCCACCATGAAACTCTTTAATGTTTCATCTTATGATAAATGGCTTTCTTCAAATGTTTCAAGAGTAATACTCTTCATTAAACATTTATAGAAATCACACCCATATTTAATATGCTTGATTTCTTTTATCCAATTGTGAATGTTGTTGTTCACTTATTGCATAGGTTTAGCTACTATTACTTTGCAAGTCTTAGCATCTTCATTATCGAATAATAAGATAGTAAGATTTTGAGAGTGTTATGGATCATATGTGATTTAGGATTTATTGTCCAAGTGATGGCTCCCACTCATTTTCATGACTTGAGATCTTTCAACTTGACAACCTACAATCATCGTTCGACAACGAACTTTCCATTGAACACTTTCTCATTATTGCCTTCCAGGTAACAATATTCTCAACGTATATTTCAGTAGACATTCTGACATTGCTTTGCTCGGATTTTATTCCGAACGACTCACAAAGATTTGGGAGACCCTAATTACTTGTGATTATAGAAATTTTCCTTAAATTTCCGCACATTATACATGGATCCGTGTCCATGTTACCATTCTCAAGCCACGATGCATTCTAGCTTGTGCTTATGAACGACTTCCTTATTAAGGATCTAATCCTCGCTAAGGATGTGCTTGCAACATCAATTCTCAAATTGTAATTGTTTCTTTGCGTCAAGAACTTATCCCCTTTTACTTACCAAAGTACTTTGGATTTTCTTGACCATAATCTAACGATTCATCATTTAGATTTAGATTGATTAGTATTTTATACTTTTCATGCTTTAAGCATGTAAGTTTGTGGCGATTCCATATCATAGCGTACACGATGGTTTTAATTCCAGAACTATTCCCAATGTGATTCCATCCATGTAACTTTTAGCTCATCTAGTTTCACCGAGTCTTGCTAAATCGTTTGCTATGTAACATGGTTGAAAGTCTCTACCAGAGCCTTTCTTGTTTGACTTAGTATTTGCCCAGCTTATACTTAGTTCAAACATTTACTTAGCTTTATACATATGGGTCGAAAGCCTTTTCAAGTCCTTCATGTTTAACACGGTAAGTTCCCTTACTCGTTTAAACGTTTTATTAAGTCTATCCAATAGATCTTAATTCCCACTATGTACTAAGTATCGCCTTTTGCTTGGTCCATTTTCTAAAATCCTTTCAAACCTAAGCATTTAGGATTTGAAAGTCAATTCACAATAGAGTTCACAAACTTCTTGTTTGGACCATACAAGATTGACTCTTGCTCCCACTAAACTTCTTGTTTATAAGAATGTCTATGATTCTTCATTAGCCAAACCTTTTATTGGCTTCATGAGAATACATATTCCAATTCCTTCACGCAATGCTTTATTTAATCCCACAATGGATTTCTTGAGCTTGCTTTCAAATCTAGCATTATTTAGATTTACAAAACCCTTAGACTATTTCCATAGTCTCTTCCAAAATCCAATTTTAGGAAGGCGGTTTCGTATTTAGCCATATTTCATATGCGCAATTTTGCTAGTACAATCACGAAAAGACTTTAGCGTTCCGATTGGTGAATACGTTTTTATTAAAATCAACACCGTGATTTAATTGTATCCTTTTCAACCAATCTAGCTTTGTATGCTTGTGCATTTCCATATTTGTTAGTTTTCTCCTTGAAAACTTATTTGCGAACGATGGGTCTGTCACCCTACATGCAAATGAATCAAGTTCCAGACATGATTTACAAACATGGAGTATATTTCGGATTTTATGGCCTCTAACCATTATTCGGAATTTGGATTTGTCGTAGCTAATTTACAAGACACCATTCCCTCACAATTCAATGGTGAATGGTATGCCTGTATGTCTTAGGTTTATTTCTAACTTAATAGAAATTTATAGGATTCAATCCAAGCCTTTGGTGAATTATATACCTATACGGGGCAATGGGTTGAGCATTTACATTGTCTGTTTGATCTGACCAATCTTATCAACTGCTTCTAAAGCATTTTGATTGGTAGTTTTATCAGGTTGACACTGTTGCTCGTCCTCTGAAACTTTGTCGAGTTCGATTTTGAGCATTTGCATTGTCTGTTAGATTCTAACCAATCTTATCAACTGCTTCCAAAGCATTTTGATTGTCATTTTTATCAGGTTGGCACTGTTACTCGTCTTCTCGAACTTCATCTAGTTCGATTTTCCTCCCACTAGTCATTTTGGAAAGGTGTTACTTTCCAGAAAGACACCATTTAGAGCAACAATTACTATGTCCTCAATTAGGCTGTGGAGGGAATGCCCGTAGTCTTACTTGAAAACTTACAAAGAGACATGTATATTGTCTTTGGGTAAAAGTTCGTTGTGAAACAAACAGTTAGCTCCTTCTCGAGCTATCTTAGCCCTTATTAAGCCGCTTAGCTCCCACTGAGTTAATGAACTCCCACTGAGCTAAGAGCCCTAGACATATACTTGAAAAGACGCTAGAAACTATTTCTATCCATAACTAAATATGGTGTCCTTTCTTAGCTTTGACACTTTTGTTTAGTGTAACATTAGTCATTTGTGCAAATCTTTAAGAACCTTATAGGAAGGGATGTGATCCATCATCATTCGAGTCATTTCCAAATGGCATCGAGTTCTCTGTCAAGACACACTATGTTCTTTTGGAGCTCTTTATGAAATTTCAATTTCATAAGTTTGATATGATCACATTTGGCTCAAGCAAACATCACTTGATCGAATCTAGATGTTTTGATATCTTTCCAAGTCGATTTTATACTTCACTGAACATTTGAGCTATTCGAGGTTCAGTTTGCTCACATTTGATGAATTTAGCCATATTCTTGCAAATTCTTGTGAGATATTAGAAGTAATGAATTCCTTTTAGCTTTCGGAGTCAATTGTCTATACCAAGCACAATAGCTCATTTGTTTGTCTATTTCAACAAGTAAGACTTTCTTGTCTTAGAACGATTCC
This sequence comes from Chenopodium quinoa, assembly GCF_001683475.1. Taxonomy (NCBI): domain Eukaryota; kingdom Viridiplantae; phylum Streptophyta; class Magnoliopsida; order Caryophyllales; family Amaranthaceae; genus Chenopodium; species Chenopodium quinoa. The sequence continues at coordinate 159,045 of NW_018742211.1, read as the reverse complement.
GAATCGATCATCTATCAAGATTCTATCTAATAGAGTCTTGAGTACGTTCTTGTTGTTAGTGACATTGCTAAAGGGTTTGGAACACAAATCATGTCCATGACTTGAACCTTGTGAGTTTTCATGTTAGGGAAATGTTTGTTTATAATCAAGCATTCTTAACTCGTGGCTTATGCGACCATGTCATTCAAGTAAAATCCCGCAACTATTGCTCTTTTATTGAATGTGAGTCTTTCCGTGTGTAAATGGATCGTTTGCTGATTATGGAACACAATAACCATTATTTGTTCCAGCCTTGGCTTAAAAGGACTTTAAGCAAAACAAGTGACCTTACAACTGATGTAGCATTAATTGCTTCATTCTAAGCTTGTAAGTCAATAACTTAGCTTGTCTTCAACGGTTTGAGGTCACTTTCAAAGTGGAACACTCAAGTAGTATCCAATACTTGTGAAGATAACGAGCTGCTAAGTTAACATGAACTCATGGGTAAGAAAAGAATCTCATTCTTTTCTTTGTTCCTTGTTTCCTATATTTGTTATAGTACATCATCTCATAAATTTAAGGATCATTGTTTAAGTTCCTCGACTTTTATACTTTGTTAGGCATAATTAAGCATCTAATGCGCCGTGAAACAAAGTTCCATCTTTTCCTTCAATTCGTACTTGAATTGCTACATCAATGAGTCCTACTCATTTGTGTATGAAGCGAAAAGATATGTTGGTTGTCAACTATTGACAATTTTGAGTTTTTCAACTCAAAATTTCATGTTTATCAAAACTACCTAGTATTTTGAAAACATGATATCCAACCGTCTTTTCTGACTTAAGTCGTTTATGAGAAGTTGTATCTTAGAAATGTCTTTTCTTTCCTTGAGAACCATTCTCGAAAGATTTCTTTTACCAATCAATGGAAACAATATAATTTGATTACGAATTCTACAAATATAAGTGCAAAGTTCAACCATTTATCAAGATCATAATAAGTTTGAAATTCTAAGCATGCATGTAAACTTTCAATCTTATTATGCATTTTATCCACGCATTAAAAATAAATGTCCCTTTTAGGCGAGAATAAAACGATTCCAAGATCCCAAAAATCAGAAAGTGATTAAGCATGCTTTGGCTTGTCTTAACACTTAATATCTTACGGTAAGCAATCCAATTGCTAATAGCTCCAAGCTACTCTTGGTTCGATAAAACGTCGCATCTAATGCTTCCATGACATTTTATCTCCATTGCCACGACATCTAAGGACTCCTTACTGATATCGTTGAGCTTAACCAAGACAACTTGTATACCTAGTATACCTTACGTTCCTAGGGAAGTAGTGATGTCTCGCTTTGGCGTAGTCCATCACGTACGCGCATTAGTTCGGTAAGTGTTGTTCTTGGAATGGAAAATTTTTCTCAATATTATTAAGGGATCTAGGGTTTCTATGTCGGTTGATTTAAGTGAACTTAACTAATCACCGCAACATAATAGAAATCCTAGACATGCATCTAGCAATCATATATAATAACAATATATAAGGCATAAAATAGATGCATTTGGAAACTAGCATGACCCCTTGAAATCTTCTATTTCCATGGGTCTTCATCTTGGCTCGTCTTCGTCGAAACGCCGTCTTGAGACATCTTGGCCAAAATGAAATAAAAGAAGCTAGCTAGAACAACTAAGATTAATCTAATAGTACAAAAATACTTAACGGTTCGCAGACCGTATTTAGATTTACAAAAATACATAACGGAACGCAGTCCGTATTTTCTATCCTAGTCGGGCCCCACTAGTTGCCGTTTTCAAGGAACCTGTTTTGAAAGCAATCTTTCATTCACCCGTTCACTATTTGTGAACGGCCCATGCAATTTTATGAAATACATAATTAAACACGCAAAACTAGTAACTAACTTAGGTGGTTAATCCAATTAACGCGCCTAATTAAAACTAGTCAAAGTGGTTTAATCCATTATTTCTAAAAACAAATTGCTCAAACAATCAAATAAGCTCCCACTAAATTCCGCATCCATACTTAATTAATCCGATTAATTAAGTCGGCAAAACCCATAAATTGTCAAAATCAAAATTATGCAAAAGCCCGAAAAACCGAGGTCTAACCTCGTTAAAATAATTACCAAAATATTTTAAAACGGGATAATCGCAAAATTATAGCTCAAATATTAAGCAAAATCACCCAACACAACTCTTGGTGGGTGCGCACCATGGCCTTAGCCTATGATGCATGGCGCACCATGGTTGCTAAGGCAGTGTGTGCTGGCTGGGGCTTGCTGCCTCGCTGCCCATGTAACACCCCCAAATCTCCCTCTACGGAATATGTAGAAAATATGTATAAATACCGTAGAGATAGACTGGGGCGTATTACCGTCGCGTGATAACGCAAGGCTTATACTTTAAAATACTTTTGCAGCGGAAATTCTTTATTCTTATTAATAAAACTTTAAATAAAACTTGTTCATAATTTGTGACACAAAAACGACTCCAACTTTTCCTAAGCTAGGTGAAATTCCCGTGGACTCCCGTATGCATCAATCAACTTCCACCTGAAACATTCACCTGCTTACCATAAATGGTAAACAGGGCAAAGCCAAAACAAAAGCACGTATTAGAAAATTATGCTAAGTAGATTATGTGTAAGATAAGTAAAACATAATTTAAATCATTTATATTTAATTCATAAGAATTCCAATGTCGTACTCAAGTAAGAGTTTTTCCAATTCAATTCTTTCAAGACAAATTTAAAAACTCAATCGATTACGTTCCAAAACCAATTCCTCACTAAGTGTGCACACCCCTCAAGTGGTTTACTTTATGAACAAAGGCCAATCTTGAGGAAAGGCTAGGTCATGCAAAGTCCATAGTCTTCTCTAATCCATTCCCTAAGTGGGATATATAACCATATCGATTGATTGCTTAAAAGCACCTTTAAAAAAAATCTGTTATTCTTGAATATTAAGAAACCTGTAAATCAATTTTAATCCAATCATTTTTAATAATTTTAATCGCAATTCAAAGCCTCTTTGATTAACCAAAATAATTAATTTCAAGCTATCATATAACACAATTTCATAAAGTAAAACATAATTTCATACGGCACATAATTTCATAAGAACTATATTAAAACATAATTTCATAGTCAACTTTCGAAGGTATCAAACCACATAACGTACCTTAATTCCGAATATCAATCCACACTTCGCACTTTCAAAGTTCAATCACGAATACACCTTGCAATTAACATAACCATACGGTTATCACAACATCTTTAGACATAAACCCAAATCTAATGTGCATGGACCATAAAACTCTTTTAAAAATAATACTTTAATATAAAATTATAACTGTGAAATAGGTAATTATATTTTAGAAAACTAACCATGAAGAAAGTAAAGGAATAGGATTAAAGGAAATTGAATTTGCGTTGGAAAGGATAGGCAGAACTTGCAGAGGTCATAACTCCTTTGATATAACTCCGAATTGGGTGATTCTTGAGCCTAACCTCAAGGATTTTTTGAGAGGAATAATTTTTTGTGAAATAAAAAAATATCCAAAAACTGACCAAAAGTGCCCGAAAATCGGCTCCAAAGATATACGGGCAGATTTTCTTTTAGAAAAGAGGAAAAGAAAAATAGGAAAAGTTTGAGGGAAAAGAAGAGTAAAAGAAAAGAAGGGAATTGAGTTTTTGGTGTGAATAATATGAGAGTTATGAGGGAGTATTTATAGGTGTTTAGGTGATGAGTTTATAGAAATTTAGGGTTGTATAATTTATGGAAATTTTAAAGAATAGAAATTAGGGTTTTAAATGTATGGAAGGATATTAGATTTTATTTGGTCATGAAATATTATTTAGTAGGTTTTGATCTTGGAGTGCAAGTATAGAATAAGATCAAGAGATTCCAGATTTAAGAATAGAAATAAGGATTTTTAAACGATTTTTATTTTTAATAAAATAAATTAAAACCATTTAGAAAATTCATGAGTGGCCGAAAATATTGAGCTTAATATTGCTCAATATTTTCGGTCCTTCTATATTAATTTAAGGGTTTTGTAAAATAATTTATTTACCTAAAATTAATAATCCCATAAAATTTATTTGTGAAAATTAATAATTGAAGAATAAAAATCAGATTTTTATTAAATAATTAGGGTGGCCGAAAATATTGACATATAATAATTAATTAAATCAGATTTTTATTGTATAAAATCCGAAAATTAATATATTTCATGAAAATAATTAATTTAGAAAAATATTAAAACAATTTAGATTTTTATTCTATGAAAACCAAAAATACATTTTAATTAATCTACCGAATTAATATAATTTCGGTTTAGCTATTTAAATTTTGAGAAATCAAAAATACTATTTATAACATAAGTACAAAATAGTTTCATTTATTGGATTATCCAATTTAATTAGTTTTGTAAAATAATGATTTAGGCGCCAAAATTTAAATATCATTTTGGCTCCAAAACTAAAATACTCTTTAGAAAATAATTAATTTAGAAAAATACGAGACTAAAATACCTTTCAAAAATACGGGGTATTACAGCCCAGCAGCAGCACAAGCCAACCAGCAGCTCATGCTACACACGCAACAGCAGCTTTGGATGACCGGGCTGGCGCTTGGTGCTAGCATGCTGCGCCCAGCACAGCACACTACGCTGGCCAGCACCACGCATGCTTGCACACATACTGGCGCCTGGCAGCAAGTGGAGGCTGGCTGGTGCTTGCTACCACGCTGCCCAGCAGCTTCTTCAAGCACCCAGCAGCCAAGGCCACTGCCCAAGCCCAGCCACAGCCTCCTTCCCCACACAGCCATGCACCAAACGATGCACAACCATATGCGCACCACAGGCAGCCTACATGTGGGCTGCTAGGCAACCCGGCTAGCCTTGGTGACGCTTGCGGTTTTGCATCGTTTTGCGTGCATTTTACTCGGAATTTAATTCCGATTTGTGTGTGACAATAATCAATTCTAAATTACATTTTAGAATTAATTTTGACGGAAAATAAAAAAAACAAAATTAAGTCTAACTTAAACAAATTTATTTTATTGGTGCACAAGCCTAAATTTATCCAAAATGTCCATTTTGAACAAAATTAGGTCAAACTTTATGCTTAAAATAAAATGAGCTATGTCCAAAATTAATCTTGCCAATATGCAAATTAATAATGGATTTGACAAAAGGGAGTTGGAAATATAAATTAACCATCCAATGATAAAATTTTCAACCTTGCATACTTGTGTAAAATACTAAGATTACATCTTCCAATATGAAGATTAATCAAATTTTACTCACAAGTAATTGAACTTAACGGATTTTAATCAACCAAAACATGAAAAAATCCAAACTTTGTTCAACATGGAATTTAGGGTTAGGGTTCCAATCATTTAAACCTTTAAAGATTAGAACTTTAACACTATTTGGGAACTTAAAATACAAAATCACAACAAGTTTTCACACCTTATTGCAATTTATTTGCAAAATTTGTGAAAAACAAGTTTATGTGATAAATTGGTATATCAACTTAAGCACTAATAAACACTCCATTATTATGCTCAAGGATATTTTAAAACCAGTAGATTAGTGATGCAAATGTGCATTTAATCTAACCTTGTAATGCTTGCATTGATCAAGGCTTAAAAAGAATTAAAATTTTCATTGAAAAACGAAAAACCCCAAAAAAATTGGGTTTCTGGTTCGAATTTGGCTTCTGGACAATTCTAAAAGGGTAGAAACAATTCCAGAATGTCGATTCCACCCAAAAATCACTAATTTTGAGCCAAAATCTGGGTTCGACAACCAAATCAAAAATAAAATCGAGTTTTAAAAATTAATTAAAACGAGCATCTAATCTAATTAGATGAACATGAACCAGAAATTTAAATTCTTTTAAAACACCTTAATTAAACAATAATTGCAAAAATTAAAAGGAGCGTGGCTCCGATACCGCTTTTGGGTTTCGTAGTGACCCTCACTACACGCAAAGGAAACCCCCAAGACCCGCCCCGATAACTAAAGCAATTAAAACAAGCATGAACATGTGGGACCATTGCCTTGATGCCCAAGGTAATGCCCACAAGCCTTGGTCCCCTCACCCAAACCGTGTCAACCATGTGGCTGGGACAGCTGGCTGCAAGGCAGCCTTGCTGGCGCCTGGTGCCTAGGCTGTGCTAGCAAGCCAGCCAGCACAAGCATGTGCACAGCCAGCAAGCTACGCTCAGCATGCGAGCTGCTGCTGTGGCATGGCATGTGCTGGGCGCTGTGAATGGCAAGGATGCTCGCCCATGCTAGTGCTGACCCCGCAATACGCCCAGCCCAACCCTCTCACGCACAGCCCGCATTGCAAGCAAGGCCCAGCCCTGTGATGATGCGTGCTTGCGAGAGGCTGGCTGCTGGGGCGCGCCATTTCCTAGCACCATGCGCACACTTGCATGCATGAGCCTAGCACACTGTTAAACGAGGCACATGCACACACGCACTGCCCAGTATGCCTAGCACGCTGTTGACTGGTGCGTGTGTGTTGCTTGCGATGTGCAAGGCATGCTGCTGCCATGCGATGCCCAGCACGCATGATGCGCGGCGATCCCTTGTGCTGCTGCGTGCCACTGCCCAGCATCTAGCATGCTAGCCTGGCTTCTAGCGCCCAGCACCATGCACAACATAGCATGCTGCTATGCGATGGTGTGGGGCTGCCATGGCTGGCCAACATCATGCGCCTAGCATGCCTAGCATACTAGGCTTGCGATGGGGCTTGCCTAGCCTAGCACTCACATGGCTAGGCCAATGCGAGGCTACGACTAGGCACGTACTTGTAACTCGATTGATTTTACGTCTCGTCGAATTCTAAATTCGACTCGACTTGCGACGTCTTTGTTCGTAATACTCTAATGACTCATCTAATCCTTTGGATTGATTCGTTACCTCGGATCGGTTACTCGATTGGGTGTGACCCGAAGGGTTCAGTCAAGATTAAGCTGTAATATTAATTGTATATTAATATTACTGATCGGAAGCGGCCTCCACCTAGACATTCCGATCACTTGACCTTACTGAAGAATTAGTTTTCCGATAATTCCGAACCCTCTATCGGAATAATACACTTGTTGGAAGGACACCATTCCTTTCAGTATTAGCTATTTTTGTACCGTTGCATTTGATCAAAAATGTAGTAGTGTAATTATAGTTATATATTCTTATTTGTAGGAAGCTTTGAGCTAGGTGATTTCTAGCGAGTGTGGCCGAGTTTAGGCATTATTCAAGGTACGTATGTGCACAAGAATATTTTTGTATGCGTAGTATCATGCTAGGATTGTAAAGTATGTTTTAAGTGATGAATTAGTAGCATGTTTGGTTGATTATATGCTTGGAATTGATGATTGAGCATGAATTATTATGCAAGTATGTGGATATGTTATTTAAGGCATGATACAAGTTGAATATGTATGAATCATGGAAGTATGTTTTATTTTCAAGTATCAAGAAAGCATGAATTTAATAAGCAAGGCTTATATATGATTTAAAGAGCTAAAGTTAGAATTATTGAGCATGATTCATAAATTTATTTCTCACCCATTTATTATTGGTGTTGAGTCAAGAAGTTAGTTTATTTATTTACTCGTTTATGTAAGTTGAGTTTGAGTCAAGGAAGTTTATTAGTGCATAATATGCACCGAGGTAGTAATCGTGCAAGTTGTGCACAAAGCTAGGCAAGGAACCTTAATTAAAATAAATAGCATGTGCTCACTAATTAATTCAAGAATGAATTGGAAGTTTGAATGTTGTTATGTTTGTTCTTGATTGATTGGTTGGAGTCATCACAAGTTAAATTGGTAAATCACGTAAACTGTAAGAGAATACGCACCAAAAATCTTGGAACGTATGTACCTTAAGTATGAACATATGGGGGGGGGGGGGAGTTATGGGGTTTTATATTTAACCATAGCTTCTACAGGGGTATAGGACGCTATATTTTATTTTATTATTAATGCGCTGGAATTCTGTCACAAGTGTGACATAGTAGGTGCCAGTTGGGGTAGCTCCCTAATTAGAAGCTCCATGTTTAATAGACTCTTTTTAGAGGAAGGAAACATGTTCGATGCGTAATCCAAATTTATTATATAATAATTAATATTGTCAGTTATGAGTCAAAGGTAAGTTGACTTGTGGTTGTATGGCGAGCATGTTTTAGTTATTTTATTGATGCTAGGATATTCATGTCAGTATGGTGCATATGTACTCAACTTTTGTCGATTCGTACTCTTGTGTTTGTGTTTGGCTTTCCTTTGGATTGGCCCTATTATGACCCATTTATATGGTGAGTAGAGGATTGAAATAAAGAGAAAGTAAGAGGTACTTGAAGCATGAAGAGCATGAAGGAAATGAGTGCAGAGAGTTACTTGTTATGTTTCTTAGTTTAAATATTTTTGAATTATTGGTTATGGATTATGGACTAACATTATTATGTTTATTTTTAATTGGTTTTTTAGAAGGGCCATATTTGAATCGGTTCCAACTTGTGAATGTTTTAATTCTACTTTTGTTTTGAGGTTGTGAACTCAAGTTTTATTTTAAAAGTTGTTTTATATTTTTAGACTTCCGATGTAAGACTTTGAAAATTAGCTTTAGCTGTTATCACGGTGGCGGTAATATTTTAGTTATTTTCTAAAAAGGGTTTTATTTAGACTAAAATGATTGTTTTAAAAGAAGGAAATTTCCAGGGTATTATACTTGTACTTGTGAGTCAGGTTCTGGATGAAGAGGCGAACCATCTCTCTTTCTTTGGGAGGATCCACCAAGAGTGCAGCTGTTTCCCTCCACCTATTAAGATAAGTAGTGAAGCCTTCATTCTCTTTCTATTTGAGAATGGAGAGTTCAGGTTAATAAGTCCTAGCTTGAATGTTACACTTGTAACGATTCATGAAGCTCTTAGTAACATCTTCCCAAGTCGCAGTATCTTGGATTCCAAAGAATGGAACCATTGTTAGCAGGCATTCTCCAAGGAAAGAGGGAACAATGTAGGGAAGAGTGTTACATCTAGTCCTTAAATTTTGGAATATCAGCAGTGGAGAACTTCTCAGGGAGTTTGTCCTTCATAGCCAAAGAAGTGGCAGGTTGTTCCACATAGGTGAAGTCCTTAGAAATCTTGCTCACTTGCTCTTTGATCCAGTCAACTGCAGCAATAATGACCTTGGTTTGTTCCATGGTGTTGACTTGGGTAGTGACTTTTTGCATTATGGCAGAAAGTTCCTCGATAGACTTGTAGATGCCCTCAATATATTCCTTAGTGGCCATGAGTTGAAAGAAAACAGGAGATGGAGATGAACTTCGTGGAGACGATTGTAGTGGTTTCCTTGTAGGCCTCTTAGGTATAAGAGGTTGTTGTGGCGGTGGCTCGAATCGTTACCAATCTACCCTTGCTTCTCGACCAAGTGCTATGATATTGAAACAAATACACCTTTAATGACTTCACTCAACCTTAACCCATTCGGAGAGTAAGAATGAAAAAAGGAAATAAGGAAAGTTTTCAATTTTTTTTTTTTTAGAAAAAGCATGTATGTGGAAGATACCATCCAACTTACTCTTAAAAAACGGAAAAAATGACACAAGACCATTCTAATGTACGGTCATGAACTACATGGTGCATGACTTGAATAAAATAGCAATTGTGTGGACCTGACTCGTGAGTGATTAACTGGGGTTATGGAACGCGTTTATGACCGTACAGCTAGACATGACGCTAGACGAGACACACAAACCACAAAAATACACATGGAGGAACAAAACAAGACTAACTACAACCAAACCTAGATACCGTGCCATGGTACAACTGTCGTGGCACGGCAAAGTGTACCCTGGTGCGGTACAATCTGCCGTGACACGGTAAACAGTTCTAGGTTCTGTTTTGTGCTATTTTCCATATTTTATTCAATTTTATGTCCGTACTTAATACTATTTGGAATAAAAACCTCGGTCATTCATTAGTCAAAACAACAAGATGAACAAACACACTTGGGGTTAGCAACACAACCATAAAGCCAAGTAACACTTAGTCACGATGATGTAATCAAAAGTTCGCAACCTAAGGTCAAGATCTGTGTTCCACTATGGTCAAGCTTTTTGGTGTCAAAGGGTACCATGGTTAAGTGTTTGGACGCGTTAGCAAGGAAGCCTCCCTTGAGGATGTATGCCAATGAGCAGCTCCACAAGTTCGTGATTAAATCGAACTCGATTCCATGATTTGGGTGGATTTAATAACTCGGATGAACCCTTATTGTCATCAACGTTTTTGGGTTGATAGAGCATAAATCCCCCGAGGCTAAAATGTCTATTGAACACATACGGTTTTTCAGAAAAACAAAGGAAGCTAATAATGAGAAAAATGCAGAACCACTAGAAAGATTTTAGGACTACCGCGACACGGCAAGAAATACCGTGTCACTGTATAGATCGCCGCATGACGGTAATCTGTGCCGTGGCATGGCAAATTTGCCGTTGCGCGGCAGTCAGGAAATCTGACCAGTGCCTCTTTTTTTTTTGTTCGCAATCAGGTTATTTGATTTTTCCTACGAGGCAAGCCTAAATACGACGTTAAAACGTCAATGCATATGCAAAAAATTCCAGATTAATCACAGGAATATGATTCAAGAATATTTCAAGTCTCATCCACTCATCTTAATTAAACACCGATCAATCAAATCGATAAGTAACCAAGAATCCTCCCCAATGGAGTCGCCAAATTGTAGGCGTCATTCGAAGCGCGCCTACTTAAGCATGTGTGAATATGCTTGGCACTCATAGGAACGGGGAATTGACATACGATTAGGGACACAATTAGGGACAAAGTAAAGTAGGGAGCCGCCAACAAGTGTTTAACACACTTGTAAACCGTTCACGATTCATTATAAGGCAACCACGAATAAGGGACAACAATTGACCCGTGAAGGTTACACCCAATTCATAATCCATGAGATTACTAACTCTATATGGTTCAGAACCACGAATGGAGGATCGGGGATGATTGTACGAAGTGAGTCATGGAGTCATATTAACCCATATTGGCCTCTAAAGTATTCCTGCGATCTCAAAGGCATACAAACAAAGATTCAATTTGCTTCAAACTAATATTAGGCTAAATAGGTTTAATGTTAATGCAACACATAATTCTAAATATCATGATCACTTGATTAAACAACAAGATTAAAAAGGAACCTAAACCGGTCATCCAAATTATCTTATTAAGCGTTATATTTAATTACATATTCCCATTAACATGCAATATGGTGATTTACAATAAACAATAGAATAAACATCAACATTGGAAACAATTTAACCATAATAACAACGATTAATAAGTGACAAACACAACAAAAATCGTTAGAAATATAATAGAAACAAAAGGAACATGAATCCTTGCTTTGATTGCGTTTGCTTGCAACTATAAAAAAATAAACGCGTTAGTCACTTCAAGGAAAATAATAAATAACAATAAAAATTAAATTAAATTAAAGTAGATTTGATTTGGGGCCAAACCCTCAAACAGTTCTACCTTGCACGCCTTGGTTTAACTGTAGAACTTCGGGTAAAGTACGGACTCCGGGGAGTGCTTAAGAGATGTATTGTAAAAGAGTAAGGAAGGCCAGTGTTTAGGCTAAAGAATAAGAGAGAAAGAAAGAATTATTTGGTGCCCCGAGACTAAGAAATCAGCCTCGTATTTATAGAAGAAATGAACAGGGTGATGCACGAAACCTTAGAAATAAAATTCGCCGTGGAGGAACCTTAGAAAATGGTCGCGTCACGCAAGAAATTGTCCTAGCACAGCGCAATTTGCCGTGACATGGCATGAATGAAAGGAATGGTGTCCTTCTAACAAGTGTATTATTCCAATAGAGGGTTCGGAATTATTAAAAAGCTAATTATTCAGTGAGGTCAAGTGATCCAAATGCCTAGGTGGAGGCCGCTTCCGATCAGTAATATTAATGTATAATTAATATTACAGCTTAATCTTGACTGAACCCTTCGAGTCGCACCCCAATCGAGTAACCAATCCGAGACGACAAATCAATCCGAAGGATTAAATGAGTCATTAGAGTATTACGAACAAAGACGTCGGATATCGAGCTTAGAGCGTCTAAACTAAGCGTTGTAAGTCGAGTCGAATTTAGAATTTGACAAGATGAGAAATCAAGCAAGCGACAAGTTCGAGCTAGGCCGTAGCCTCGCATTGGCCAAGCATGCATATGCGTGCCGCAAGCCAAGCATGCATATGTGTGCTTGGCTTGCTGGCCGAGCATGCTAGCGGGGCTTGTGCACCTGGCCGCACGCATGCTAGGAGCTGGCGCATGCTAGGAGCTGGCGCATGCTAGCGTGATAGTGTGCTAGGACTTGCACCATGCCGAGCTTGCTAGCAGCGCATGCATGCTAGTATCACAAGCTAGCAGCGCTGGCTAGCTAGCTAGTGCGGCATGACTAGCATTGCCGGCACGCTAGGCGAGCTAGCATGGTAGGCCTCGCACCTAGCCACTCGCAGCACGCAGTAGTTGGGCATCACCCAGAACTCACACAACACAGCACACGCATCGCCGCAGCAGCAGCCTGCATTGCGTGCGTGGCTTGCTTGCTACGCACATGCGAAGGTAGACTGGCCATCTAGCCCAGCCTTGATGCTAGGCACCAGCTAGGCAGCCAAGGCAGGCTGCCAGCCAGCCATGCGTGGGGTCAGCTTTCGGTTAAAGGAAGACTGGTCTTGGTGGCTTTCTTGGGGTGCAAGTGGTGTTAGGTCCCCCCCCCCCTCCTTAGTGGTCCTTACCTACCCTTGCTCACCATTTGCCACTTAGCGCTTGTTTATTCATTTGCATTTTAATTAGTTTTTGGATTAAAATAAATTGAGCAAAATGTAATTCTCCCACATTGAAGGGAGATGGGAAATCAAGACTCCCTTTCCTATAAATACCCATGTTTTGGGTTTGGGAAGAAGCACTTGAGTTGAACTCAATAAGACATCTCCTTATAAGTGAGAAGACCTTTAGGTTCGTAATACTCTAGTATTTCCTTGGTCTAGCCCTGACTAACCTTTGGGGTAGAGACCGCTCGGGTCGTGTCAAGAGTGCGAGACGTCGGAGGCTTACACACATGCGAAGCTAGAGCTTTCAAGTAAGAGCTCGTAAGCGGGCAAAGCACGCGTCGAGGGTAAGATCGTCTTTTCTCTTTATCTATTTTGTTGTTTAATTATGTGATTCCATGTTTAGTTACATTAATTAGTGTGCGGGTCTTGAGCGGGTTTCATTTTGTGTAGTGTCGGACATTACGAAACCCAACAGAGGTATCGGAGTCACGCTCAATTTAATTATTGTAGCTAATAATTAATTAAGGTGATTTAAAATGGATTTAAGTTTCTGGTTATGCTTTCTAATTAGATTAGAAGCTCGTTTTAATTAGTTTTAATCTCATATTTATACTAATTTTGGCTCACGAACCCAGATTTCGACCTAAAAATAGTGAATTTTGGGTGAAATCGATGTGCTTAAACGTTTTTTACCCTCTTTGAAGACTGTCCAGAAGCCAAAATCCACCCAGAAATATGTTTTTCGAAAGATTTTTCGTTTTTGACGAAAAATTTTAAATCTGTAAACCTTGATTAATTATGGCATGTTAAAGGTAGATTATATTTATGGTTGCATCACTAATCTACTGCAATAATAAACCTTATTAAGCATGTTAATAAAGTCATATTTGGTAATTAATCTGGTGAGTTCATTTTTCACAGAAACTTGTAATTTCACATTTTTGCAAATTAATTGCTTCAAGTGTGAATGTTTATGGTGAATTAGTAATTTTGAAGTCCCTAAAAGTGTAAAAGATCCAATCTTTAATTGTTTATTTGGTTGGAACTTTACTTTATAAATTCCATGTTGAACTAATTTTGGATTTATTCATTTTTGAGTTGATGGAAGTCTTAAAAGTTTAAAAGTTGTGATTGAAATTTTACACAAGTTAGTGTTGGAAATTTTTCATTAGATGAATGGGTTTATTTTTCCAACCCTTTTAATTTTTGTCAAATCTCATTATTAATTTATGTTTTATTAAATTTATTATGAGTATAGCCCTTCAATTTGTAGCATCAAGATGAACCTAAAATAAATCAAAGAATGGTTCTTGAATTTATTTTGGTTAGTGCACTAAAATTGAATTTTATTTAAGTTGGACTTGTTTTATCTTCATTCTTGCTCAATATTGGTTCTAATATAAATTTAGAATTAATTTTATGTCACACATATATCGAGATTAAATCTCGAGATAAAAGCAAGAAAATTGAAGCAATGACCGCCCAAGCACAACCTACGGCTAGCCGGGCTGCTCACGCAGCACACATGTGGCTGTCGAGGTACGCATGGGGCTGTTCATGCCTCGAAGGGCTGCTGCTGTGTGGCATGTTGGTCTAGGTGCACGCTTGTTGCTACATGCATAATACGGTGTGTGCGTGCTTGATCCATCGAGGATGCGTGGGTGATGCATGCATGGTGCTACGATAGGGGTACGTTGGTGCAGCGATGTGTTGCTAGGCAGCATAAGCTCACATCATTAGGACCTTTGAGGTCGTGACATGTGTTTGTGCAATTACGGTGATGTTGTTAGGGTAATGTGTAAGCGACATCGTAAGTCACTCCCACGTGCTTAGCCACAAGCGGTTGTGCAGATGCAGCCACGCAAGGCACCTCGAGCCTTAGTGCAAGGCACTTGGGCATCGTTAAGCATCGCTGGGCTATGTGTTTTGCGATTTTTTTCCGTTTTAATTATTTCATTATTTTAACGAGGCTAGGCCTCGGTTTTGATGGCTCTTGCAAAATAATTTGGCAAAATTTGGGTTAACCAGCTTAATTAATTGGATGCGGAATTTAGTGGGAGCTTCGTTAATTACGTGAGCTAATTTTATTGTGTTTAATCACATAATTGGCTAACAACTTTGACTAGTTTTAATTAGGCGCGTTAATCGGATTAACCACCTAAGTTAGTTACTATTTTGCGCGTGTTATGCATTGTTACTTGTTTTACGTTGTAAAATGCATGGGCCATTCACAAATAGTGAATGGATGAATGGAATGTATATTGTATCATTGGTTTTGTTAAAATGGCAACTAGTGGGGCCTGATTAGGAAACTAAATACGGACTGTGATCCGTTATGTATTTTTGTAAATCTAAGTACGGTCTGCGTACCATTGCATATTTTTGTACCTTAATATTTAGATTAGTCCTAATCATAATAATTAGTAGTTGCATATTTGGTGGAGACGTCTCAAAGACGGCATTGCTAAGAAGACGAGCCAAGTGGATGCATCGAAGACCCTTGAAGACTCGAAGACTCAAGGGTCATGCTAGTCGCCAAATGCATCTTTTACTTATGTTTTCTATATATAATTATGCTTATGTATATGAATGATATGTTAGATGCATGTTTAGGATATCGAATGTTGTGATGATTAATTAACTTCACTTAAATCAACCAACATAGAAACCCTAGGTTCCTATAATATTGTGTCAAATTTGCCATTCCAAGAACAACCCTTACCGAACGAATGCGCGAAGTGATGAGCTACGCCAAAGCAAGTCATCACTACTTCCCTACGAACGTAAGGTATACTAGGTATACAAGTTGGTCTTGGTTAAGTTCAACAATATCAGTAAGGAGTCCTTAGATGTTGTGGCAATGGAGATAAAACGTTAAGGAAGCATTAGATGCGACGTTTTACCGAACTAAGAGTAGCTTAGAGTTATTAGCAATTGGATTGCTTACCTTATAATATTAAGTGTTAAGACAAGCCAAAGCATGCTTAATCACCTTTTGATTTTTGGGATCTTGGAATTATTTTATTCTCGCCTAAAAGGGACAAATTAATGCGTGGATAAATTGCTCAATAAGATTGAAAATTTGCATGTATGCTTTAAATTCATACTTATTGGCTTTATGAATGGTTTTTCATTTCAAATTCTTTCAATTGTAAAATCATGTCTACAGATAACTCAAACAACCAATTTTCGTTACCCTTAATTCTCGACAAGGAGAAGTTTAGTGGGCCAAATTTTCTTGATTGGCAAAGGAACTTGCGTATAGTTCTCATGAAAGAGAAAAAGGAATACATCCTTGATGAGGAAATGCCAAACGCTCCCAGTGATGAGGTCACTCAGGCAGCCTTAAACCAATGGCAAACCGCAAATCGGGATGTCAAATGCATCATGTTGGCCACAATGTCTCCAGACCTCCAAACGACTTTCTTGGAAAAGGAGACGGCTTTTGAGATCGTTTATGAACTTCAGAACATGTTCCAAGAGCAGGCCCGAACTGAAAGGTTCGAAACCCACAGGCAGATCCTTGAGAGCAAGCTCAAGAAAGGGGAGCCAGTTAGCCCATGTGTACTTAAAATGATCAGATTATTTGAGAACATGGAAAGGCTTGACGTTGGATATTCAACTGAGATGGCATTTGACATTATTCTCCATTCGCTGCACAAAGGCTATGATTAGTTCAAGATGAACTATAAAATGCATAATATGGAGAAAACCCTCACCGAGCTTCATGGGATGTTAAAGGAAGCCGAGAAAACGCTCAAGGATGAGGGGAAGGATGATATGCTCATGATCAAAAAGGGCAAGCCATTCAAGCGCTCTTGCAAGAAGAAAGGCTTTAAAGGGAAAAAGGAGAAGAATTTTCCGCCTAAGTTAAGCGCTGCTAAGAGCAATGACAGGCGGCATTTTAGGTCGTTACTAAGACACCTCTATCAAATGATATTTGTAGTCCTAAACATGCAACTAAAAGAGTATAGAGGCAAGTTAAGGGTCGAACACAGGGAAACGATTAAGCACCGCTATTTATCTCCTAATGTTAATCTAACTCGATCAAGAAGTATGGTGGGTAAAAAGTAATGACTAAAGGGGATAGAATAACAATTAAAACAAGCACTAGGGGAAGGATCAAACATGCTATGAATTCGACGAAGTTAGGCATCGAAAAATATGTTTATATGTAACCCAAGCAACTCATACAAGGCAATATCAAGAATACTCTCTAATCACCTATCGGGATTAAGAGCTTTCCTAGCTAGCATACACTTACACTATCGTCGTAAGGCATACAAGCTAAGGTCATGCAATAATTAATCACCTAATGAATATTCCTAAGTCGCACTATCGTCACGATTTAGTTCAAGTCATTCAACCACAACATGCATATGGCCATAAACATGAAGTGGCTAATAAGTATAAGCACAAGGAAGATTTAATCACAAATATTCCAAATTAACCTAGCCTAGCATACATCAAACTCAAAGCATATCTTCACCAAACCCCTAGCAACAAGAAACTACTCACTAGTCATAACTACAACTACAATCATACTAAGCAACATTATAACCAATGAAATAGCAAGAAAGACTAAGTTTTTATCAACTAAACTAACAAAGGTAGAAACTTTAATCATAAAAACAAGAGAAAATAGAGAAATATACCAAAACCTGCATTGAAATCCAAATAAAAAGCCATACATCATTCAATCTCCAAGCTTGACCATACATCAATGTTGCAAAAATACTTCTTCAAAAACTAAGAGTAAAACTAATGTTGATGTACAATGAAATTACACTAAAAACTATCAAGATTGTTCAATACAAAAGTGGCCAAAACAAAAACCTAGAAAAATTCCTTAAAAGCTCTCCTCTAAGGTTTCTATGCTAAAAATATCCCAATGATAGAATGTTGTCCAAAGTTAGCCGTTTTGCCTCCCTTTTGTTAATTTAAGCTGAAATCGGGATCTGAATCAGCAGCAGACAGGCGCGCTCGCGCCCAATAATGGCGCGCCCATGCGTTAAATGATGGCGCGGCCGCTCCTCAAAATGCGCGCCCGCTCCAAAGTGGGTATTTAATGGTTGGTCCAGCTCATCAGCACGCCCGCGCTCAAGGACTGCGTGCCCGTGCGTATAGGTGGCGCGCCCGCTCCTCTGGTGTCGCGCCCGCGCCATTTGTCTGGTCTGGATTTCTTCCCGTTTTGCCCTTGTTCCTTCCATCTCCGAATCAATGGCGTACACCTGCAATCATGAAACAGGAAGGCAAAGCGTAATACAACGAAAGGGGAGGGGAGTATAGCCTACCTAAATCACATGAATACACATTACGCACCACAAAGGTAGAATACTCGAACTAGGCGGATCATAGCAAAAACATACTAAAATGGACCGAATTATTACTAAAACTACTAGAAAAGACTATCCTAAGAGCGACATAAATGTCACTCATCAAATTCCCCCAAGCTAAACCTTTGCTCGTCCTCGAGCAAAGCTAAGGGCAAAGAAGAATGAGAAACGATTATTCAAACACAAGAAAAATAGAAAAGGAGGGAAAGGAATTTACACTAACTCACTTTCGTAGGAATCACGGTTGTTTTTAGCATAAACAACAAGCCATTTAAACCTTAAAGTCGCCAATGAGGACGAGTATACTCTCGTGGGGGTTTCCAAAGAGTTTAACCCACAAGTCTTGGCAACATGCTCAAAACAAACCCAAACAAAGGAGCAAATAAAGAAGAAAATCAACTACAAACACAACAAAACATGGAAATGAAGAGCATATTGAAAAGACAAGCATAGATGGATGACAATCTTTCTAAGCACTAAGAGTAAGCACGTTTTTGGATGCCAATGGTTGATTGAAAGATAAATTATGCTAAGCATAGAGAACTCTAACATGCTCCACTCCACCCGCATTCCATACATTCTTACCGCGTTCCCTCATCTAGATTCAAATCCACCCTTCAAGGTAGAATCTCATGACTCCACGAAGGAGCCGGAAGAAATGAAACAAGGGTGACCCGACATCTTACCAAATCGTGCTCTCTCCATATGCTTGAAATCTAGCTCCCTCCACCGACTAGTGACTCAGCTAATCCAAGTCAAAAAGACTTTAAAAGGGGTTGTAATGTAGGCTAGGAGGTAAAGGTGAGGAAAAATATGAAAATTTGGTGGTAAATCCTAATTGTGAAGCAAAGAATGGCGCCAATTCCCGAAAACAACGTAGGATATCACCAATTTCCAAACAAAAATACATCTCCCCCAAGCTTATTCAGCACAATCTCACAAAACTATAAAAAAAATGCGTAGAACCTCTCCCCCAAGCTTGAATTGAGCATTGTCCTCAATGCGCAAACTAGGGAGGACACTACATCAAAATCGTTTTGCAAATTTTCAGTTTTTTTTTTTTTTTAGCTCATGCTTTTGTCAACCTTTATTACTTTGTCCTTGCCTTTTGTAACTACGGACGACTTTTTCGTAAATTCACATTTGCTTTTAATAAACGCCAAAAATATCGAAAACAACCTTACTTTTCATATCAAACCATCGCCTTCCAACTTATCAAACCAAAATCACAACAAACTTTCATGGCTCAAACTTCACAATTCTACGGGTGAAGAAAATGAAATAGAAGGGCCATAGGGTTTGTAATATGCTACAAACAAGGAGGTGTAGGCTCAACATGGCTATCAAGGGGGATATGTAAATGAAATTACAAGGAAGCAACAAAAGAAAAGCTAAACCTAGAAAACCAAAATAGTCACCGAAGAAAATGCCTTTGTCCTCCCTAGATTTAGTTCGGTCGCGATCTCGGGTAGCTAGACATCAAGTTCTCGATCTAAGCATGCCTTGGTAAGGATCCTATGCCGCTCATACAATAAGTGTTGGAGGCTTGAACAATAAAAATCACATCGGGTTACAAAAACTACCTTTACAGCTTCAAATCCCCCAATGAGGGCAACACCTTCTTACCACAAACAAATGAATTTGGGTTCGGTGGGCCTTACGAGTTCTAGCACAACTACCTTAGCATAGACATATCTTAGAGTCAACAAATGGCAATCCAAGAACGCGGAAACTCTTAATCCTTAGGAATAAAGACATTCAAGAATGCAAGTCCATTAATGTTTTTTTTTTTTTAAATCCAAGAAAGCGGAAATAGAAGTGGAAGTAAGCATAATCAAATATATCCCAATCGACAAACAAGTGGCCGTTAGATATCAACATCAACGGCCCCAAACACACTAGGTGTTAATAGCAAACATCCTTGGACAATTCAACTTCCATTAAACTACAACTATCCTAGAGCACACCAACGAAAAATAGAGTGGAGGAAAGAAAAAAAAGGAAAAAGAAAGATCTCTCCGAAATGACACCCAAGTAAGCATATTCGAAGTGAAAGCATGCATCCTAAAATGGGTGAGTATCCAAATGAAGAGAAAACAAACTATATACAAAAAAAAGGGGGTAGTCCGAATGAAGGTTGAAAAATGAAAAATGAAAAATGAAAAATGAAAAATGAAATAAAGAAATAAAATGCAACTTTCATTCGGCTTTTTTTTTTCAAACTTTTATTTTTGCTTCACTATAAACTAATCTACTCTTGACGAAATTTCTACATCTCCTCCAAAATCAACATTACCTCAAAAATCATCGAACCATATATATACATACCTGCACTGGTCAATCGCCATGTCGGCGAATACCAGTAATCATCATCATCGACAGGAAAAACGGGGGGGCGGACTCACCGGTATCCATCAAACCGAGAGAAGCATCCCCAAAACAGCATCATCATCAAAACCACATCAAAAACTCATCAACAATATCAGTGAACAAGGGCAAAATCAACCAAAGAAAACAGTCATGCAACTCAGCTGAATTAGCAGCATAAAGGTACAAGTAAAATAATGAAAGACCGGCAGACGAGCAAGTAAGAATATCAGCCAAGTCACTCCCTACCAAGAGTATATCTCCTACTCATCAAAATAAACATACAAAAGCAGGGGAGAGAGATATACTCAAGGGACGTAGCCTACTGGCCACTAAAGCTGTGTTGAGTTTCGTAGTGACCCGACACTACGCGGAAGGAAACCCACCAAGACCCGCCCCTTAATTAAAGCAATTAAACAAGCATAATAAACTTAATCAAACAAGATTAAGAACAAGAATTATACCTTTGACGCGTGCTTTGCTCCTAAACAGCTCTTACTTCAAAATCCTGAAAAGACGAGATCTCCGACGGATCGTACCCTCGACCCGACCCGAGCGTCCCAAGTCTTGAAGGTTAGTCAAGACCCGGACAAAAATAACTATGAGTTTTACGAATCAAAGGTTTACTCTTTTCTTAGAGTTGCCTTTTTAATTCCACTCAAGGTTGTCTCAAATCCCAATACCAAGCTTGGTATGATAGGGAAATGATCCCTTGATTCTCATTCCCCAACCAATGTGGGAGAATGTATTTTTTGCTAATTAATTTATTTCTAAAATAAATTAATAAACAAAACTAATCATAATGCAACAAGTGTCAAATAGAGAGAGAAGGTTAGGTGAGGACCATGAATGGGTGGGGGGGACCATTGCCTTGCTCCTCAAGGCCTTGCCCCAAGCTTGGTCCCCACCCCTCACCAAAACCGGCACCTCATGGACAGCTGGGCTGGCAGCCTGCCTTGGCTGCCAAGGCTGCCAGCTGGCGCCTAGCACCAAGGCTGGGGAGCCAGCCAGCTTGTTGTGCTAGCACGCACTGGCCTAGCACGCATCAGCCCCAACACGCTACGAGCTGCTGGGCGCTGGTGCTGCTAGCCTAGTGCTGCTGCCTAGCTTTCCCTCGCACACACTCTCGCATAGGGCCTCTCGCACAGTCAGCCAGCCATGCTAGCTTGCGCACACCCAGCAAGCGCACTATGCACGCAAGGCCTAGCATGCGTGCTGCTAGCGAGCCACGCATGCTAGGCTCGGTGCTCCTTGCTAGCATGTTATGCTTGGTGCTGCCATGCGAAGGCACGCACGCAAGCACACAACTAGGTGCCTCATTGCGAGGCTGCTCGGCGATGGTGCACACGCACACACGCATGTGCCTAGCACTGCGATGGTGTTGTGCGTGACGCTAGGGTGTTGCGAGAGCGCCTATGCACACGCACGCACGCGAGGGTGTTGTGCTTGGTGTTATAGGGCTGCGATGGTGCGAGGCACGCACGCACAGGCCCATACGCCAGTGCCTAGCACTGTGGTGGCTGTGCTTGGTGCGACAGGCCAGCGATAGCGCCCATGAGCACTCAGGCACCCAGGCTAACACGCTGCTAGCTGCGATGGGCTGCCTGGTGCTTGTGTGGCTTGCGATAACTGCCATGCGCACCCAGGCACCCATGCTAGCTTGCGAAGGGTTGCCAGGGCGCGCCTAGGCTGCGATGGTGCCTTGCACACCATGGTGTGCCTAGCACACACATGGTGCACCTAGGCTTGCGATGAGCTAGCCTAGCCCAGCTACGACTACGCTCATACTTGTTGCTTGTGATTTTACGACGATCGGTCTCGACGCCCTAGGATTGATTTCCAACATCTGTATTCGTTAAACTCTGTTGACTCATTAAATCCTTTCGGATTAATTCGTCGTCTCGGATCGGTGATTCGATTGGGTTTGACCCGAAGGGTTCAGTTAAGATTAAGCTGTAATATCAATTGTACCTCGATATTACTGATCGGAAGCAGCCTCCACCTAGGCATTCCGATCACTTGACCTTACTGAAGAATTAGCTCTGTTATAATTCTGAACCCTCTATCGGAAGAATACACTTGTTGGAAGGACACCATTCCTTTCAATCGCTTATTGTGTATAGCTTATTTCCTTTGTCTCTTAATGTCTCTTCGTGAACTATAAGGTAAGATTCTTTGTCATCCTTATTACGTTCAGAATTGTTTCTCGATCTCCGAGTTCGACTGTCAATAAGCAGATGATTTCTAAAATCCATCTGAGCACGGCCATGCATTTTCACAGTCTCACTCTTCGAGCGGCCTTTTAAACAACAAAACATTTTCCCTATTGTTAGTAGGGGGACAATCCCAGTCTTGCATTGTAAGTTCTTCTTACTAAGAGGACATAGACTCCCGAGTGTTCCCGTTATGATCCCCAGTTACGGCAGACGTTTGGAAACATCAAAGAGCCTAGTACTCGAACAAGAAAACTTCACAGTACTCATGGTCGGAGGAAATAAGTTCCGATAGCCATAATGAGAAATGTACTTATGACAAAATTTTAATCTTTCTTAAAGTACTCTCATAGGTCTTATCAAGTATAGTCTTAAACTGTACATGTGCAAATGATTTATGATTGTCACGTCCTCGCAGCACAAGAAACGGTGCTGTAAATCATACTACACACTAATCTATGGCGGTCATCAATCGTTCATCTGTTAGATGACCTCGATTAGGGCTACTTTTAAATTTAATATTCAATATTCACTTAACATATGTTTCTTTATCCAAGACATGGTCTTGATACCCTGTTTTCAATATTTCCGTAAATCGAATGGACTCATTATTTAATTGTAAACCACAATTAAATAGTAATGGAGTGAATGATAATTTTGCACAAAAATTAATTACTCCATTAATGAATGGTTTTAGTACAGTGTCTTACATTAAATCAACCCGTTTAATTAAAACACATGTACATGGAATTTCAAAGCCAGTCTCCAACATGCTTGATTCCCATTGCCTCAACGTGTTTGTTGTGTTTCACTTGAGGCAAAGGTTTAGTCAAAGGATCGGCTACATTATCATCCATGCCGATCTTACAAATTCTGATTTCACCTTCGGATTTACATTCCCTTATCATGTGAAATCGCCTTTGTACGTGTTTGACCTTCTGGTGTTCTCTCGGCTCCCTGGCCTGAGCGATAGCTCCATTATTATCACAATAAAGGTCTACTGGTCCCCTGATTGAGGGTACAACACCAAGTTCACTAATGAACTTGCGAATCCAAACAGCTTCCTTGGCAGCTTCCGAAGCGGCCAAGTACTCGGCTTTAGTTGTAGAGTCTGTAGTGGTGCTCTGCTTGGCACTCTTCTAGCTAAATGCTTCTCCATTCAGACAGAATATATACCCCGACTTTAAGAACACCTTCTTTAAGAAGTTTCTTGATGCGTTGATGTTAATATGGCCAAGACGACAATGCCACAAGTAGGTTTGATTCGACTCGATGGTCTTAGCTGGTGGTATCAACTTTTGTCTAATCTTATGTAAAACATGAAATTTAATTGAACTTAAATTTGTAAGACAAACTTGAAACAACTATTGTCAAAAGTCTTACATTTGAAATTCCTAGGTGTCCAACACCATGGATCATAGTATGTTCAAAGCATGATGAAAACTAGAAATAGTTTAATTACATGTCATAGACAAAATAGTGCATGCAAGCACGACCGAAAAACCATCTTCGTCGTCTCCTTGCTTTTGCACCAACACTTGATAAGCTTCTCACTTGGTCACTGAAAAGGAAACATTAAGTGAGTCATACTTGGTATCCAATACCTTATGATAAGCTTAATCCACAAGTGTTAAGGAAGATACCTGAGGTAGTCGGAGTGATCCCCTCTTCCTTGACGAGTATGCATTCCCTCTTGTAGTGGCCTTGCATGCCACTATGGAAGCATCTCATCTTTGCCTTGTCCTTATTGAACTCCTTCTTCTTAGCTCTCAAGGGCCTTTTGGTCATTCCATAGGCAGTGGCTTGGCTAAGCAGTTGCACCACCTCCTTGAGGGAGTGTGTCTCCTTTCCCACAGCAATATGCACTCTAAGTGCATCATAGCCCGAGTGGAGTGAAGCAAGCAGAATATGCCCCGCCATCTCGTCTTCCAATGGAATTCCGAGAAGCTTCATGTGTTTGAAGAGCCTAGTCATACCAAGCACATGAGGTCGGAGGGGCATGCCGGGTCTCAATTTAGCATTGTAGACCTTGGTCCAAAGTTGTCGCCTTTCCTTAGCAAGACATCCCATGTTTGGTGGCTTTATCCTCATGTTTGAGAGTGACCTAGTCAAGTCAAACACGAGTCCATCAAAGTTTCCATTGTCACTCTTGGTGACTCTTACATTGACAACGTCCTCAAGTGCTTTGAGGAACATATCCGGAAGGTAGGAGGAAAGAGTTTCCTTCCAATCTTCCGGGATGGAATTTGCCATGAGTCGTGAGACCCTTTTGCAATTGGAAGACCATTCTTCATGAGCCTCGTCGGTCATGATCCCTTTGGCAAAGAAGCTTGGAATGGGAGTATCAAGAGTATACTCCAAGGAACAATTCCGGAGAGTTCTCCTGAGTTCCTCCTCCCATTCCTTAAAGTTGACTAAGTTTAAGGGAAAGGCAAACTTTTCGGGGAGTTCCGGGCAAATTATGTTGTTGTTTAAGTTACTTGCAGACATGATTTCAAAAATTGAAATAATTTGAAGTGAAAAACCATTCATACATCAATAAGTTGAAATTTAAAGCGTTCATGCACATATTCAAACTTATTGAACATTTTATCCACGCATTTTAATAATGTCCCTTATGGGCGAGAATAAAATGATTCCGAGATCCCAAAGATCAAGAAATGGTTAAGCATGCTTTGGCTTGTCTTAACCATTAAATATCTTAAGGTAAGCAATCCAATTGCTAGTAGCTCCAAGCTACTCTCGGTTTGATAAAATGTCGCACCTAATGCAATCCTGACATTTTATCTCTTTTGCCACGACATCTAAGGACTCCTTACTGATATCGTTGAGCTTAACCAAGACAACTTGTATACCTAGTATACCTTAAGTTCCTAGGGAAGTAGTGATGTCTCTCTTTGGCGTAATCCATCACGTACGCGCATTAGTTCGGTAAGTGTTGTTCTTGGAACGGCAAATTTTAGCTCAATATTATTAAGGGACCTAGGGTTTCTATGTTGGTTGATTTAAGTGAACTTAACTAATCATCGCAACATTATAGAAATCCTAGAAATGCATCTAGAAATCATATATATAATAGCAATATATAAGTCATAAAATAGATGCATTTGGAAACTAGCATGACCCCTTGAAATCTTCAATTTCCATGGGTCTTCATCTTGGCTCGTCTTCGTCGAAACGCCGTCTTGAGACATCTTGGCCAAAATGAAATAAAAGAAGCTAGCTAGAACGACTAAGATTAATCTAATAGTACAAAAATACTTAACGGTTCACAGACCGTATTTAGATTTACAAAAATACATAACGGAGCACAGTCCGTATTTTTTATCCTAGTCGGGCCCCACTAGTTGCCATATTCAAAGAACTTATTTTGAAAGAAATCTTTCATTCACCCGTTCACTATTTGTGAACGGCCCATGCAATTTTACGAAATACATAATTAAACACGCAAAACTAGTAACTAACTTAGGTCGTTAATCCAATTAACGCTCCTAATTAAAACTAGTCAAAGTGGTTTAATCCATTATTTCTAAACGCAAAATGCTGACGCATTTAATTAAGCTCCCACTAAATTCTGCATCCGTGCTTAATTAATCCGATTAATTAAGTCGGCATAACCCGTAATTTGTCAAAATTTTGCAACATTGAAAATCGAGGTTTTTAGCCTCGTTAAAATAATTAATCAAAATTATTAACACGGGAAAAATCGCAAAAACATAGCTAAAGTTCTGAGCACAAAGGGCATCATCCTATGATGCATGGCACACCATGGCTGCTAGGCAGCCCATGGCCCCTGCGCCATGGTGCGTGGTGCTGGCAGCTAGCAAGTGTGCCTAACACAGCCTTCCTTACTAGCTAGCACCAGTAGCATGCTACGCATGCTAGCAGCTTGCTGGCGCAGGCAGCACTGGGTTGGCTGGCTGAGGCTTGCTGCCTCGCTGCCCAGCAGCAGCACAAGCGTACCAGCAGCCTAAGGCCCCATGCGCCAGCTCACGCACCACACAGCAGACCCTTCCTCGCCACACAGCCACGCACCAAGCGATGCACAGCCATATGCGCACCACAGGCAGCCTACATGTGGGCTGCTTGGTAGCCCGGCTAGCCTTGGTGACGCTTGCGGTTTTGCATCGTTTTGCATGCATTTTACTCGGAATTTAATTCCGATTTGTGTGTGAGATTAATCAATTCTAAATAAAATTTTAGGATTAATTTGATGGAAAATAAAATAAAATTAAGTCTAACTTAAACAAATTTATTTTATTGGTGCACAAGCCTAAATTTATCCAAAATGTCCATTTTGAACAAAATTAGGTCAAACTTTATGCTTAAAATAAAATGAGCTATGTCCAAAATTAATATTGCCAATATGCAAATTAATAATGGATTTGACAAAAGGGAGTTGGAAAAATAAATTAACCATCCAATGATAAAATTTTCCAACTTGCATACTTGTGTAAAATACCAAGATTACATCTTCCAATATGAAGATTAACCAAATTTTACTCACAAGTAATTGAACTTAATGGATTTTAATCAACCAAAACATGAAAAAATCAAAACTTTGTTCAACATGGAATTTAGGGTTAGGGTTCCAATCATTTAAACATTTAAAGATTAGAACTTTAACATTATTTGGGAACTTAAAATACAAAACCACAACAAGTTTTCACACCTTATTGCAATTTATTTGCAAAATTATGAAAAACAAGTTTATGTGATAAATTGGTATATCAACTTAAGCACTAATAAACACTCTATTATTATGCTCAAGGATATTTTAAAACCAGTAGATTAGTGATGCAAAAGTGCATTTAATCTAACCTTGTAATGCTTGCATTAATCAAGGCTTAAAAGAATTAAAAAATTTCGTTGAAAAACGAAAAACCCCAGAAAACTTTGGTTTCTAGTTCGAATTTGGCTTCTGGACAATCCTAATAGGGTTGAAACAGTTCCAGAATGTTGATTCCACCCAAAAATCACTATTTTTGAGCCAAAATCTGGGTTCTACAGCCAAATCGAAAATAAAATCGAGTTTTAAAATTAATTAAAACGAGCATCTAATCTAATTTGATGAACATGAACAAGAAAATTAAATTCTTTAAAACACCTTAATTAAACAATAATTGCAAAAATTAAAAGGAGTGTGGCTCTGATACCACTGTTGGGTTTCGTAGTGACCCGACACTACGCGGAAGGAAACCCACCAAGACCCGCTCCTTAATTAAAGCAATTAAACAAGCATAATAAATTTAATCAAACAAGATTAAGAACAAGAATTATACCTTTGACGCGTGCTTCGCTCCTAAAGAGCTCTTACTTCAAAATCCCGAAAAGACGAGATCTCCGACGGATCGTACCCTCGACCCGACCCGAGCGTCCCAAGTCTTGAAGGTTAGTCAAGACCCGGAAAAATATAACTATGAGTTTTACGAATCAAAGGTTTACTCTTTTCTTAGAGTTGCCTTTTTAATTCCACTCAAGGTTGTCTCAAATCGCAATACCAAGCTTGGTATTTATAGGGAAATGATCCCTTGATTTTCATTCCCCAACCAATGTGGGAGAATGTATATTTTGCTAATTAATTTATTTCTAAAATAAATTAATAAACAAAACTAATCACAATGCAACAAGTGTCAAATAGAGAGAGAAGGTTAGGTGAGGACCATGAATGGGTTGGGGGAACCATTGCCTTTCTCCTCAAGGCCTTGCCCCAAGCTTGGTCCCCACCCCTCACCAAAACCGGCACCTCGTGGACAGCTGGGCGGGCAGCCTGCCTTGGCTGCCAAGGCTGCCAGCTGGCGCCTAGCACCAAGGTTGGGCAGCTAGCCAGCTTGTTGTGCTAGCAAGCAGTGCTAGCATGCACTGGCCTAGCACGCATCAGCCCCAACACGCTGCGAGCTGCTGGGCGCTGGTGCTGCTAGCCTAGTGCTGCTGCCTAGCTCTCCCTCGCACACACTCTCGCATAGGGCCTCTCGCACAGTCAGCCAGCCATGCTAGCATGTGCACACCCAGCAAGCGCACTATGCACGCAAGGCCTAGCATGCGTGCTGCTAGCGAGCCACGCATGCTGGGCTTGGTGCTCCTTGCTAGCATGTTATGCTTGGTGCTGCCATGCGAAGGCACGCACGCAAGCACACAGCTAGGTGCCTCATTGCGAGGCTGCTCGGCGACGCTGCACACGCACACGCACACACGCATGTGCCTAGCACTGCGATGGTGCTGTGCGTGATGCTAGGGTGTTGCGAGAGCGCCTATGCACACTCACGCACGCGAAGGTGCTGTGCTTGGTGTGATAGGGCTGTGATGGTGCAAGGCACGCACGCACAGGCCCATACGCCAGTGCCTAGCACTGCGATGGCTGTGCTTGGTGCGACAGGCAAGCGATAGCGCCCATGAGCACCCAGGCACCCAGGTTAGCACGCTGCTAGCTGCGATGGGCTGCCTGGTGCTTGTGTGGCTTGCGATAGCTGCCATGCGCACCCAGGCACCCATGCTAGCTTGTGATGGGTTGCCAGGGCGCGCATAGGCAGCGATGGTGCCTAGCACACCATTGTGCGCCTAGCACACACATGGTGCACCTTGGCTTGCGATGAGCTAGCCTAGCCTAGCTACGGCTACGCTCATACTTGTTGCTTGTGATTTTACGACGATCGGTCTCGACGCCCTTGGCTCGATTTCCGACGTCTGTATTCGTAAAACTCTGTTGACTCATTAAATCCTTTCGGATTAATTCGTCGTCTCGGATCGGTGATTCGATTGGGTTCGACCCGAAGGGTTCAGTTAAGATTAAGCTGTAATATCAATTGTACCTCGATATTACTGATCGGAAGCGGCCTCCACCTAGGCATTCCGATCACTTGACCTTACTGAAGAATTAGCTCTGTAATAATTCTGAACCCTCTATCGGAAGAATTCACTTGTTGGAAGGACACCATTTCTTTCAAGCTGGGCTCACTAGGTGAGTCAGGCCGACGTGGCGGCTCGTCATAAGTGAAGCCACTAGGGGGGCCGAAAAGGCCCCAACCACCGTCAAAGCCTAGCGGCCAACCATAGTGACCTCTGTAAAGGTCCTCTTGCCAACTGGGCAAAGGATCAGAGGAAGCGTCCTCAGACTGGGAATACAGAGGGGCGGGGTGATCAGGATGCACATAGGGGTAAGCAGGGTCCCCTCTAAAGTCACACCCGCCGGGCACACGATAATCGTACTGCCCGTCCTCTGGGAAGCTGCGGAGCTCCCTACTAGGCTCGGAAGGACCTTGCCAGTAGGGGTAAGTGGGGAGATTGTCCCCTCCCCCACAAGAAGTAACATGGCCATGCTGAGGCGGCCAATTGGGGTAGTTCACGGGGGGAGCAATCTCTCCTTTATCCACAGCTGAGTCATAGAGGGCCTGTTGCTGCAGATGGTGGCCTTACTGTGGCTCATAAATCGCTTGCAACTGTCTAGCTATATCAGATAGCTGAAATGTACCTGTACCTGCGGGTTGCTGGGTTACCGGCTGCTGCTCCTGAACCTCCTCCTCATTACCTATCCCTACCTCATCGTCCCCATCAACATCGGGCACTCGCTCGCTATCTCTTAAAACTCTCCACACATTAGAGGACTGACGCGTGAGGGAGGTGAAGTGAGGCTTAGGGAGGAAACAATGGTGGGCTCCTCTAAATAGCCACCTAAAAGCATTGGGGTTTGCCATGGGAGTAATAAAAAACAGAGCGGCGAAGCTGGTCCAAGTCAAGGTAAATATCCCCACTACTACCTACGGTCGTGCATAGAGGTAGAAGGTCAGTGTAACCTAACTTGGTGGCCAATCTAGTGACCATCGCCCCGCAATGTATCTCCCCTGCCTTTTTCCCCTTTGCTATGGCTTGGCAGGTTTGCATAAAGAGGAAACCCAAATTCAACCTCCGTGCATGCTCTCCCTTTGTGGCTATCCATAGGCAAAGGACCTCTTCCTTAGTTAGTTTTCCTAGGTCCTATTTACAAATGATATAGTACCCTAGTAAACGGTGTAGGATCCTAAGGATAGGGTGCCAAATCTCACTAGCTATGGAAGTCCTGGTGTGAAACTCATTTTTACCTGAAATGGAACGCCACCAAGCGTACTCACTATACTCCCTAAAGTTCTTATAAAGAGGGTAGAGAAGGTCGGCATCGGAGTGAAAGTCCAGGGCTTGGTTGAATTGTGCCAGTGACATGGTGTGGGGGTTGTTGAAGAGTTGGAAAGATATCCGAAAGTCGTTGTCTTCTAGTGTGTTAACTTGAAAAGATGAGAAAAACTCTAATGTGGGTTCTTGGTAGGTCATGAATGAAGAGTTTACGAATGACCCTAGTCGAAGGTTGTCAAAAAGAATCCACAAATCGTCATTTATTCCAAGGTTTATCATGTCTCCACGATGGTAGTGCCCAGAAGGTCGCAACTTTCGTTTTTTCATGTCAGAGTATATGGAGGAGTGGCTTTTGTTTAAGAATTTTAAGGTGGGTAAGACATTGGGTTGGTCTGACTCTGGGTTTTGGGACGATTGTCCCGACTTTGCAGTTTTTCTCTTCTTCCCAATCCTTAGACTCATGACTGCCCACCTCTTTTTTTTCTGTTTTCACTCCTTTTCAAAGCCAACTCCGGCTATTTCCACCCTTAACCTCCACAAAACTACAATGTACCTGTTTACAAGCAATAATAATCCAACCAACACAACGAATATAGCCTAAGATAATAACTAACAACAACAATTCCAACAGAATCCAGCAGTAATTTCAACAATAATCAACGAAATTTCACTAATAACCTAAGATAATCAAAATCCTTGCTTAAAAATTAATCAAAAGAGAATAATTAACGAAGGAAATTGAATACCTTTACCCTTATGCGAATAAATTGATGTTTTGGTGTCGATTTGTTGAAGGTTTTGAGTAGCAAGGAGTTCGTTGCGGTTGGTGTTGAGGATGCCTATTTGCTTTCTTTGATGATGAACAAACGGTGATGATGAATGATTGAAGCTTCAGGATAATTGATTTATGAGGATGATTGATTTAAGAGGATGGAAGAAGATGATCTTGAGTATGGTGGTGAGGAGCGGCCGCGAAGAGAGAGAAAGTAATGAGGGAATTTGAGTTATGTTTGTGAGGGTTTAGGGGAGATTGCAGAAACAAAAGACAAAGCCGTATTTTTTTCTGAAACCCAGAAAGGCGAGCCCGCGCCCGATATAGGCGCGCCCGCTCCTACACATGCGCGCCCGCAAAAGATATAGGTGCGCCCGCGCCTCAGTGAAAACGCGGACCGCTCCTAAATCGCGACAAAATCGCTCCAACTCCCTGGAAATCAGACCAAACTATTGACGCGCTCGCACCTTGATTAAGCGCGCCCACGCCTCTTTGATATCGCGGGCCGCTCTTTAGCCGCGATAAAATCGCTCCTTCTTTCTGGAATCGGAGACCTTTTAGACCAAGCAGATGGCGCGCCTGCGTCAGAGTCAGGCGCGCCCGCGCCCCTTTGATGGTGCGAACCGCTCCTGTGGCGCGACAAAATCGCTCCTACGTTTGGGATTGATGGCAATTTGTGACCCAAGAACTGGAGTGCCCGCGCCTATTTAACGCGCGCCCGCGCCTTTCTGTACTCGCGCTCGCTCCTCTGCCGCGACCAAATCGCGCTGGCTCTCTGTCTTTGGTCTTCATTCGACCACAACTCCTCAAAAAAAAAATTCATTTTGCTTCAACTCTTATCTCTCTTTCCTCATGGACCTACACAATCACAGCTACATCACAATTGATTAAGAAAAGTGTTAGATGGATTAGTTCAAGTGTGGCAAAGGAAATAAAATAAATAAATAAAAAGTTGAAAACCGGGTTGCCTCCCGTAAGCGCTTCTTTAACGTCATTAGCTTGACGTCCTTCACAAAAGAATCATGGTGACTTGAAAACATCAATGAGCGATAAATTTTCAGGCTTCTCAATTAGTTGACCCTCATAGTATGGCTTGAGACGGTGCCCATTCACTTTGAATGGAGGGTACTTGTCATTGAATACCTCAACTGATCCATAAGGAAAGACTTTGGATACTTGAAATGGACCGCTCCATCTGGAACTCAATTTCCCGGGGAACAACTTGAGTCTTGAATTGTAGAGTAGGACATTTTGTCCTTCCACAAATTCCTTCTTGGAAAATTTGAGTGTCGTGCCATGCCTTGGTTCTTGCTTTGTAGAGGCTTGCACTATCATAGGCGTTCATTCTCAACTCTTCCAACTCATGAAGCTCTAGAAGTCTTTGCTCACCCGCACTATGGAGATCAAAGTTGATTTGCTTGATTGCCCAATGCGTTCGGTGCTCCATCTCTACGGGTAAATGGCAATTCTTCCCATAAACAAGCTTATAGGGGGTAGTCCCTATAAGAGTCTTGAAGGCGGTCTTATATGCCCACAATGAATCAATGAGCTTACTAGACCAATCCTTCCTTGTTCTAGCAACGGTCTTCTCCAAGATGACTTTCAACTCCCTATTTGTGACCTCCGCTTGACCACTTGTTTGGGGGTGGTAAGCAAGGCCTCGCTTGTGCGATACACCATACTTTGAAAGAAGCTTGTTGAATGTATGGTGCTTGAAGTGTGAGCCTCCATCACTTATGATTACCTTAGGAACACCGAATCTTGGGAAGATGACTTTCTTGAACAAATTGATGACCACCTTTGAGTCGTTGGTGGGAGATGCCACGGCTTCCGCCCACTTGGAAACATAATCAACGGCAACTAGAATGTGCCGGTTTCCTTGGGATGAGATGAAAGGGCCCATGAAGTCAATTGCCCAAACATCAAAAATTTCTAGTTCAAGAATCGGATTTTGGGGCATCTCACCACGCCTTGATATGTTCCCCGTCCTTTGGCACCTATCACAAGTCTTAACAAATTTCCAAGCATCTTTGAATAGAGAGGGCCAAAAGAGCATGCATTACAAAACCTTGGAAGCGGTCTTTTGAGCACTCATATGATCACCACAAGGGGATGAGTGGCACATTGAGAGCACATCTTCGAACTCTTCATTAGGAACACATCTTCTCAAAAGTCCATCCACCCCTCTCTTCAACAACATGGGGTCATCCCATATATACTTCTTTGCTTCATGCTTGAGCCTTCGATGTTATTGAGGAGTGAAATCTGGAGGTATGGCACTACAAGCCAAGTAGTTCACAATATCCACATAACAAGGCTCCGATTTTGCCTCAAGAGCATATAAGACATCATCCATTAGGGCATCTTCAATTGGCAAACCGTCTTCATGTATTCTTGCACCTCCCAACCTAGAGAGGTGGTCCGCCACCACGTTCTCGGCTCCCTTCTTATCTCTCATTTCGTAATCAAAGTCTTGAAGGACCAAGACCCATCTCAACAACCTTGGTTTGGCCTCCTTCTTACTTATCAAATATTTGAGAGCCGATTGATCAGTATACACTATTGTCCTAGAACCAATGAGGTAGGTTCTAAACTTCTCAAATGAGTGGATAACTGCCAAAAACTCTTTTTCGGTAGTTGTATAATTTCGTTGAGCATCATTGAGAGTCCTGGACAAATAGTATATAACGTGAAGTTTCCCATCCTTTCTTTGTCCTTGGACCAATCCAATGGCCTCGTCGCTTGCATCACACATTAGCTCGAATGGTAGAGACCAATCCGGTCCTTGGACTATGGGGGCGGTGCAAAGAGCCTTTTTCAACCTACAAAATGACTCATGGCAAGCTTCATCAAATACAAATTCTTTATCCTGTTGCAAGAGAGATGTGAGAGGCTTAGCAATCAAAGAGAAATCTTTGATGAAGCGGCGGTAAAAGCCGGCATGACCAAGGAAGGACCTTAGTTCTCTCACATTTGTAAGAGGAGGAAGCTTCTCAATCACATCAACCTTCGCACCATCAACTTCGATGCCCGCTTGGGAGATTTTATGGCCAAGAACAATGCCATTTTCCACCATGAAGTGGCATTTCTCCCAATTGAGCACCAAGTTGACACTTTCACACCTTTCTAAACAACGAGATAAATTCATTAGGCACTTCTCATATGTGCCTCCACAAACAGAAAAGTCATCCATAAAAACTTCCATTTCTTCCTCGATCATTTCACTAAAAATTGACATCATGCATCTTTGGAAGGTAGACGGGGCATTACAAAGACCAAAAGGCATCCTACGGTAAGCAAAAGTACCGTAGGGACAAGTGAAAGTGGTCTTTTCTTGATATTTTGGGTCAATTGGGATTTGGAAGAATCCCGAATAACCATCAAGAAAGCAATAAAAAGCATGCTTTGTAAGCCTCTCAAGCATTTGATCGATGAACGGTAATGGAAAATGGTCTTTGGAAGTGTTGGCATTTAATTGGCGGTAATCAATACACATACGCCAACCCGTAACAAGCCGAGTTGGGATCAATTGTTTCTTATCATTGACCATTACCGTCATACCTCCCTTTTTCGGCACTACTTGAACCGGGGACACCCAATCACTATGAGCGATTGGATAGATGATCCCCGCTTCAAGTAGCTTGGAAACTTCCTTCCTCACAACCTCTTGCATGGAAGGATTAAGTTTCCTTTGCCGTTGCCTACACGGCTTAGCACCCTCCTCTAAATCGATTTAATGCATGCATAGGGAGGGGCTTATACCCTTGAGATCATCAAGAGCATAACCCAAAGACTTCCTATGCTTTTTCAAAACATTAAGCAATGAGGAGGTTTGCTCTTCGGTGAGGTTAGCATTGACAATGACCGAAAAAGTATCATTAGCATCCAAAAAGCCATACCTCAAGCCCGAAGGTAGAGGTTTCAATTATACCTTCGGAGCTACCTTACCATTGGAGATTTCCTCCTCTTCTACTTGGAAGACTTCATATGTTTGGAGCATCTCTTGGTCGGGGGTCGTCTCCTCTTTCTCATCAAGCATTTCCTCATATAACTGCATCTCCTTTTGATCACCTACCTCATTCTCATTCAACAAAACATTCTCAAGTAGATCATTAGAAGCATGCATATGAGGGTATCTAAACTCATTTATTAAGTTTTCAATTGTATCTATTCTAAAGCATTCATTGCTAGAGGAAGGTTGTCTCATTACCTTATTCAAATCAAATTCGATAGAATCATTGTCAACCTTCAAGGTCATCTTGCCTTCTTTGACATCAATAATTGCTTTAGAAGTAGCTAGGAATGGCCTACCCAAGATTATAGGAATTCTTTCATCTTAATCCATCTCAAGAACATAAAAGTCCACCGGAAAAGTGAACTTACCAACTCTAAGGGGTATGTCCTCTACTTTCCCTATAGGCAATTTTGTGGACCTATCCGCTAGTTGGATGGTGATGTTTGTAGGTGAAAGGTTTCCCACATTAAGCTTTTGGTAGACCGAAAAGGGCATTAAACTCACACTAGCACCTAGATCACACAAAGCTTTCCCCAAATGAACCTCATTGATAGAACAAGGGATGGAAAAACTACCGGGATCTTGCAATTTAGTTGGTAGCTTACTAGAAAGAATAGCACTACAATTTGTAGGCTAACGGTTTCAACTTCTTACCAACTCTAAGGGGTATGTCCTCTACTTTCCCTATAGGCAATTTTGTGGACCTATCCGCTAGTTAGAGGGTGATGTTTGTAGGTGAAAGGTTTCCCACATTAAGCTTTTGGTAGACCGAAAAGGGCATTAAACTCACACTAGCACCTAGATCACACAAAGCTTTCCCCAAATGAACCTCATTGATAGAACAAGGGATGGAAAAACTACCGGGATCTTGCAATTTAGTTGGTAGCTTACTAGAGAGAATAGCACTAAAATTTGCGGTTAGGCTAACGGTTTCAACTTCTCTCCTTCCATTCAAGAGGTCTTTTAGGAATTTAGAGTAGTGTGACATCTCTTTCATAGCATCCACAAAGGGTGTAGATACATGCAAGCTCTTTACTACATCTAAAAATTTTCCGAATTGGACATCAAGCCTAGACCTAGCAAATCTTTGGGGAAAAGGCAACCTCTCATTCCTAGGTTGGAGATTAAGGGGTAAAGGTGTTTGATCTTTGGTGTTCCCCTTTTCGGGTTCCTTCTCTTTATCTTTCTCACCCCTCTCATTCTTTCGACACTTCCCTCTAGAATCTCATTCTCTCTTGATGACTCATCCTCAACCTCAAGTCCTATCCTCACATCGGAACTCTTCTCAACATTTAAATCACTCTCAAGGATCTTCCCACTTCTAGTAGTAATGGCATACATAGACTTGGGGTTGACACCTTGGCTAAGTAAAGAAGAAGGGGAGGATGAAGAACTTGGTTGGGCAATTTGAGAGATTTGGGTCTCAAGCATTTTCATGTGTGCCTTGATTGTTTCTTTTCTTCCTCTTGACTCTTATTATGGTTTTCTTGATTTTTAATGAAATTTTGAAGCATAGTCATCATAGGATCCGGAGGGGCTTCTATTTGGAGGGATTGAGTAAGGGGAATTTGAGAATGGGGCTTTACTTGGTCGAAACCGGGGGGTCTACTATTTTGTGAGAAAGTAGAAGAATTTTGAGGTCTATTACCCCCGGAACCCTGATTGGAATTAAAACGTTGTTGGTTGTTGGAATAGTGTTGTTGGTTTTGATTCCAATTGGGCCTTTGGTTTGAGTAACTTCTTCCATTGTAATTGGAAGAGTTTCCCCTACCTTGGCCTTGGTTATCATAACCACCACCACTTTGATTCCATTGATTTTGATTCCAACCTTGGTTTTGATTCCAACCACGGTTTAGGTTTTAGTTTCAGTTTGGCCGCATTCCAGCATTTCCCTCACGGGGCACAAAATTCATGGCATTAACATCTTCAACATTATCATCATTTTCATGGGGAGGGGGACCTTCACTTATGGACATACATTGTTGAGAATTATGATCGTAGCCTCCACATATATCACAAAACATACAACCGGGAGGCATAGCATTGTAATTAGAGGGAGAAGAAGTAGAAGGATTCACACCATGGCCTCCCTTGGGAGAAGGGGAGGAAGTATTTTGAGAACTTGATTTCATGAACTCCTCCATTTGTTTCGCCATCTTTTCCATTTGGTTGGAAAGATTTGTGATGGCATTGGTTTGCTCGACGGATTGTACCGTTCCTTTGCTAGAAGTGGCTTCCCTCTCACCTTCGTACCAATCCTCATAATTGCGCACAACATCTTCTTTGATACTCTCCACTTCATCTTCCCTTTTGTTCATGATTGGGCCTCCGGCTCCGGCATCAAGGCTAGTCTTGCTTTGAGGGGAGAGTCCTCTGTAGAATGTTTGGAGAACTTGCCAATTAAGAATTCCATGGTGTGGGCATTGCCTTTGTAACTCTTTGAATCTCTCCCATGCCTCACAAAGAGACTCTCCACCTCTTTGGCGAAAACTTTGAATCTTTGAGCGAGCCTCGGCGGTTTTCTTGTGATTGTAAAACCTTCCTAGGAACGCCGTAGTTACCTCATTCCAAGTCGTGAGGGAATCGGGGGGAACATCCTTGTTCAACCAATGTTCCGCCGCTCCCATGAGTGAGAACGGGAACATCTTCAATTTTATGTACTCTTGGGAGACTCCGTTGATCTTGATAGTGTCACAATACTTGAGAAACTCTTTGAGATGCTCATGGGGATTCTCAAATTTCCCACCGGTAAATTGCCTCTTCTCTATCATTGAAATGAAATTAGGCTTTATCTCGAAATTGTTTGCTTGAGTGGTGGGGGCTAAGATCCCACTTTGAGAGGCATATGGTTCGGGTGCTCCAAGTTGCTTTAGTGACCTTTGATCACCCATGTTTCCTTGATCAGCCATGCTTTGTTGATTATGGTTATGGGCAAATGGGTTGGGAATTAAGCCCGTGGATGGTTCACTCTCCTCACTTAAAGTGGGTGAAGATGGGGTAGGGGAACTTCTCACTTCCTCTTGAAGTGGGTCTTCACCTCTCTCCCTTGCTTGTCTCCTCAATTGGGCCAGAGTACGCTCTAGCTCAAGGTTTATGGACACCAAAGGCCTAGAGCAATTAAGCCTCCTGTGCATATACAAAGCTAAGTAGAAAGTGAGCACTGACAAGATACGGAAAAACAAAAGAATAGAAAAGAACTAGTCTCAACAAGAAAATAAACACGCAATGGAAACCGTTTCCCCGGCAACGGCGCCAATTTGACAGGCGGTATTTTAGGTCGTTACTAAGACACCTCTATCAAATGATATTTGTAGTCCTAAACATGCAACTAAAAGAGTATAGAGGCAAGTTAAGGGTCGAACACAGGGAAACGATTAAGCACCGCTATTTATCTCCTAATGTTAATCTAATTCGATCAAGAAGTATGGTGGGTAAAGTAATGACTAAAGGGGATAGAATAACAATTAAAACAAGCATTAGGGGGAAGGATCAAACATGCTATGAATTCGACGAAGTTAGGCATCAGAAAATAGGTTTACATGTAACCCAAGCAACTCATACAAGGAAATATCAAGAATACTCTCTAATCACCTATCGGGATTAAGATCTTTCCTAGCTAGTATACACTTACACTATCGTCATAAGGCATACAAGCTAAGGTCATGCAATAATCAATCACCTAATGAATATTCCTAAGTCGCACTATCGTCACGATTTAGTTCAAGTCATTCAACCACAACATGCATATGGCCATAAACATGAAGTGGCTAATAAGTATAAGCACAAGGAAGATTTAATCACAAATATTCCAAATTAACCTAGCCTAGCATACATCAAACTCAAAGCATATCTTCACCAAACCCCTAGCAACAAGAAACTACTCACTAGTCATAACTACAACTACAATCATACAAAGCAACATTATAACCAATGAAATAGCAAGAAAGACTAAGTTTTTATCAACAAAACTAACAAAGGTAGAAACTTTAATCATAAAAACAAGAGAAAATAGAGAAATATACCAAAACCTTCATTGAAATCCAAATAAAGAGCCATACATCATTCAATCTCCAAGCTTGACCATACATCAATGTTTCAAAAATACTTCTTCAAAACTAAGAGTAAAACTAATGTTGATGGACAATGAAATTACACTAAAAACTATCAAGATTGTTCAATACAAAAGTGGCCAAAACAAAAACCTAGAAAAATTCCTTAAAAGCTCTCCTCTAAGGTTTCTACGCAAAAAATATCCCTATGATAGAATGTTGTCCAAAGTTAGCCGTTTTGCCTCCCTTTTGTTAATTTGGGCTGAAATCGGGATTTGAATCAGCAGCAGACAGGCGCGCCCGCGCCCAACAATGGCGCGCCCGCGCCCAACAATGGCGCGCCCGCGCCCAACAACGGCGCGCCCGCGCGTTAAATGATGGCGCGACCGCTCTTCGAAATGCGCACCCGCTCCAAAGTGGGTATTTAATGGTTGGTCCAGCTCATCAGCGCGCCCGCGCTCAAGCGATGCGCGCCCGCGCGTATAGGTGGCGCGCCCGCTCCTCTGTTGTCGCGCCTGTGCCATTTGTCTGGTCTATATTTCTTCCCGTTTTGCCCTTGTTCCTTCCATCTCCGAATCAACGGCGTACACCTGCAATCATGGAACAGGAAGGCAAAGCGTAATACAACGAAAGGGGAGGGGAGTATAGACTACCTAAACCACATGAATACACATTACGCACCACAAAGGTAGAATACTCGAACTAGGCGGATCATAGCAAAAACATACTAAAATGGACCGAATTATTACTAAAACTACTATAATAGACTATCCTAAGAGCGACATAAATGTCACTCATCAAGCAACAAGGACAAGAAGGTAGCCTCTTCTAAATCCGATTCCGAATGTTTCTACTGCAAGAAGAAGGGACATAGGAAGCGGGATTGCCTCAAATTCAAGGAAGATAAGAAGAAAAGCATCGTTGCTTCTGTATTAGGTATTTTTG
Source organism: Chenopodium quinoa (assembly GCF_001683475.1). Classification (NCBI taxonomy): domain Eukaryota; kingdom Viridiplantae; phylum Streptophyta; class Magnoliopsida; order Caryophyllales; family Amaranthaceae; genus Chenopodium; species Chenopodium quinoa. The sequence goes on along the minus strand of NW_018742211.1, from coordinate 118,390 downwards.
TTATAGACTTAAACTTCACTAGCAAAACATCATGGGTATTAGATACCAGATGCGGCTCACACCTTTGTTCCAATGCTCAGGGACTAAGGATAAATAGGAGGCTAGAGAAGGGGGAGGTCGAGCTTCGGGTCGGCAATGGAGCCAGGATGTCTACCGCATCCATTGGATTTCTCAGTTTGTCTTTTCCCTCTGGGCTTGTTTTACAACTTGGCAATTGTTATACTGTTCCTAGAGTTACCAAAAACATTATTTCAATTTCGGCGTTGGACGCCAAAAGATTTGAATTTCGAATAAAAGACAATAGTTGTTCGTTTTATTTCGATAATGTTTTATATGGTAAGGCAAATTCAGAAAATGGTCTTTTTGTGCTTTCTCTAGACAAACAAGTTTATAATGTTAATGATACCGCCAAAAGAGCTAAGACCATTGAGTCGAATCAAACCTACTTGTGGCATTGTTGTCTTGGCCACATTAAATCAAACGCATCAGAAACTTCTAGATAAAGGTATTCTTGACTCATTCAACTTAGAGTCGTTTGAAAATTGTGAAGGATGTTTATTAGGCAAGATGATAAAGCAATCATTCTCCAAGTTAGGAGAAAGGGCTAGTTACTTATTGGGTCTTATACATACGGATGTGTGTGGACCAATGAGTACACCCGCAAGGCAAATCCATATTTCATCACCTTCACGGATGACTATAGTACATATGGATATGTCTACCTTATGTCAAACAAATCTGATTCCTTTGAAAAATTCAAAGAGTTTCAGAGTGAAGTTGAAAATCATCTAGGCAAGAAAATCAAAGCGCTTTGATCGGATCGAGGTGGCGAGTATTTGAGCAACGAATTCGACGATCATCTGAAAGAAAATGGCATTCTCTCAGAGTTAACACCTCCCGGAACTCCACAATGGAACAGAGTGTCCGAGAGGAGGAATCGAACCTTGTTAGACATGGTCCGATTAATGATGGGTCTTAGTGATCTTCCTATCTCTTTCTAGGGACACGCATTTCTAACCGCAAAACTAACACTGAACCGAGCTCCGTCAAAAGCTATAAAAAAGACTCCATATGAATTATGGACGAAGAAACCTCACAGTTATCTTTTCTTAAGATTTGGGGTTGCGAAGCATATGTCAAAAGGTTAATTTCTAACAAACTTCACCTAAAATCAGACAAGTGCTTCTTTGTGGGATACCCAAAAGAAACTAAGGGGTATTACTTCTACAACAAATCCGAGAACAAAGTGTTTGTTGCTCGTGATGGTGTCTTTTTGGAGAAGGAACACCTATCCAAAATGACAAGTGGGAGGAAAATCGAACTCGATGAAGTTCGAGAGGACGAGGAATAAAGTCAACTTGACAAAACTGACAATCAAAGTGCTTTAGATGAAGCTGTTGACATTAGTCAGAGTCAAACCGACAATATACCGACAATGCAAATACTCAACCTATTACCCTCTAAGGTCGCAACGGCCAAGATCTCAACCAGACAGATACCTCGGTGTTGTCTTAACTGAAGATCAAGACATCCTAATAATGGATGGAGATAAGCCAGCGACATACAAACAAGCTATGATAAGCCCCGACTCTACAAAATGGCAAGAGGCCATGAAATCCGAGATGGACTCCATGTTTGAAAATCAAGTTTAAGACTTGGTTGATTTGCCCGAAGGTTACACACCTATCGGTTGCAAATGGATTTTCAAGTTGAAACTGACAAAGATGGAAATGTATCCATATATAAGGCTAGATTGGTGGCAAAAGGTTACAAGCAAATTCACGGCGTTGATTATGATGAAACCTTTTCGCCAGTCGTCATGCTTAAGTCCGTCTGGATTATCCTAGCAATTGCTGCATATTATGATTATGAAATATGGAAAATGGATGTCAAAACCGCCTTCCTTAATGGAATTTTGGAAGAAACTGTGTACATGACACAGTCGAAAGGTTTTGTTGATCCAACCAATGCTGGGAAGGTATGCAAGCTTAAGAAGTCTATATATGGATTAAAGCAAGGAAGCAGAAGTTGGAATCTGCAATTCGATGAAGCCATTAGTAGGTTTGGTTTTATCAAGAATCCAGATGAGTCTTGTGTTTACAAGAAGGTCAGTGGGAGTGACATCGCATTCCTCATCTTATATGTCGATGACATATTGCTCATTGGAAACAGCAATCCAAGGTTGGAGTTTGTAAAGACTTGGCTTGGGAAGTGCTTTTCAATGAAGGACTTGGGAAAGGCAAAGTACATATTAGGCATCAAGATCTATCGGGATAGATCTAAAAGGATGATTGGATTGAGCCAAAGTACTTATATTGATAAGGTACTGGCACGATTCTGAAAAGAATGGTGTCCTTCCAACAAGTGTATTATTCCAATAGAGGGTTCAAAATTATTAAAAAGATTATTCTTCAGTGAGGTCAAGTGATCGGAATGCCTAGGTGGAGGCCGCTTCCGATCAGTAATATTAATGTACAATTAATATTATAGCTTAATCTTGACTGAACCCTTCGGGTCGAACCCAATCGAACAACCATTCCGAAACGACGAATTAATCCGAAGGATTAGATGAGTCATCGGAGTATTACGAACAAAGACGTCGGATATCGAGCTTAGAGCATCGAGACCGAGCGTCGCAACTCGAGTTGAATTTAGAATTCGACGAGACGTGAAATCAAACAAGCAACAAGTTCGAGCCTAGCCGTAGCCTCGCATTGGCCTAGCCATGTGAGTGCTAGGCTAGGCAAGGTCCCGAGCAATGCGTGCCTAGCATCCTCAAGCACACGCACATCGCATGGCACAAGCATCGCAAGATGCGTGCCATGCATGTGCGGTGTGGTTGTACGTGCATGGCTAGGCGTGCTAGCATATTAGCCTTATCCATCGCATCTCGCTAGGCCAAGCGCCCACAAGCGTCGCAAGGCAAGGCCTTGCTATCGCAAGCATCGCAGGCATGGTGCCTTGCGTGCTTGCTAGCATGCTAGGCGCCCAACCCATCGCAACCTAGCACCGAGCAGCAGCATCGCATAGCAGCGTGCTAGGCATGCTGGGCTATGCGTGGTGCTAGGCAGTGGAACGCACCAAGCAGCCAACCACTTGCTAGCACGCAGCATCGAAAGGTTGGGCCTTGCTAGCAATGCGTGTTGTGCATGCGAGTGCTGGGCTGTGCGTATTGCGAGGTTAGCAATGCCTTGCACTAGCAGCCTTGCTAAGCAGCGCCCAACACACGTTGTGAAACAGCAGTAGCCCCCATGGCGTGCGTGGCTTGCTGGTTGTGCACATGCGAGTGCTGGCTGGCTTGCTAACACAGCCAAGGCGACAGGCGCCAACAAGGCTTCCTTGGCAGCCAATTGTCCCAGGCCAGCTCATGGGCAAGTGGTGGGGACCGAATTTGAGGGTTGCCTTGGGGAGCAAGGTGGGTTGGTCCCCTCCCTTGGTGGTCCTCACCTTCTCCCTCTCCTCCCATTTCCACTTGTAACTTGTTGATTGATTTAGCATTTCTATTTTGTTTTTGATTAAAATAAAATAGGAAAATGCAAATCTGCCACATTGATTGAGAATGGGAAATCAAGGTTCATTTCCCTATAAATACCCAAGTTTTGGGATTTGGGAAGAACACTTTAGTGGAACTAAAAAGGCATCTCCTTAGAAAAGTGAGAAAACCTTAAGTTCGTAATACTCTTGTTTTTATTGGTCAAGTCCCGACTAACCTTTGAGACTAAGACCGTCCGGGTCGGGTTCGTGGGTACGAGCTGTTGGAGACCGTCGCGCTTGCGAGGTTTAACTTCTCAAGTAAGAGCTCAAGTTCGAGCGAAGTAGCGTCTAGGGTAAGACCTTCTATTCTCTTTCTCTTGTATATTGTTTAATTATGTTATTGCATGCTTAGTTGCCTTAATTAACGGGCGGGTCTTGGGCGGGTTTCTCTTCCGCGTAGAGTCAGACTCTACGAAACCCAACAGATTCGACATGGAAGGAGCCAAAAGAGGGCACCAACTCATGTCACATTGCATAACTTGTTAGGTTTCGTAGCATCCAACGCTACGCGGAAGAAAAACCCGCCCAAGACCCGCTTACTAATTAAAGCAACTAAACATGCAATCACATAATTAACAACGTAATAGAGAGAAAGAGAACCGACATTCTTACCCATGACGCGTGCTTCGCTCGATTCACAAGCTCTTACTTCAAAGCTCGAGCCTCGAAAGTGCGACGGCCTCCTACGGCTTGCACCCTCGACCCGACCGAACGGTCTTAATCCTGAAGGTTAGTCGGGACTTGACCAATAAAAAGTAGAGTATTACAAACTTAAGGTTTTCTCACTTTACAAAGGAGATGCCTTTTTAGTTCAACTCAAGTGATTTTTCCCAAACCCAAAACTTGGGTATTTATAGGGAATGGAGACTTAATATCCATTCTCACATCAATGTGGGCGATTTGCATTTTCCTCTATTTTATTTTAATAAAAAAAAAATGCAAGGCAATCAACAAGTTCCAAGTGGCACAAGGAGCGAGAGAGTAGGTAAGGACCACTAAAGGGGGGACCAACTCACCTTGCTCCTCGACCCAAGCACCAACCACATATGCTCCCCTTCTTGACCGTGAGCTGGCCTAGGGACAGCTGGCAGCCAGCCAGCCTTGGCATCCAAAGCAGCCCAGCTGGCGCCTGGTGCCTTGGCTGTGCTAACAAGCCAGCCAGCATAAGCATGTGCACAACCAACAAGCCACGCATGCCATGCGGGCTGCTGCTGTTGCCTAGGGTATGTTGGGCGCTACCTAGAAAGCGCTGCTAGTGCTAGGCGCTGCTGACCTCGCAAGGAGACATAGCCTAGCACTCGTATACGCAGCACGCTGCTAGCATGTGCGATGCTTCGTGCTAGTGAGGCCTAGCCTTGCGATGCTGCATGCTAGCGAAGGGATTGGGTGCTTGCCTAGCATGCTAGCAAGCACGCAAGGCACCTTACTTGTGTTGCTTGCGGGCTGTGCTTAGCCATGCCCAGCATGTTGCGATGGCTAATGCTGCTATGCTAGCAAGCACGCCCAGCCATGCTTGCACAGCCACATCAAGCACACACGCATGGCACACATCTTGTGATGCTTGGGCCATGCGATGTGCGTGTTCTAGGAAATGCTAAGCATACATAGGTTGGTGACCTCGCCTAGCCTAGCCTAGCACTCGCATAGCTAAGCCAATGCAAGGCTACGGTTTAGCTCGAACCTGTCGCTTGCTTGATTCCACGTCTCGTCGAATTCTAAATTCGACTCGACTTGCGACGCTCGGTCTCGGCGCTCTAAGCTCGATATCTGACGTCTTTGTTTGTAATACTCTAATGCCTCATCTAATTCGTCAAATTGATTCATCGATCCGGATCGGTTATTCGATTAGGGTGCGACCCGAAGGGTTCAGTCAAGATTAAGCCGTAATATAAATTATGCATTAATATTGCTTATCGGAAGCGGCCTCCACCTAGGCATTTCGATCACTTGACCTCACGAAAGCGGTCTCTTCATGAACTATAAGGTAAGATTCTTCGCCATCCTTATTACGTCTGAAGTGTTTCTCTATTCCCGAGTTTGACTGTCAATAAAAAGATGATTTTTAAAATCCATCTGAGCACGGCCATGCATTTTCACAGTCTCGCCCTTCGAGAGGCCTTTTAAAAAACAAAGACATATTCCCTATTGTTAATAGGGGGACATTCCCAGTCTTGTACTGTAAGCTTCCCTTACTAAGAGGACCTAGTCGCCTGAGTGTTGCCGTTATAATCCCCATTTAAGAGAACTTGCAATACTCATGGTCGAGGAAAAAGGTTCCGACAGCTATGATGAGAAATATACTTATGACGATTTTAAACCTCTTAAAGTATTCTCATAGGTCGATTCGGTACAGTTCCAAACTAGTACCTGTGCAAATAATTTATGACAATCATGTCCTCGTAGCACAAGAAATGGTGCTAGAAATCATAATACACACTAATCTCAAGTGGTCATTAATCGTCCATTGTTTAAATGACCTTGATTATGGATAATTTTCAATTAAAATATTTAATGTTCACTTAAAAGGTATTTCTTTATCCAAGACATTGTCTTGATACCCTGTTTTGAATATTCTTAGTAATCGAATGGACTCATATAATTCTAAACCACAATTAAATAGAAATGGAGTAATAATAAATTTGCAAAAAATTTAATCGCTCCAAAATCGAATGGTTTAACATAGTGTTTTACATTAAGACATCAAGTTTAATTAAAACACGTATACAGGGAAATCAAAGCCAATCTCCAACATGCTTGATTCCATTGCCTTAACGTGCTTGTTGTGCTTCACTTGAGGCAAAGGTTTAGTGAGTGGATCGGCTACATTGTCGTCCATTCCAATATTACAAATTCTGATTTCACCCTCGGACTTCCATTCCCTTATCATGTGAAATCGCCTCTTAACATGTTTGACCTTCTGATGTTCCCTTAGCTCCTAGCCTGAGCAATAGCTCCATTGTTATCACAATAGAGGTCTATCGGACCCTTGAATGAGGGTACAACACCAAGTTCACTAATGAACTTACGAATCCAAACTGCCTCCTTAGCTGCTTCCAAAGCTACCAAGTATTCGGCTTCATTTGTAGAATCTGCAGTAGTGCTTTGCTTAGCACTCTTACAACTAAACGCTCCTCAATTTAGGCAGAATATGTACCTTGACTGCGACTTGGAGTCGTCTTTGTACGTCTAGAAGCTCGCATCGGTGTTACCTTCAACAACCAAATCATAACAGCCACCATAGACCAGAAACTTATCCTTGTTCCTTTTCATGTACTTTAGGATATTCTTGGTCGCAGTCCAATGCGCCTCTCCTGGGTTTAATTAGTATTGGCTCGTAGCACTCAAGGCATACGATACATCCGGCCTAGTACATATCATGGCATACATGATCGATCCAATAAGCGAAGCATATGGAATCTGACTCATCCTCTCTCGCTCATCAGGTGTCTGTGGACACTGCTTCTTACTAAGAGTTATGCCATGGGACATGGGTAGGTGCCCTCTCTTGGCCCCTTCTATGTTGAATCGTGACAGTACCTTATCAATATAAGTACTTTGGCAATCTAACCATCCTCTTAGATCTATCCCTATAGATCTTGATGCCCAATATGTACTGTCCCTCTCCCAAGTTCTTCATTGAAAAGCACTTACCAAGCCAGCCCTTTACGGACTCTAACAGTTTAGTGTTGTTTCCAATGAGTAATATGGCATCGACATATAAGACTAGGAATGCGATGTCACTCCCACTGACCTTCTTGTAAATACAAGACTCATATGGATTCTTGATAAAACCAAACTTACCAATGGCATCATCGAATCGCAGATTCCAACTTCTGCTTGCCTGCTTAAGTCCATAAATAGACTTCTTAAGCTTGCATACCTTCCCAGCATTGCTTGGACAACAAAACCTTCCGGTTGTGTCATATACACAGTTTCTTCCAAAATTCCATTAAGGAAGGCGATTTTGACATCCATTTGCCATATTTCATAATCGTAATATGCAGCAATCGCTAGGATAATCCGGACGGACTTTTGCATTGCAACTGGCGAAAAGGTTCCATCATAATAAACTCCGTCAATTCCCCTGTAACCTTTTGCCACCAGTCTAGCTTTGTATATAGATACATTTCCATCTTTGTCTGTTTTCAACTTGAAAATCCATTTGCAACCAATAGGTTTGTAACCTTCAGGCAAATTAACCAAGTCCCACACTTGATTTTCAGACATGGAGTCCATCTCGGATTTCATGGACTCTCACCATTTTGCAGAGTCGGGGCTCGTCATAGCTTGTTTGTATGTCGCTGGCTCATCTCCATCCAAAAAGACACCATCACGAGCAACAAACACTTTGTTCTCGGATTTGTTGTAGAAGTAATACCCCTTGGTTTCTTTTAGGTAGCCCACAAAGAAACACTTGTCATATTTTGGGTGAAGTTTGTCAGAAATTAATCTTTTGACATATGCTTCACAACCCCAAATCTTAAGAAAAGACAATCGTGGAGGTTCCTTCGTCCATAATTCATATGGAGTCTTTTCGACAGCTTTTGACGGAGCACGGTTCGGTGTCGCGGTTAGAAGTGCGTGTCCCCAGAAAGAGATAGGAAGTTCACTAAGACCCATCATTGACCGAACCATGTCTAACAAGGTTCGATTACTCCGTCTGGACACTTCGTTCCATTGTGGAGTTCCGAGAGGTGTCAACTCTAAAATAATACCGTTTTCTTTCAAGTGATCGTCGAATTCATGGCTCAAATACTCGCTACCTCGATCCGATCAAAGTGCTTTGATTTTCTTGCCAAGCTGATTTTCAACTTCACTCTGAAACTCTTTGAATTTCTCAAAAGATTCAGATTTGTTCAACATAAGGTAGACATAGCCATATCTACTATAGTCGTCCGTGAAGGTAATGAAATATCGACAACCATTCCTTATAACTGAACTCATTGGTGTACATACATCCGTATGTATTAGACCTAATAAGTCACTAGCCCTTTCTCCCAACTTGGAGAATGGCTGCTTTATCATCTTGCCTAACAGAAATCCTTTTCAATTTTCAAATGACTCCAAGTCGAATGAATCAAGAATACCCTCATGAAGAAGTTTCTTGATGCGTTTGACGTTAATGTGGCCAAGACAACAATGCCACAAGTAGGTTTGATTCGACTCAATGGTCCTAGCTCTTTTGGCGGTATCATTCATTTGTCTAAACATATGTAAAACATGCAATTTTATAGAACATATAATTAAGACATTTCAAAAACAACCATTGGTTAAGTCTTGTGATCAAAGTAACCTGGTGTCCAACACCATAGATCAAAAGTATGTTCAAAAGCATGAGAAACTACAAATAGTTAATTACAAGCCATAGATAAAATAAATGTGCCTACAAGCACGATCGAAAGACCATCTTTGTCGTCCACTTGTAGTTGCACATCCACTTGTGAAGCCCTTCTCACTTGGTTCCTGAAAAGGAAACATAAACTAAGTTACACATGGTATCCAATACCTATGATTAGCTTAATACACAAGTGATAATGAAGATACCTAAGGCAGATGCGACATTCCTCTCCTCCTCATCCTTTTGTAAGAGCTTGCCTTCCCTCTTGTAGTAGCCTTGCCAACCAAATAGAAGCATTGCATCTTCGCCTTGTTCTTGAACTCCCTCTTCCTTGCTCTCAAGGGCCTTTTGGTTACTCCATAGGAGGTGGCTCGGCTAAGCAATTGCACCACATCTCTGAAAGAGCGTGTCTCCTTTCCCGCAGCTATATGCACTCTAAGTGCATCATAGCCCGAGTGGAGTGAAGCAAGCAAGATATGTCCCGCCATCTCATCCTCCAATGAGATTTCAAGAAGCTGTATGTGCTTAAAGAGCCTAGTCATTCCAAGCACATGAGGTCGGATGGGCATACCGGGTCTCAATTTGGTATTGTAGACCCTTGACTAAAGTCGACGCCTCTCCTAAGCAAGACAACCCACATCCGGTGGCTTTATCTTCATATTTGAGAGTGACCTAGTCAAATCAAACACGAGTCCATCATAGTTTCCATTGTCACTCTTGGTGACTCTTACATTGACAACATCTAAAGTGGTTTGAGGAACATGTCCGGAAAATAGAAGGAGAGTTTTTCCTTCCAATCTTCCAGGATGGAATTAGCCATTAGTTGTGTGACTTTCTTGCAATCGAAAGACCATTTATCATGAGCCTAATCGCTCATGATTCCCTTAGAGAAGAATCTTGGAATGGGAGTATCAAGAGTGTACTCCAAGGAACAATTCCGAAGAGTTTTCCTGAGTTCCTCTTCCCATTCCTTGAAGTTGACCAAGTTAAGGCTAAAAGCCAACTTGTCGAGGAGTTCCAGCATATAGAGTTGTTGTTTGAGTTACTTGCAGACATGTTTCTACAATTGAAAAAATTTGAAATGAAAAACCATTCATAAAACCAATAAGTTTGAAATTTAAAGCGTTCATGCAAATTTTCAATCTTATTGAGCATTTTATCCACGCATTAACATTAGTCCCTTTTAGGCGAGAATAAAATGATTCCAAGATCCCAAAAATCAAAAAGTGATTAAGCATGCTTGGCTTGTCTTAATACTTAATATTTTAGGATAAGCAATCCAATTGCTAATAGCTCCAAGCTACTCTTGGTTTGATAAAACGTCGCATCTAATGCTTCCTTCACATTTTATCTCCATTGCCGCGACATCTAAGGACTCCTTACTGATATCATTGAGCTTAACCAAGATGACTTGTATACCTAGTATACCTTACATTCCTAGGGAAGCGGTGATGCCTCGCTTTGGCGTAGCCCATCACCACGTGCATTAGTTCGGTAAGTGTCATTCTTGGAATGGCAAATTTGGCTCAATATTATAAGGACCTAGGGTTTCTATGTTGGTTGATTTAAGTGAACTTAATTAATCATCACAACATTTGAAATCCTATACATGCATCTATCATATCAGTCACATATAAAAGCATAATTATATATAGAAATACTAAGTAAAAGATGCATTTGACAATTAGCATGACCCCTTGAGTCTTCAAATCTTCAAGGGTCTCCGATGCAACTTATTTGGCTTGTCTTCTTGGAAACGCCGTCTTTGAGACATCTCCGCCAACTAAGCATCTACTAGCTACTATGACTAGGAATAATCTAAATATTAAGGTACAAAACTACGCAACGGTACGCAGACCGTATTTAAATTTACAAAAATACATAACGGATCGTAGTCCATATTTACTATCCTAGTCGGGCCCCACTAGTTGCCATTTTCACAAAACCTGTGAAACAATATACATTTCATTCATCCATTCACTATATGTGAATGGCCTATGCATTTTACAATGATAAACAAGTAACAATGCATAACACGCGCAAACTAGTAACTAACTTAAGTGGTTAATCCAATTAACGCGCCTAATTAAAACTAGTCAAAGTTATTAAATATTTTATGTGATTAAGACGTAATTAGTTCAAGTAATTAACAAATCTCCCACTAAATTCCGCATCCAACTTAATTAATTAAGTCGGTTAACCCAAATTTTGTCAAACTTATTTTGCAAGAGCCGGAAGAACCAAGGCCTAGCCTCGTTAAAATAAATAAATAAAATAATTAAAATGGCCCCAGTTACGCAAAACAATAGCCCACAACATACCCCAAGTGCCTAGCATCAAAGCCACGGGGATAAGCTTGCTGGGCACTAAGGCTGTGGCTGCTAGCCTAGGGTGTTGAGCTGCGCACCGTGGCTGCCTAGCAGCCCCTAGGTGCTGTGGCTGAGCTTGCTGGCCTACCTGCCTAGCAGAGCGCGCCATGCTTGCTGGCACCACACGCATCGCAGCAAGCTATGCATGCTTGCGTGATGCGGGAGCATTCAAGGTTTCCTTTCTTGGTCCGTTTATTTAATGTTTCTTAGATTAGATTTTGGCTTACAAGTTTTTACCTTTCACTTGAAAGGGTTTTTCTTGTTTTAAGCGTTAGGATTTCTATTTTGATTAGGAATTGTTTTGGTCTAGTGAGTTCCTATTTGAATTAGGACTTGTCTTTAGCAAAAGAGAGTTCCTATTTGAATTAGGACTTGTTTTAAACAAAGTAAGTTCCTAAGTGGATTAGGACTTGACTTTGGTTTTTAGGCGTGTTTAGGAGTTTTAGGAGGATTGAATAACCTAATCTAAGTTGAATTAAACTTAGTTAGTTTAGTCATATCCGAATTAGGAACTTGGGGATCAAGTTTAGGTTTTCTAGGTCAAATGGGATTCTAATTCAATTAGGATTAGTCTTCTAATTTGATTAGGGTTAGAAGTAGTTTTTTGAGTCTATAAATATAGGTTGTAAACTTCGAATTATACAAGTTTGTTTTGTTGATTAAAGCTTTATTGCTTGTTAATTTGGAACGTTTCTTTCCAAGTTTTCTTTGTGTTTGACGAGTGAAGTTAAACATAAAAACCCTTAGATTAGGCGAGTGAAACCTGATTTAAGAGAGGTTAGATTAATTAGTGAGTGGAGCTAATTCAAACTATCCTAAAAAAACCCCTAAATCACGAGATTAAGGTGAGTGAAGCCTTGAAATCAGATTTAGAACCCTTAGGCGAAAACAAACGAGTGAAGCTTGTCTAAACCTAAGACCAAACGAATCAAGAAACGCATCAAATGGTATCAAAGTTGTTGGTGTGATTATTGAGTCGTTATATCCTTTGTTCCGGGGTTTTCTGTGTCCCTTGGGAGAGTTACAACTTCGAGGCTAGAACCACGCGCCTGTACCTGCAAGATAACGGAGACTCCTTGGGTAGGAAGCTCCGCCTCCAACGATCAAGTTAGTGAATGAAGGAGTTGTAATGCGGAATGTAAATAGGTGCCGGATGCTAGGACGGGTCTAGCAGGCGGTACCGAGTGGTGTGTGATTGTCTTGGGATTTGTGCAATCTGTGTGTTTCTTGTGAACAGTCTCTGTCATAAATGAGCATTTATGACCGTATCTATAGCCTTGGGAAGCGTGTCAGGTTCTAGGGTTTTTGGCCAACCCTAGGACTGACTGGGCTTTCTTGGGATTTGGGCCCAATCTGTTACTTGTTTAGGCAAGGCTGAAAGAGCCACATGGCATAGCATAGGAGAACCATGGTGGACCAGCTGAAGCGCGCCACGTGGCAGGTCCCGATAAGTCTAACTGGGTGACACTTGTCAGGGCCTGATTGGTCCACATGGCGAGAGGTGATTAAGGGAAAATCCCCCTAATCATTTTCCCCTCACAGGTGACAAGTGACCTGGCATGTGTGACCTGTGAAAAGCGTCGCCCAATGGGGAGGCGACAGGTGTCGACGGATAGCTTGGCCGAGTATTTTCCAGCCCAAGTTTTTGAATTTGAATGCTCTTCTGCTCATTCTCTCCCTATAAATAGGGCTGGTCAACAAGTCTTTTGTTCACATTATTTCCAGAAAGAGATCTCTCGGACCCTTGAACTTGAGCTCTGACCCCTTGCCACTTCTGACTTGCCAGGACGACTGCTTTACTGGACGCCTACTTTGATCAAGCTTTTTCAAAACTTAAGTTTCAGGTAACTGTCTGCTCTTTAATTCTTTTTGTTGTTGCACTCTTTCTTTCTTTTTCGAAAATGAGACCTCAAAAGCATCCGGCACGACCTAGGTTAGCAATCAGCCGGTCACCAGGGACGGCTGAGTCTAGGACTAGGGGTGCCGACTGCCCTGCGGTTCTTCAAACTTTGTGCAAGTCCCGAAATCCACCAGGTGACTAGGGGTGCCTTTGGTGGTCCTCACATGGTCATAAGGGGTGCCTTGGTTGTGCTAGCTAGGTGAGGACCACCAAAGGCACCCCTTATGACCAGCAAAGTAGGTGAGGACCACCAAAGGGGTGACCAACTCACCTTGCTCCCCAAGCCAAGCACCAACCACCTATGGTACCCCCCTTGACCGTGAGCTGGCCTAGGGATAGTTGGCAGCCAGCCAGCCTTAGCATCCAAGGCAGCCCAGCTGGCGCCTGATGCCTTGGTTATGCTAGCAGGCCAGCCAGCACACGCATGTGTACAGCCGACATGCCACACATGCCATACGGGCTGCTGCTGTTGCCTAGGGTATGCTGGGCGCTGCCTAGCAAGCGCTGCTAGTGCTAGGCGCTACTCACCTCGCAAGCACGCATAGCCTAGCACTCGCATACGCAGCACGCTGCTAGCATGTGCGATGCTTCAAGCTAGCGAGGCCCAGACTTGCGATGCTGCATGCTAGCGAAGTGGTTGGGTGCTTGGCCTAGCATGCTAGCAAGCACGCAAGGCACCATGCTTGCAGGCTGTTCTTAGCCATGCCCAACATGTTCCGATGTCTGGTGCTACTATGCTAGCAAGCACGCCCAGCCATGCTTGCACAGCCATAGCACACACACACGCATGGCATGTTGTGATGCTTGGGCCATGCGATGTACGTGTGCTAGGCGATGTTAGGCACGCATAGGTTGGTGAACTCGCCTAGCCTAGCACTCGCATGGCTAAGCCAGTGCAAGGCTACGGCTTGGCTCGAACTTGTTGGTGAAGGATAATTAGGTCGTTGGACTAACTACCCTCAACCAAACAATATTTATAAACCTACACCTACACTAAACAAGTTTAGTGGTAAGTAGAGGGTCGAACCACGGAGACGACATAAACACTATCAACACCACCACCAATTAAGCTAGGTCAAAGAGATAGGATGGATAGAACAATAAACAAAATGAGATTAATATTAAGTTAAACTAACACCAAGGGAGAGGGTCAAACATGACAATGATCTTCAATAAAGTTAGGCAATGGAAATGAGTTTACATGCAAACCAAATATCTCATATAAGGCAATACCAACAATACCATCTAACCACCTATCGGGGTCAAAGGCTTTCCCAACTTAACACATGCTCATACTATCGTCATAAGCTGTGAAAGTTAAGGTTTTTGCATAGAATCGATCACCTAATGGATATCCCTAAGTTACACTATCGTCATAACTTAGTTCAATCCACCCAATTACAACACATGATTGGCCATTCACATGGAGTAATTAGTAAAACATGGTTACAAGGTATATTTAATCACATATAACCAACATTTGTCTAGCCTAATACATTCAAGATTCACCACATGCTATCACCAATCCCTTAGTAAAGGGAATTACTCACTAATCATGAACAACTAACACAAAACCCAACAAGAAGAACAAAGAGAAGCAATTAAACTAAACAACTACTCTAATCAAGCAAGAAATTAAGAAAGAACAATAAATGAGATAGAGTTTAGAATGCTCATTGAAGTATTGAAAAGGAATCCAAAACAATGTCACTTTGCATCTTCATCTTCTTCAATCCACCATTGAAGCTCTTCACTTTCTCTCTCTAAAATACCCTAAATTACTCTTAATCTACATTGTAAAGTATAAAAAACAAAGATTAAAACTAAATCTAAGCCTAATTTATGTGAAGATTGATGGAGAGATGTTAGGGTTTAACCCCTCAAAGAGGAGAGAGAAAAACCCAAAGAAACCCACCACCAAAACTTATAAAAAGAGGAGAGGAAGAAGCGTTTAAAAGACCCGTAGCTGCTCGTGCGCGCCCGCGATATTTGCCTGCGCGCCCGCGCACTGGGATTGGCCTGACGGCGACATTCATTTTCAAACGGCCATAACTTCTGTTCTAGGAGTCTTCTATGGGCGTGCAACCTACCGTTGGAAAGCTCTTTAAGTCTAGTTTCCAATGCAACTTGAATAACCTCAATCCAATTTGTAGATAAAAAGTTATGGCTAAAAGAGTGAACAAAGGTTAGTTTCGGAGTTCAGGCCCTTGAGCGCCCGCGCCTATCTTAGGAGCGCCCGCGCCTATCTTAGGCGCGCCCGCGCCTAAGCCGCGCCCAAATCGCGCCTACATTCTGCCTCCTTCAATATTTTCAACCCCAATGTTAGGCACGCCCGCGCTTGGTTTGGCGCGCCCGCGCCTTTCTGAAAGCACGACCCGCGCTGTCCGTATGGCCTTGCTTGCTTGCTCCTTAACTTCCTTTGTAGCTCTTCAAATGAACTCCAATTCTCCAAGCTCTTCATTCTATTAAAATCAACTCCAAAAGCCTACAAAACACGAGGAAAAGCACAAAAACATAATAAAGGGAGAAACGGAGCAAAAGGGGTACAAACAAGGGACAAACGTAGAAAAATACCGCAATTAGAGGATCTAAATAGTGGCATAAATGCCACTTATCAAATTCCCCCACACTTGCCTCTTGCTTGTCCTCAAGCAAGAACAAAAGCAGAAACAAAAAGAAAGAAAAAGGATCTAATAACACTAAAAGGAGAGGGGTGAAAAAGAATATACACTAACTCACTTTCGTAGGAATCACGGTTGTTTTTAGCGTAAACAACAAGCCATTTAAACCTCAAAGTCGCCTTTGAGGACGAGTGTGCTCTCGTAAGGGTTTCCAAAGAGTTTAACCCATAACTCTACACATAAAGCAACACAAACAAGGCAATGCATAGACAAATAAAATAAACACAAAAACAAGACGTTCTTGGTGGACTTTTTGGAACGAAACAAGCACCAATGAATGCACAACTTTCTAAACAAATAAGGGTATGCACGTTCCAAGATGTTTAGGGTTGAAAGAAACATAGACTAAGCTAAGCATAGAGAACTAAGAGCCGTACAATTCACCTTTCATCCCAAACTAGCTAGCCGCGTTCTCTCCACTAGCTTCAAGTCAACCATTAGGTGGGCTTCTCATGGTTCCTCGAAGGAACCGGAAAAAGATAAAGAAATGAAAACGATGAGAAGGTTATCCCGACGTCTTGGCTATGCACTCTCTCTCTATAAGCTTGACAACTATCTTCCTCCATCGATAAAGACTAAACTCTATAGGGTCTAAAGGTCTTTTATTGGTTGTAAGGGTATGCTTGGGGTGTAAGGTGGGAAAAATTTTGAAAAATTTAAAAATTTGGTGGTATTCCCCCACACTTATTCAATAAACACACACTAACAAGACTAAGAAACAGGACTCCCCCACACTTGAACGGAGCATTGTCCTCAATGCTCAAACACGAGGGATATGAAGTTTTTTTTTTTTTTTTTTTTTTTTTTTTTTTTTTTGGTCCTTACCTTATTTGAGTAAGGACGGCTTTTCATAAGCATTTTCTCTTATTTCACTGAATAGAAACACAGTTTACTCACTTGCTTGACCAAAGAACTACAACTTTCTCATTTGCGTTCAAAATCAACACAAAACAATTCTCAAACCAACATGCTTCACATAAACAAAAGGTTTAGGGGAACAAAAGGTCATTCGGTTTGTAATGTGGCTCAAAATCAAGAAAGGGAAATAGGCTCAAAGGGTTAGCAAGAGGGGCAAATTTAAAAGAAAACCAATTTTGTAACAAAACAAAAAGAAGGATAAGAAAATGAAAAATGCCTATTTCCTCCCTTAAAGGGTTCGGTCACGATCTCGGGTAGATAGAAGTCAAACTCTGGATTGAAAAATGCATAACCAAGGATCCAAATATGCCACTCAACAAAGTTGATGAAGGCTAGAACAAATAAACCTCACACGGGATTTGTATAGCAATTACCGACCTAAGGGGTTCATATCCACTATGGAGAGCGACACCGTCTTACCACAACCATGGATTAAGGCTACAAGTATCCCAAAGTTCTTAAAACCGCTACCTTAGCATTAAAATATGTTTAACTCAACCCAAAACACTCTCAAACCGTGCATACCATTACCAATTAGGAAGGAAAACATTCAAGGACACAAGTTCAAAGTAGTAAGACCAAAACAAGAACGGATCAAAACACATATGCAAACTTGCCTTGTTTTCAAAGGAAAATACGCTATACAAACAAATATTCACAAAACGAGAACAACTTGAGAATGTATATACAAATTGCGCTAGAAGAGAGCATGATCAACGACCAAGCCATGCATACCAAAAGTCAAGTCAATAAGGCACTCATGGCCATCCAAATATAGAATAACCAAAGTCAAAAATAAACCTTGGTATGTATGGGGGGTAAATCAAGCAATCAAGAGACCAAGAAAGGGAAGAAGGAAACAACAAAACCACAAACATTTAGCTTTCAAACCATATGAAAATAAAAGGGTAAAGCAACAAAAGAGAGGAGATGGAAAGAGTGAACCAAAATGTTAGGTGGGTGTAGAAACCCGCAAATTAAGTCATTTTCCTCATTTCCATTAAATTGCTCTTCTCTGATGCTTCAACTTCCATTTAAAAATATTCCTTGGTTTGCTACTTCTTATGGTTCTCGGTCCAAGGTCATGCGCAAAAGTATAGACATCAAGTACCTATATACAAAGATAAACAAGAGGAAAACAAAATTAAAAGATATAAAAGAAAAGTAAAAGCAATATAAACACGGGTTACTTCCCGAGAAAGTCTTGTTTAAGGTCCAAGATTGACCTTATTAGTAAATAACCGGACAAAGAACGCAAAAGCTTGTCATACGCATCGGAAAACATTTCAAGAAATAGAGCATATACGATGCTCATATGACAAGCAAGCACAAAGTTGAAAGAAACTCTATGCTTGAGGGGAGGGGGAAAAGAAAAATAAAAAGAATCAAAAGAAAAATTAAAATAAGAAAAAGAAAAAGAGGGAACAAACTCATTTAGTTGCATTTTGGAAGGTGAAAGCTCATCATTGAAATCAAAAGTAAGGCCATGGTGGTATAGAGAGGCAAGGGGCTCCTCAATTGGTTTATTTTTGAGAAAATATGGTAGTGAGATGGGAAAAGAAGGAATATTGCTAAACTTCCTTGAAAAAGGGATGTAAGTTGAAGGGGTTTGAATTGGGATCGCACTCACCACCTCAATTACACCACCTAGCATTGAATCACAAGCTTTCTCTTCCAACTCATCTTCAATACCCTCAAAGATTTTCGATGTATTCTCAATCACCAATTGGGATATTTCACTCTCAACAAGAGCATGATCATCATTGTTAACATTCCCCAAGTCACCATGAATGAACATCGGTATCTCATCATCACCTAAACCAAAATTTTCTCTAAGCAACCTCAAATCAATGTTTAATTGCATCAATTTTGTATCGTCAATGGGTTGCGAAGAGTTTTGAGGCTCAAATTGGGTGGAGGGGTTGGTATTCACGAAGTCATGAAAAATCTCACCATCCATACTCCCTCCATCACTTTCAAAATCATCATCCTCAATCACATTCTCAAATTCCAAATGAGTTGTCTCACTCTCTTGATTACCCTTAGGCTCACTCAAATGGGAGGAGGGAGAAGAAGGAAAGGCATCCTCTTGGGATGAGGCTAGTTGGGAAATTTTACTTTCCATCATTTTAATCCAAGCTTCCCTTTCATTCCTCTCTTCATCTTGTTTTCTCATAAACTCCTTAAGCATCTCCATACACTCTTCTTCCTTCGATCTCCCCACTGAATTACCCTCACAAAAAGGCTCATTAGACACATAGGGGAACTCATTAGGAATCGTGTATGAAAAAGGAAAGGAAGATGAAGAATTATGCATTTGAGAATTTTGGGTGTGTGAAGCATCATTGGAATTCATGCACATAATTGATGAACATTGAAAAATATCATGAACATTATCAACATTGGGATGCATCTCATTACAATTAGCATACAAAAGGGAAGGGTTGCCATCATGCATCAAGGGATCATCATGGGGAACATAAGAATCATCATTAGAGTTTATGCAAGAGTTAGAAAAATCACGACAATTATCATAATTATCTTGCTCATTGCTATCCCGAGCAAACCACAAATAGAAATCCCAAGCCTCATCCGAAGATGTGGCTCGAAATTCACCATTAAATATGTTTTCAACCACCCCCCTAGTGTACTCATTCAAACCCCAATAAATTATCTCACAAGACTCCCATAAAGTACAACCAAGGTAATTAGAGAAGTCATCAAACCTATTAAAGTATACCCAAAAGGGCTCATATTCAAATTGAGGCAAAGAAGGACATGACATTTCATTTTGGACAAATTGATCCATGACTCAATGAGGCAAAACAAATAGCAACCAAATAAGAAAGCTCAAATATTTTTGTAATTTCCCCTTTTTTTTCCCCTTTTTTAAACAAAAAATAAACAAAAAGAAAAGAAAATATTCGCAAAGACCTAGACTCAATAAGGTAATACAACAATAATGGAAGCCGTCCCCGGCAACGGCGCCATTTTGACAGGCGGTATTTTAGGTCGTCACTAAGACACCTCTATCAAATGATATTTGTAGTCCTAAACATGCAACTAAAAGAGTATAGAGGCAAGTTAAGGGTCGAACACAGGGAAACGATTAAGCACCGCTATTTATCTCCTAATGTTAATCTAATTCGATCAAGAAGTGTGGTGGGTAAAGTAATGACTAAAGGGGATAGGACAACAATTAAAATAGGTACTAGGGGGAAGGATCAAACATGCTTTGATTTCAACGAAGTTAGGCATCGGAAAATAGGTTTACATGTAACCCAAGCGACTCATACAAGGCAATATCAAGAATACTCTCCAATCACCTATCGGGATTAAGAGCCTTCCTAGCTAACATACGCTCACACTATCGTCGTAAGGCATACAAGCTAAGGTCATGCAATAATCAATCACCTAATGACTATTCCTAAATCGCACTATCGTCACGATTTAGTTCACGTCATTCAACCACAACATGCATATGGCCATAAACATGGAGTGACTAATAAGTATAAGCACAAGGAAGATTTAATCACAAATATTCCAAATTAGCCTAGCCTAACATACATCAAACTCAAAGTATATCTTCACCAAACCCCTAGCAACAAGAAACTACTCACTAGTCATAACTACAACTACAATCATGCTAAGCAACATTATAACCAATGAAATGGTAAGAAAGACAAAGTTTTTATCAACTAAATTAACAAGAGTAGAAGCTTTAATCATAAAAGCAAGAGACAATAGAGAAATATACCAAAACCTTCATTGAAATCCAAATAAAGAGCCACACATCATTCAATCTTCAATCTCCAAGCTTGACCATACATCAATGTTGCAAAATTACTTCTTCAAAAACTAAAAGTAAAACTAATGTTGATAGACAATGAGAATTACACTAAAAGCTATATGATTGTTCAATACAAAATTTCTCTATCAAAGACCTAGGAATTGATATTTTTTTTGAGCCCTCCCCTTGGGTTTCTATGCTCCCTTTTTTATCTTTTTTTTCCCCGTTTTAACTTGGGCTGAAATCGGGATTTGAATCAGCAGCAGAGAGGCGCGCCCGCGCCCAACAGTGGCGCGCCCGCGCGTTAAATGATGGCGCGGCCGCTCCTAGAAATGCGCGCCCGCTCCAAAGAGGGTATTTAATGGTTGATCCCGCTCATCAGCGCGCCCGCGCTCTATAGATGCGCGCCCGCTCCTTTGGTTGCGCGCCCGCGCCATTCGTCTGGTTTGGACTTCTTCCTGTTTTGCCCTTATCCCTTCCATCTCTGAATCAACAACATACGCCTGCAATCATGGAACAGGAAGGCAAGGCGTGATACAACGAAAGGGGAGGGGAGTATAGACTACCTAAACCACATGAATACACATTACGCGCCACAAAGGTAGAATACTCGAAATAGGAGGATCATAGCAAAAACATACTAAAATGAACTGAATTATTACTAAAACTACTAGAAAAGACTATCCTAAGAGCGACATAAATGTCACTCATCACTTGTCGCTTGCTTAATTCCACCTCTCGTTGAATTCTAAATTCGACTCGACTTGCGATGCTCAGTCTCGACGCTCTAAGCTTGATATCCGATGTCTTTGTTCGTAATACTCTAATGACTCATCCAATCCTTCGGATTGATTCGTTGATTCGGATCAGTTATTCGATTAGGGTGCGACCCGAAGGGTTCAGTCAAGATTAAGCCGTAATATTAATTATGCATTTATATTATTGATCGGAAGCGGCGTCCACCTAGGCATTTCGATCACTTGACCTCACTAAAGAAATAGCTTTCTAATAATTTTGAACCCTTTATCGGAATAATACACTTGTTTTAAGGACACTATTCCTTTTATAACTCTCAGCAAGAAGCAGTGTCCACAACCACCTGATGAGCGAGAGAGGATGGATCAGATTCCATATGCTTCACTTATTGGATCGATCATGTATGCCATGATTTGTACTAGGCCGGATGTATTGTATGCCTTGAGTGCTATGAGCCAATACCAATCAGACTTAGGAGATGCGCAATGCACTGCAGCCAAGAATATCCTAAAGTACCTGAAAAGGAACAAGGATAAATTTCTGGACTATGGTGGGAGTAATAATTTAGTTGTTGAAGGTTATACCGACACGAGCTTCCAGACTGACAAAGACAACTCCAATTCACAGTCAGGGTACATATTCTGCCTAAATGGAGGAGCGTTTAGTTGGAAGAGTGCTAAGCAAAGCACAACTGCATATTCTACAACTGAAGCCGAATACTTGGCCGCTTCAAAAGCAGCTAAAAAGGCAGTTTGGATTCATAAGTTCATTGGTGAACTTGATGTTGTACCCTCAATCAAGGGTCCGATAGACCTCTATTGTGATAACAATTGAGCTATTGCTCAGGCCAGGAGCCAAGGGAACATTAGAAGGTCAAACATGTTAAGAGGCGATTTCACATGATAAGGGAATGAAAGTCCGAGGGTGAAATCAGAATTTGTAATATTGGAATGGACGACCATGTAGCCGATCCACTCACTAAACCTTTGCCTCAAGTGAAGCACAACAAGCACGTTAAGGCAATGGGAATCAAGCATGTTGGAGATTGGCTTTGATTTCCCTGTATATGTGTTTTAATTAAACTTGATGTCTTAATGTAAAACACTATGTTACACCATTCGATTTTGGAGCAATTAAATTTTTTGCAAATTTATTAATTACTCCATTTCTTTTTAATTATGGTTTAGAATTAAATAATGAGTCCATTCGATTACTGAGAATATTCAAAACAGGGTATCAAGACCATGTCTTGGATAAAGAAATACCTGCTAAATGAACATTAAATATTTTAATCGAAAATTATCCATAATCAAGGTCATTTAAACGATGGACGATAAATGACCACTTGAGATTAGTGTGTATTATGATTTATAGCACCCTTTCTTGTGCTACAAGGACATGATTTTCATAAATCATTTGCACAGGTACTAGTTTAGAACTGTACCGGATCGACCTATGAGAATACTTTAAGAGATATAAAATCGTCATCAATATGTTTCTCATTATAGCTATTGGAACCTTTTTCCTCGGCCATGAGTATTATAAGTTCTCTTGTTTGAGTACTAGTCCGTTTTGATGTTGTCAAATGTCTGCCGTAAATGGGGATTATAACAGCAACACTCGGCCGGTTAGGTCCTCTTAGTAAGGGAAGCTAACAATACAAGACTGGGAATGTCCCCCTATTAACAATATGGAATATGTCTTTCTTGTTTACAAGGCCTCTCGAAGAGCGAGAATGTAAAAATGCATGGTTGTGCTCAGATGGATTTTAGAAATCATCTGCTTATTGACAGTCGAACTCGGGAATCGATAAACACTTTTGGTCGTATAATGGATGACAAAGAATCTTACCTTATAGTTCATGAAGAGACATTAAGTGACAAAGGAAATGGGCTGTACACTAACTGCACACTTGTC
Organism: Chenopodium quinoa; assembly: GCF_001683475.1. Taxonomy (NCBI): domain Eukaryota; kingdom Viridiplantae; phylum Streptophyta; class Magnoliopsida; order Caryophyllales; family Amaranthaceae; genus Chenopodium; species Chenopodium quinoa. Next base: position 95,187 of record NW_018742211.1, on the reverse strand, counting down.
CGGAAGGACAAGTGGGAGATTGAAAGGAATGGTGTCCTTCCAACAAATGTATTATTCCGATAGAGGGTTCGAAATTATTAGAAAGCTAAGTATTTAGCGAGGTCAAGGGATCAGAATGCCTAGGTCGAGGCCGCTTCCAAAAATTAATATTAATGTATAATTAATATTACAACTTAATCTTGACTGAACCCTTCGGGTCGCACCCCAATTGAGTAACTAATCCAAGACGACGAATCAATCCGAAGGATTAAATGAGTCATTAGAGTATTACGAACAAAGACGTCGGATATCGAGCTTAGAGCATCAAAACCGAGCGTCGTAAGTCGAGTCGAATTTAGAACTCGACGAGACGAGAAATCAAGCAAGTGACAAATTCGAGCTAGGCCGTAGCCTTGCATTGGCATAGCCATGCAAGTGTTAGGCTAACCTAAGCTACCAACCGCATCGCAAGGATATCGAGCTTAGAGCATCAAAACCGAGCGTCGTAAGTCGAGTCGAATTTAGAACTCGACGAGACGAGAAATCAAGCAAGTGACAAATTCGAGCTAGGCCGTAGCCTTGCATTGGCCTAGCCATGCAAGTGTTAGGCTAGCCTAAGCTACCAACCGCATCGCAAGGCATGCCACAAGCCAAGCATGCATATGCGTGCTAGGCTTGCTGGACGAGCATGGTAGCGGGGGCTGGTGCACCTTGTTGCATGATGCTAGCAGCTGGCGCATGCTAGCGTGCTAGGCCTCACACCATGGCGAGCTTGCTAGCAGCACATGCATGCTAGCATCGCAAGCTAGCAATGCTGGCTAGCTAGCTGGTGCGGCATGGCCAGCATTGCTGGCGCGCTAGGCGTGCTAGCATGCTAGGCCCCGCACCCAGCCACTCGCAGCACACAACAGTTGGGAATCACCCAGCACTCGTACAACACTGCACACGCATCGCCGCAGCAGCAGCCCGCATTGCGTGCGTGGCTTGGTTGTTGCGCGCATGCGAAGGCAGGCTGGCCTGCTAGCCTAGCCTTGGTGCTAGGCGCCAGCCTGGCAACCAAGGAAAGATTACGGCCAGCCATGCGTGGGTCAGCTTTCGGTCAAAGGAAGACCGGTCTTGGTGGTTTCCTTGGGGAGCAAGTTGTGTTTGGTCCCCCCCTCCTTAGTGGTCCTTACCTACCCTTGCTCACCATTTGCCACTTCGCACTTGTTGATTCATTTGCATTTTAATTTGTTTTTGGATTAAAATAAATTGAGCAAAATACAATTCTCTCACATTGAAGGGAGATGGGAAATCAAGACTTCCTTTCCTATAAATACCCATGTTTTGGGTTTGGGAAGAAGCGCTTGAGTTGAACTCAATAAGGCATCTCCTTACAAGTGAGAAAACCTTTAAGTTTGTAATACTCTAGTATTTCCTAGGTCTAGCCCCGACTAACCTTCGGGGTAGATACCGCTCGGGTCGAGTTGAGGGTGCGAGTCGTCGGAGGCTTACGCACTTGCGAAGCTAGAGCTTTTCAAGTAAGAGCTCGTAAGCGAGCAAAGTACGCGTCGAGGCTAAAATCGTCTTTTCTCTTTCTCTCTTTTGTTGTTTAATTATGTGATTGCATGTTTAGTTACATTAATTAGTGTGCTTGGTCGGGTTTCACTCCGCATAATGTCGGACACTATGAAACCCAACAAGGAATTGCCGTGGCGCGACATTTCTGCCGTGACACGGCAAATCTGCCTTCCAGAAATCCGTCCAAATTCATTTTAACCTTTTCTTAAGCATTAAGCACGTGATAATAGGCGGCGTTTCAGCTATTCTAGACTTATTTCAGGCTTAGGGTTTTATTATTTATTAATCGGGCTTAATTAATAAATAAAACGAAATGAATTATGAAGGGTTTGGGCTAACATGGTGGTTGGATAATGCTTTGACTAAACACTTAGACTGATTTGTTGACTGATTTGTAAGTTGTGTGTGACTAAATGTGGATTTTAAGCACTCCTGAGATTAAATACTTGACCCGACCATTAATGGCGGTGAAAGGTTGTTCATTCTCAGGTTAGGTTTTGAGGAGACATTTTTAGGTGTCTACAAGTGCAGATGCGAGACTCAGGGGGGCTAGTGGTATGAGGACGATCTCGGTCAACCAATCCAGTCAAGTAATGAACTAGCAAGGGCCAAACACTTGAAAAAGCTGGCTCGGGTCCCTTATACCACCTCTTTGGGGCTAGTTGTATGGGGTAGCTCTAACGGAGCTCTCCCCATGTTTCGAACCTTAGATCAGAATAGAATCTCTAGTCAGCAAGAGCTGGCTTGAGTGCCTCAAACCACCTCTCGAGGGGCTAGTTGTATAGGGTAGCTCCCGCAGAGCAAACTCGCGCTCCTAGCACCACTTGAGAAGTGCGCGCTCACGCCAGTCCAACCCCAAGCCAGGGATAACCTCCTAAGGGCTCAGCTTCATGGCTGACCCCAGCAGGCTCCAGCCTGGAGTCAGGGACAATCTCCCAGGGGCTCAACCTCACGGCTGACCTCAGCAGGCCCTAGCCTGTAGCATTAAGAATAGTACATCTATAAATAGGCAGCCAAGTACAGCGGAAAAGAGGTTAGATAATCACATTTCATCACCTATCCATTATTATTCACCCAAATATCATACTAATTTAAGCATCGGAGGGAGGCTCCTCGAAGCCACCCCCAAGAGCATAACCACCGCTCATTGTGCAGGTAATCCCAGTCGACGTCCAGATCTGACCACCAGCCAGGCTCCGGAACTACACCTGAAATATGTATGTTTTTCAACAGTTGGAACTTTTGATATAAATAAGAAATAATTGTTTCATGACCATTAAGGTGAATGAAGGTTACTGCTAATTTGCTAAAACTTGAAGGAAAAAAAAAAAGTGAGGGTGGAACTGTGGAAGAAGATGAAGGAATTTAGTTAGGTATATATACATGAATATTGTGAGATATGAAATGACATATTAGTTTAATTTAAGCAATATTTTAAGTTAGAGAGATGAAAAGACTATTTTTATTACACTTCATATGTTTATATAATGTGTACTACTCAGTTTAACTTTATTTGATGATGATGGAAATGAACACTTCATCTTCTTACTTAAACTTACAAGTTACATAAATATAAACATCTCCTATTACAAACCATGACAAACCCACTTAAATCGACTTGAAATTGAAATAACCTAAACTCGACCAAAACCGGACTAAACTCATGCTTGACAAGATTTGAACTCTCCAAACACGATCCAACCTGAACTCGACTTGCATAGATAAATCCTTTAACCATAAATAATCGATCCATGATTCCACATTAACTCGACCCAAACCCGAACTAAATAATCCGAATTGACATATTTCTATATGATTTTTTGTTTGGCACTTTGAATTCTCTATTTCCCAAAAATCAATCGCACTCTTTCTACAAAAACCATCTTCCAATTCCATTCCAATGCTTCCCTAAAACCCTAATCCATCTACCATAACACCTCCAAACACCGTCAATGGAAGACACTGATGGAAGTTTGAGCTTCGATTTTGAAGGCAACCTCGACACTATCCCTAACATCCCTACTGCCTCTAATCCCGTCATCCAACCTGACCCAAATGCCGCCCCTTCCGCCGGAGCCGCCGTCGCAACTGGCGGTTCTGCCCCTGCTGACCAGTCTTCAGGGCAAGGCAATCGGCGCAGCTTCCGGCAAACCGTTTGCCGCCATTGGCTTCGCAGCCTGTGTATGAAGGGGGATTCCTGCGGCTTCCTTCACCAATACGACAAGTCTCGGATGCCCGTCTGCCGGTTCTTCAGATTGTATGGCGAGTGTCGTGAGCAGGATTGTGTTTACAAGCACACCAATGAAGATATTAAAGAGTGCAACATGTATGTCTCTAATTTTTTTTAATCAATTTGTTTGTTTGTGATTTTACTTGTTTTTAAGGTGAGTAGTTATTAATTGTATTGCTTTCCCGTAGAGTGATAGCCGAGCTTGTCCGACCGTTGTTAATGTTGAATTGTATTGCTTTCCCGTAGATTGATAGCTGAGCTTGTCAGACCGCTGTTAGTGATGAATTGTACTGCATTCCCGTAGATTGATCGCTGAGCTTGTCGGATCGTTGTTAGTGTTGAATTGTATTGCTTTCCAGTAGATTGATTGTGGAGCTTGTCGGACCGGTGTTAGTGTTGAATTGTATTGCTTTCCAATTGATTGATAGCCGAGCTTGTCGGACCGTTGTTAGTGTTGAATTGGTTGGCCTGCAATTGTAGTAGGAGAATGGAAGTATGTTTTAACAATGCCATGTTTAACATGATTAAAAGTGATATTGAGGCCAGTAGTTATTGATATATGGGTTTGTGCTGTACTTCTAATAGAAATAAGGTGAGCGGGTAGGTGTTGCCAAATACTATTTAGTGAATTATTGATTCTTTAGCAGAACTTGCTCAGAGAAATTAATTAGATTTTTTTGGGTTAAGAAACAGCTGGGATAGGAGATGCGGTGAGAAAACGCCTTATGTATTCTTATATTTGATGTGTCTTCTTTATTTTAGTAGACTAGAGTGTACCTGTCCACACGGGATTATACGGAAGTGCATTGGCGAGGCTATTGGTGTAGGTAGTTATTGAGATATTTTTCAAAAGATAAAGTGTTAGAATTTGTGGATTAGGCTTTTGGAGCTTTCATCTTAAAACTGACTCCTAAATTAATATATACCAGTAGATTACTAAACCACTCCATACTTAAATTTATGATGATTGTGCCTGTTATAGTGTAGCCGGTTTTCCTTTTTCACATCAGAAATAGATTGAAGAAGTTTTTGAGAGTGACCAAGGTGTTGCAGTTGTCCGGATCAGAATTTCTAGGCATGCCTTGCCCATGTTACTCTTAGACTCACAATTTGTGGAACGGAGGAACTATAAGATGTTATCTTAACTTATTTTTATCAAGAAAAATCTTAATTAATAAAATTCTTTTTTTTGGGGGCCTAATTTTAAAAATCCTTAGTATACATCCTCCATGGCTCAGATACTTGTTAATTATTTTCCTTAGTATTGATTGTGTGATGGAAAGGAGAATAGGGGTTTTATTGAACATTGTATTTTCTGATATAAACCTAGGTAGCACCGTAGCGGTTACTTAGTCTGACTAAACTTTGTTTAATTCATAATTGTATTCTCCAGCCTATAACAGCCTTTGTTTAGAATGGTAATCGGTAAGCTAATATTTAGGAGAGGAAGTTCAATGAGCAATAAAAGAAGTGTATACCAATGGTACATAGTGAGTGGCTAGTATGTAAAGAGCTAAAGACGGTCCAACAATTTAAAAGGTATTTATAAGATCAAACACCTATAAATTGAACTTAAATAAATATGATAGATAAATAGAGAAAATGGAAGGTAGGGCTGGGTGGCTGACTCTTACCATTATTATTGGGCTTTTTATTTTAATTCTTAAATTATTGGGCTATAAAATAAGACCCTATAAAAGTCCTATAAAATAAGACCCTTTAAAAGCCCGGTCCATTAAAAAGTTAAAGGGTCAAAATCCTTTAGTATTAGGCCCGACCCTTTTGCTATTGGGTAGCCCTACTCTTTTTCTTATAAAGAAAATGACGTATACTTTTATTGAAGAATGTTAAGCACAAGGGCTAAGTTATAAGGGGCTCATTTATGTTGTTACCACAACCTTAAGGGGCTGCTCAAATAACTTTAAGTTATGAGGTATGGGGTTAATATCTGATCTCTAATATTGATACATGAAACCTTTACCTAACCAAGTGTTTGCTTGCTACATAATAACAGAATACCGTTCTCCCATTTACTTATTTTCTCTCTTCTAACATCACCATTTCTTTAAGTCATCCATCTCTTCTTCTCCGACAAACCCATCTTTACCATGCTTCTTTGTGTCGACTCTGCCTTCTCTAAGAACACCTTGGCATCCTACTACAACAAAAATGCAATGGGATAAGAGGTTGCTTATACTATCGTTTTTTCATTCTTTTTTAATTTTAAAATTTTTAATGCAACAAATACTATGTTTTAGAACTAAAATTAATTTGGTTTCTAGGATTAAAATTCACATCCACAATTTAGGCATGTATATTTATCTCACTAATCTCACTATATGAAAATTCTAAACCACACATAAAAAGCCATGGAACATAAGAGTGAAAGAGTGCCTTTAGTTTCGATCTACAATTTTTAACTTTTGTAGCAAAAAGTCCCTACTAAGTAGCATATTTGGTGTCTATATTTTCCTTCACTTCCTACCATTGAGAAAAGGGGGGGGGGGTTTCATCGGTGATCTTGTGTCATTTTACATTTTATTTGGTTGCCAAAAGAAATTGCAATTTTCATGAATAACCCAATATTTCTGATTTCTATTCAAGGGTGGCATTAATGAGTGTATTTGGTTATTTTATCACTTTAGTGGATAATATTTGTTGATATTTATTGCTTCAAAAATGTAAAAATAAAAAAGAAAAAGAAAAACAAACTATCACCAACTAAGCAGCTATGCAATCAACTCACCCAGGGAGCCACCACCACCACGAGGGCATTGATTTCACCACCAAGCCACATCTCAATAACTGCCACCATCCACCGTGTGAGTCAATCTCATCTAGTCGCCTCTAGATGTGTGTGTGAGAGAGGGGGGATATACCTATCGTGCTCAACAGTGAAGGATGAAGATGTGTGTGAGAGGGGGGATATATACCTATTTTGCTGAATCGCGAAGAATGCAGATGTGTGTGAGAGAGGGGGATTTATATACCTATCTTGCTTAACAATGAAGAATGAAGATATGTGTGAGAGAGGGGGATTTATATAACTATCTTGCTTAACAATGAAGAATGAAGGTGTGTGTGAGAGAGGGTGGATTTATATACCAATCTTCCTTTGAAGGTTGAATTAGATAATAGTAGATCCAGATCTAGAGTTACTTGTAACATTGAGTTTGATAGTTTGGGTTGTTTTATGGGTAGGTTAATTGATTCATATCATAGTCATATCTTTATTCATTTCCTTTTCCTTTAAATTTAACCCAAACTCTCTTTTTTGTTAACCATAATAATGTAATTTTTTTTAAACCAAAAACCATTATTAATGATTCTTTATACAAAAATGCCAAAGCATATGGCCATTTATTAGATTTGTAAACTTTCTTAGCTACCAAATGTTGAGTGCAATTTCATAGGGCCACTAATGAGAGTTCCCCTTATAAATATTGGACATTTCAAGGTGTATTAGCATCCCTTCAAGACTTCAATTTGTAAAGCAAACTCTAAGGCATGGCATGGTAGCCACTAAGCCTCTTATGAATCTCTTCAAAAGAGGGTACTTCTTTATGATTGGTTTCAAAATATTTCTAATGCGACTGTAGGGGTGATGGAGAGGGGCAGGGTTTGGTCAAGAAGAATAAGAAAAGGTTTTACGGTTGAAAAATTGAATCTTGTTGGATAATACATTTTAATAATATATTACAGTAGTGTAGAAGGTATTTCTCACTAATTTTATTGAATGGTGCTTTTGGACAAATTTTCCTTATTGTTCTACTTTTTATTATTGAGGTAAGTGACAAAATGAAATCTGTGGATATCACGGTCTATCATATCCTTATCTCTAACTTGTCGTTTTGGGGCATGTATATTTTCAACATAGTTAGAGGAGTTCTAAGCTGCCTTTTTGCGTTGATTGTGATTTGGTAGTTTATATAAAATGGGCTCAACAAAACATCATCTGTGGTAGCTAGGATAAGGCTATGCTGCACACATTTAAACTGTTCTTTATCCTACTCACTTTTGGAGTCTCGTCTGAGGCGTTAGGCTAATAATTGTATAAATGATTCTAAAAAGCGTCCTTTTTGTTTTGAAACCTCTTAGCGATTAGATTATAGATGGATTATGCTTCTGAAAATCAGAGGTAAATGGTGGTGCAGAGCAGTGAGAGAGAAAAAAAGAAAAGAAAAAAAAAAATTCCTCACCACTCTCTCCTATTATAACTATACCCCTCCATATTTTCTCACTCCTACCATTTAATGTTAATCTATTTATTTAAGTTTTAAATATTATTAAAATATCTAAACTTTACAATCAAAAGTTTATTGTGTTTACTTGCTTTATTTTTTTTGGTTATTAAGATTAGTTTACTTGATAAACTCTCGATTATTTTTTTAATCAATTATTTTTTTTTTAATCTCATTGGCTATTTTTTCCATTTATCAAATTATAGTTTAAGTGCTTGTAATATTAATAATAGTAACAGTAAGTTAATTATTAATCATAATGACAATAATAGTAAGTGGAATTGGAAAAAAAGTAATTACGTAGAGAATAGAGATTTTTTAAAGTATGTCAAAATATGGTAAAATGGGTGTCTATTTATAATTAAAAATAAAGTTTATGATCGATGGTTTTTTTTTTTTAAGTTTTAATAATTAATTAATAGTAAACGTTACCATGTAACCTGCGTGATCTTTTTTTTTTTTTTTTTTTTTTTTTGGGGGGGGGGGGGGGTGTGTGTGTGGAGGGGCAGAGCTGCCACATTTCAGCAGCCCATTGGCCGTTAACGAAGTACTGTAGCATTTGGAATTTCCTTGTGGCGTTAGGAAATTTCTCATGGGCATTTCTTGTTTCATCCATGAGTGTTGCTGCTTTTTTTTTTCTTCCCCCCACCATTATATCTCCTCATGGGCACTTTTTTGGCCATCACTGAGAGTGCTCTTATAGGCATTTACTAGATGTTAAATTATTGCATTGCAAGAGTATTTTAGTATAATGGTAGTCTGCATTTGTGGTTCTAATTTTAAGTTGGATCACTGACTGTAGGTACAAATTGGGTTTCTGTCCAAATGGGCCAGACTGTCGTTACCGACATGCAAAGCAGCCTGGACCTCCGCCTGCTGTTGACGAAGTACTTCAGAAGATCCAGCAACTCACCTCATACAGTTATGGTGCCTCAAATAGATTTTCTCAACAACGGAATACAAATTATTCTCAGCAAGCAGACAGATCGCAGTTTCCACATGGTGCTAACACTGCAAATCAAGGTTCAGTCCCAAAATCTATAGCAACAGAGTCTTCCAACATACAGCAACAATTACAGCAGCCTCATCTGGCTGGTCAGGACAACATACAAAATCTTCCCAGTAATTCATCTAATCAAACAGGCAGGACAGCTACTCCACTTCCTCAAGGGATAACTAGGTGTGTCCAGAGTGCTTAAGTTTTCTATAAGGTTTATGATTGAAATTATTGTATATTATGTTTTATTTCAGGGATAATATTCTTGTACAAGCTGTATCTTTGCCTTTGCACATATAAAAAGTATATCTGAAACCTAGACATATACATATATATATATATGTAAAATATTTCTACAGTGGCTATACAGGAATGGTGAAATATGTTTCATTCTTTATTGTTGATACCTACTTTATTCTTTTTATAGAGATCTTGGCTTTCTGCATTTTTGTTTGGTCAAGGGGTGTTGGTATAATGACCACAATTTCTTATTGTGATATATAAAAATCCCTAGTTTCCTTTAAGTGTGATACCTTCTGCGGACCAACATACTTATATTGTTGTATGAGGAACTGATTGGTGTTAGAGAAGGGGTACACTTTCCTCTTTGTTATTGCATTGGACCACTAATTATTTTAGGTTTTTTAGATGAAAGTGAAACTAATTGGTATATTAATGTCCCCATAATTGTATATTTCTCTATAAACTTCAATAAATGATAAGAGTTATTTTAATGGACTCGGAAGGGGCAAAGCTCATGTGTCAATATGGAGGACCAGTAATTTGAAGATCCTTATAAGAAATAAGGAGAGAGTAATTTGTACTAGAATTTTCTCCTTTTTTTTTTTTTTTTTTTTTTTTTTTTCACTTATTTACCTTATCACCGGATCATAAAGTGCGGGGGGGGGGGTGTTGGAGGTATGTGTATTGAGAACTTTGCAATTTACTGTTGGCAGGCTCCTTGAAAGCTACAATTACCTTGTTTCATTGAAAGTTTGGTCCAAAGAGAATAACGTTTAGCCACAAACTGATATTAATTTTAATTAGTTTTGTTTTGCAAACACTTATTCTTTTTAAACAAATTACTACCTTCGCATCAATGTAGTAACTTAACCGTTGAATACCATGAATTACTTAGGGAATAGTGTTTTTCTGTCTGAATTCATTGTGCTTGTCTTTGTAAATACATCATGGACCAGTTCTTTTGAATTAATGGGGGCACTTAGGGTATAGTGTTCCTTGTCTATTCATCTTTTACCTCTATTGTTATTGAAGATTCAGTGTTATCTTAACAATATGTACTTGCTGGACCGTTCTACATTCTATTTAGGATGTGAGAAGGTGAAGGTCCCTTTTTTTTTTTTTCTTGTTAAAATTGTTAAAGCGGAAGTTGTTGACAGAAAGTGTTGTATTGAACTTATGCACCCACTCTGTTTGGAGATTAGAAGTTCTATTCAGATGAAGTTTGCATACAGCTGCATTATATGGAGGTTTAGGACAAGGAGGGTAGGGGATATGGAACTGGTAGCAACTTGTTCCATGTTCTAGTGTTGTTCAGTGTTTCATGGGATGGTTAAGGAAATTTGTTTTTTGTTGTAATCCTTAATTCATGTGCTGTATTGATGTTCTCTTGCTCTATCAACAGGAATGTTGTTGTAGTTGTAGAGTATTGTTGTTGTTTAGTTTACTCACTTGCTACATTTCTATGTGAGTTGATTTTGTTGTCAAATATCTACTCTTTGAAAGAACTTGATGATATTCAGGCACACTAAAGCTGCTATAATAAATTTCATTTAGATCATTCAATATAAACGCATGCTCTGATATACCTGCACCAATGCAAACCATCTAGCTTCACATGTCTTCCAAAAACTATATCTTGCAGCACAGATTCTTAACCTAGCATATTTAATGCGGGTAAAGCGGAAAATGGGAAAAATTGGGAACAAAAGGGAAGGGTATATAAAAATTACCAGATCATGTATGTAATGATGCCATGCTTGTCATATCAGTTTCATCCCTTTGAAACCAAGTTGACTCTTTGCAAACAATTTCATATATTTTTCTGATTGGGGATTTTTATAAAAAACTTTCTTGGATATTCTTCCTTCATTTTGATTTGTTGAAATACAGGTATTTTATTGTGAAGAGCTGCAATCGTGAAAACTTGGAGTTATCTGTTCAACAAGGTGTATGGGCTACCCAAAGAAGCAACGAAGCCAAATTGAATGAAGCTTTTGATACTGTTGAGCATGTAATCTTAGTTTTTTCTGTTAACCGTACTCGACATTTTCAGGTGGGGTTTCATAATTCTTTCTGGCAATTTAGATGATGATGGGTTTGCCAAGTCTATAGGCACCACTGATAGAATGCTTATTTTCTACGGCTAGGGCTGTGCAAAGATGACATCAAAAATTGGTGAGACTGCTAGTGGTGGTAACTGGAAGCATGCACATGGGACAGCGCATTATGGGAGAAATTTCTCAGTCAAATGGTTAAAGGTATGTTCATTATGAAATAAGTTGTAATTGCAATTTACAATTATTTTAATTTTATCTTCTTTTGTGAAGAGCCAAATGTTGAATAATTTAGTATATACTTCCGTTGTTTTTAGGTTGGAACATTTTAAATTTCGCACATGTCAATACATGACTTCAACCATTAATTTATATAATTATCAGTAAGACAGTAAAAAATGTGGAAAGTTGATATTTAACAATTATACATTGAGACATATCCCACTTGATTATGATTTGCCTTGTGTAAAATTTACCAAAAATATTCAAAGAAGAGTATGTGAACAGTGCTAAAGTCAACACAATTTTTTTATTTTTTTTAAAAAGGTTTTTAGTTGATGGACATTGTAATTGGCTTCTATATGAATTTATTTATGAGAACATATAAAACCAATGTACTTCGCAGACTTGGTATGCTCACTTCCTTTTTCATTTTTCTAAAATTTGATTGCCCATGTCTAAAAATGGAAAGGGCCCATGGTTTTGGGTTTCAGACGATCAAGCAACATATTTCTTAGAACTATGTGCCATTGATTAGGGATGGCGGGAGTAGAATGAAAGAAATGGCTATTTTTTTTTTACAATACCCTGTAACACTACGTAGATGTTTGAAAGAATTTCTTATTAGAACGGAAAATTTAGGGTGAACAAGTAGAATAACTACCAAAGTACGTACTTAATCTATAAATACATAGTCGAAGTAGGTATTAATCGTCTGAGCTCTTTTATAGAGATCTCTATATTTCATGTACATAATAGCGTAATAAACGAGAAAATTTACATTAAAATGAAAATTGTATATACGATATTGTCGATATATAATGAAACGGAGTTCGAACAACTGCTTCAAATACAGTATCTAGAAGTACTGCGCTTACGGGCGAAATCTAAGAAAAAATGTGAATTTTTTTTCATAAGACTGCTTTAATTTGTCAATGGGCTCTCATGTAGTTTATGTTTATCAGTTAACCATAAACTTTGTGTTTAAATCCCCCAAGAAGGGAGTTTGGGTTCTGTCTTACAACCTAGGCAAGTTTCTTGGTGTCCAAAGGCCACCCCTCGCCCGCCCGTCACCAATTGGCACACTAGCCTAGAGCAATGGGCTGAGAAGAGGTGTAGCCAGTATTTTCTTGATGGTATGAGTAAGCTTTAGGGTTTGGTGAATCAGCAACCCTTGTTGTCGACTCAGACTCACCACTTCAAAGGTGGAACGTCCATGTGACGAGCGTTGAGCACGAGGGCATGCATCCGGCACGTGAGCCTCATTTACAGACATTATAAAAGGCTCCTAGTAGAATAGGAGTCACTATCATTGGACCTAGCAGTAAATTAAGTTTACAGATCCTTTTTAATTGGGTTTCCACTTAACACCATCCTTTTTTTCTCACTAATTGTTGTTTAGTTTCTTTAACTTACTCTTTTATTTTTCTTGTTTCATTTTTCATGGACAGTTCCTTATGTTGATTCATTTTACCTGACTTCAAATCATTTTGGGACACGGCGTTGTTGATGGGGATGAATTTTGGACCCGCCGCGGGGATGGGGGTGAAAATGTTAGGTGGGGATGGGGATGGGAAAGCCAATATCCGCCCCGCCCTGCCCCGCCCCGCCCCATTGACATCCCTAGTTGTTGTTGTTGTTGTAACTCTTTATGTGATGCTCTCTTACTTTCCCAAATGAATTATACTGTTTTAAAGGTCCATATACACATTTAATAACACTATTTGCTTCATCGTGGCAGGTGTGTGAGCTGTCTTTCAACAAAACTCGGCATTTGAGGAATCCTTACAATGAGAATTTGCCAGTGAAGGTATTTTTATGGCTTTGTTTAGACAACAGCAGTGCTGTATTTTGACTAGCAAATTCAAATGCTCTATAAAATGTTTTTTTAGATTATGCACCAAATATACTTTTGTCTTTTGACTAGCATTTTCTTGCTATCTTATGTGAAGACAGCAGGTTTTTTAAAGTTACTTAATGATGTGGTTCAACCTAGGTTAGAATAGTGTTTAAATCTATAGTTTTATAAATTAGTATATTTAATTCATATGTTCAATGCCTTCATTAGCTGATTTAACATAATGAATGTTAGTCTGATCTTAAAAAATGTGTTGCAGAATGGCATAATCCAATAGTGTGTTAGCCTCCACATTTAGCCATCTATGTAATGCTTTTAACATTCTTTATGATTTTAGATGTAGCAAGAGAATGGAATTTTATTGTAAAAGCAAAAGTTGTCCCTTACTTCTTCCATTTCTTTTTAGTCGACACATTTCTACAGGCACATTTTCTCATGTAGATATTGAACTATGATTATCTTTAATGATCGTTAAGAAAAAAAATTATAAGTTTATATTTTTAATATATATGTCAAGAAAATTTTAACAAAACACAACATGTCTATATTTTTCGTTACATTTAAATTAGAAAAGACGGTAAAAGGGAATTGTGTGAATAGTGCTAAAATCTAAACATGTCAAGTAAAAAAATGGAGGAAGTAAAGGGTTGGACCAACAAATATTGCTAATATCTACAATTAAAGGTTTGTCCACTTTTTTTCTTTCAGATAAACAATTGTCCTGCCTCTCATAATAAAAAAAGTATCCCACTATCTCATATCTCCTCTACCTTTCTCATAGAAAAATTGGTTTATTTAATCTCGACTTTTGGTTTATTTACTTTTATTGGTTCCAACCAATTATAATATGTTATCAGACACGTGTCACCACCTCCAGAACCCCAACCCTCGAAACAGCCACTTCCGGCAGGCCCAACCCCCCGAAACAGCCATCCCTCCCCACCTCGACCCTCCCGAAACCGCCGCCCCTCAGCCCACCACCACGAAAACTGTCTCCCTCTCGAAAAAAATTTGAGGCTCAATCTCCACTCAGGTTGCATTTCTGGTCTTTTATTGCCACCCCCTGCCTTTCCCAGCCACAAAACCCCTCCCCTTCCCCGTTGTCGCCTCCTCCCTCGTCGTTTCCCCTGCGCTACCCGCTGCAGCCAACATTTACCCAATTACAACCCTCTCTCTCTCTCTCTCTCTCTCTTCTACCACTTAAAAAAATTGTTTCTCAATATTCTAGGGTTATCCACATGAACCATCAAACACACATTCACCCAGAAATACCGTTACATCTCGTCGAAGTTTGCATCCACGGCAATTATCATCAAAGAAACAACAAACAGGAGAGAATAAATAATAAAAAAAGGAGAGAGAAAGTCGGAAAGAAAGAGAGAAAGGGGGAGGGGTATTTTTTTTATTTTGGGGACTAGGGGTGGGAATTTGGGCGGTCTTGTTAGTGTGTTGGCAAGGAGGACGATTTTGGGTGGTGTGGGTGGTTTTGGTGGTTGGGAATGGGTTGGTTTTGGTGGGGGTAGGGAGGGTGGAACTGCTGGAGATGTGGTTGGGGGAAGTGGTGTGGCTGGGGTATTTTTGTTTTTGTTTTTTTTTATTTTTTATTTTTTTATTTTCCTCTTTATATTTTTTATAAATTTAATTTTATTTTTGACCAATTACGTGCTGGGACGTGTCCGTAAAAAAAAAAACCTATTTAACAGGTTACTAGTCACTCAGGACCAATAAAAGCAAATACACCCCAAAGTACGGATTATTTTAAAATAATCAATGTTGGGATTATTTAAAGCGAATATGTGAAAGTTGGGATTTCCAAAAATATTTTTAGTAGCCCAATACAAAAATTCCTATAACTATGTGCCCAGCAAAAGTGCTTAAAGCTTTATGGGATGGAGGGTGCAATGATCTGTTCCATTGTCACCAATCTAATGTATTAAATTATGTTTTATTCTGATTGTTTCAAGTAATAACTCAACAGTTTTTATAATCTCTCAGCGAACTAATTTATTCCTTTGGAATCACAAAATATAACATATTGGGAATTAACCAAATTCTGAAAACAAACAAAAATTTAAAGTTACAAGAAGGCAAATGCAATCTTATTAAGTTAATTAATAACTAAACTTTGAACAAAAGGGTCAAAATTTAGTCTTTTCTTTGAAATCTTTGTATGTATGGTTTTGGATTGTGGGAATTTCTAAAATTCCTTATTTCCGGTTTTAAATTGTTGTTTCAGATTAGTAGAGATTGCCAGGAGCTTGAGCCTTCTGTTGGGGAGCAGCTGGCTTCCTTGCTTTATCTTGAACCTGACGGTGAACTTATGGTATGTTTGTTTATATGGTTTCACCATGAAATTGTTATTTTATTTTTCTAAAATTTCAACGTTGAATTACTTAAGCACCTGAAAATATTGCATCTCTTCTCTATTGAGAATCTCATGTCATATGATCTGTGGATCCTGTAATCTCAGTTGGGAAGACCATATTAGATGTACCGAAAACTGATAATAGAAGCCTAGATGGACACATGAACCCAGTTAATACAACATTTTAGTCTGGAATGAATTAACGTGAGCTGATGGAGTTTCTGATATTGTCTTATTTGAGACCTTAATTTTCCATATCAGCTGTGGGTTGACTCGGAACCATCCATAATGTATATTTCTTTTCTGATGTTGGAAGCAGAGATTTCTCATACAAATTTATTTCATAATTTCATATGGGTATTATTAAATGCTTAAATGGCTGTGGGAGAACATTAATGATATATAGAGAATTGATCTATAAGAGATATATGGACATGCGGACCCAATTTTGTCAAGGTTAAGGATTCAGTTTTTTCAGACCCAGGTTACTGATCCAGAATGATATACATGATACTAATCAGCGATCTTTTTCAGCGAATTATCTAAGACAAAAGAGCATTATAGTATTGTCCTGTTGCTAAGGTAAAAGTTTGGAGAATATGTGACATGCTATTATTGAAAATGGAATAACAAATACTAATAATTCCTGCTGCTGTAACACTTTTTGTAACCATTGAAAGAGAACCGAAGGTTTTCTATCTTGTACTTCGGTTCCTATGATGAAGCAGAAACTGCAGAACATAAAATCTATCATTGGTACTATCTATGGTGTTCCAATCCCTCCTTTTCAGACCATTTCTATCCCTAGTTGTGCCTTGTGTGTTAAATTTAAATTTTGCTGAAAAGATAAAAATAATTCAGCTTTCAATCTGTCACTTATGGTCAGTTCAAACTAGGGAAAAGATAAATCCTATATTCCTATGATAAAGAGCCTTTTCAAGGTCTCCCTTAATCATGCAACTACCATCACAACAAGTCACTCTTGGATAAATCCTATAATTAACTAAAGTGTTTAATGTGCCACATTTTAAGTGCTTTAGCTGATTAATCTTTTGTGCATGATGCTAAATTTAGCTAATTAATCTTTTGTGCATGATGCTAAATTAAAATTAAAATTTAGAAACAAGGAGAAATTTAGCTAGTAGTAGTAGTAGGGAATGGAAGTGGGATCGAGTTTTGGCAACCTAGAGGGTGGTCAGAACAACTTCAGGAGTTCCCCTAATACAATAATAACTATCACTCTATCAGAGTGGGCTCATGTTGACGTAGGGTATTATAGATGGTATCATGTGTGTGAAAACAGGCTGCATATGATGGGCTCTGGTAATATGATGCAGCTACAGTGCCTTAGTGCGTCCCATTGAACATGCTTTACAGACCTTTTTAATCTTAAAGACAGCTGTGCCTCAACTGCACTTTTTCAAACAGTACATCTGTTTTATCCCACTCCCGTCCTCTTATTCTTCCTTATTTCACCCTTCTTGCCAAATTACTGCAGTAGCATTTTCATTGATGAAGATATTGTTTGCAATTAAAAATTACTCCGAAATAACAGTTTTGCAACTCTATATGGTTTAAAATTCTCTTTAGGCACATTAGAAGTGCATTGAATATTTATGGAACTCTTTGGCTTTTTAATTTATATTATTTTTTATTAATGGTAATTCATTTATTGAAATGTATAAGGAAGACAGTTCAAATATCTAATTAGCAAATATCATTTTTTACAGTATAAAATTCCCTACTAGAAAAACAATGTCCATTGTAGATTAATTTTGACAAATTTTCCTACCCTCTTTCGTATTGTGTCATTTTCCTCGAGGGAGTTCATCAACTTTTAGTTTTGATCTTGGTCTTGATTAGATTCACTTAATTGTAGACAAAGGAATAAAATATGCTGCAAGACTGCATTAGTTTGTAGTAGAGTATGGAATAATTACACCCTAAACTCACAAGAAGAACAATGAAATCTGATACTCTATTTGGCAATGTTCCGGAGAGACACTTTAGACTTCATATGCTCAACTGTGATATCTGATTTGGATATTGATATTACATTCCTCAAGTTTAAAAATCAATTTATTGTAAAAAAAAATAAAAATAAATAAATAAATAAATTATGTGTAATACAGAGGAGTGTCCTTTACTTATTTTAATCTATATTTACTTGCAGTTTGTGTCAGTACCATGTTTGCTTCAGCTTATCTAATTATTTAATAAGATTTTTAAATTGTTTATTTGTTCTTTTTTGCATGAACTCACAGTTTTCTCAAATTCTTGTAAAATTTGTCAGGCGACTCTAGTTGCAGCTGAATCCAAACGCGAAGAAGAGAAAGCGAAAGGAGTTGACATAGAAAATGGAGCTGAGAATCCAGACATAGTTCCATTTGAGGACAATGAAGAGGAGGAAGAGGAGGAAGAAAGTGAAGAAGAAGACGAGAGTTTTGGTCAGGCACCTGGGAGTCTTGCTATTCAAGGCAGAGGAAGGGGAAGAGGGATGATGTGGCCACCAAATTTTCCCATGGGTCGTGGAGGTATGCGTCCCATGCCTGGGATGCGGGGCTTTCCTCCTGGCATGATGGGGGTGGATGGTTTCAACTATGGACCTGGACCTGACAACTTTCCAATGCCTGATCCTTTTGGCATGAGTCCTCGTCCTTTCGTGCCCTACGGCCCAAGGTTCTCCGGTGAATTTACAAATCCTTCACCTGGTATGATGTTTCCTGGTCGGCCTTCACAACCTGGAGGGGTACATCCTGGTGGTGGGTTTGGGATGATGATGGGCCCTGGGCGTGCTCCATTCATGCCCGGAGGAATGGGTATCGGTGGGAGAGGTGGTCGACCAATGGGTATGCCTCCTATCTTTCCTTCCCAGCCTGGACCACCTCAAGGTGGCAATCGGGGTCCTAAGAGGGATATTAGAGGATCAGGTAGTGATTGGGGTGAGACATTTGGATCAGGTCTAGATCAAGGGAAGTTGCAGGATATGAGTGGACGTGGTGATGACTCATCAAATCAAGGTGCTGAAAAATTTGTCTCTCGAAACAATCTCACAAATGATGACAGCGAAAGTGAGGATGAGGCTCCTAGGAGGTCAAGACATGGTGAGGGAAAGAAAAAACGTCGAAGCTTGGATGGTGATGTGCCTGCTTTAGACCCATGAAGATGTCATTACATGGTGATGATGATGCACGGTCAACAATAATGGAACGATTCTATTGTCGTGGATATTGAACCCCGTGAAACACCTTCAGCTTATCACGACCTCACTGTAGTTATTTCAGCTCTACTTAAATCGTCCCGAAGTGATGGGGGTACGGGGTAAAAGATCAGCATAATTTCTTACAGTACTAAATATTAACTTTTTCTCATAGTTTTTGAAGGCTAGAAAATCTCAGGAATTTGTGTTTTGTACATTGTAAAAATGTGTGCACGAAGATGTGCAATGGACGGTGATAGACTGATAGATAGAACGTTAGATTGATGGTCTAGTGTTACTGGTGTTGATTGACTTAATTGATTGTCTTGGTCGTAAACATCACTGTAATCTTTTTATTTTTACATGCTGTATAATTTTGATTAACACAAATTTTTATATGTGGCTGGCTACACCGTGTGGCCAACCAATATTTTTTTTTTTACACAAGTCAATCTTCTCTCTCCTCTAGACCTCCACTCACCTTCATCGTGATTGTTGAAGAGAAAGAATTGAACATCAATTGAACACCTCTTTCTCTTTCCTGACACAATTCAATATCAAAGCAGCTAAGAGATGCAAAAATCAGTGATTGTTGAAGAGTGAGAGAGCGAGGAGAGAGAAAATGAAGAGAGAGAGAGAGGATGGATAACTAGGAAGATAGTGGATGAAAGAGACGGCGATGGAACTGCAAACCACGGCGTTTACCCAAAACCACCAACCCGCCCCGAATACGGCGCCGGCAATACCCAGCCCGAATATCTGTAGTAGCTACGACACATCCATTTTCCTTTTCTTTTCTTAACCCCTATTTCTTGGTTGGAAATTACTCGATCTTGGTCGAGGGTTACTAGGTCGATTAGGGGTTACTTGTGTGTTAACTGGCCATACGGTGTGGCCAGCCACACACAAAACCCGCTATTTTATTAATGTGTCTTTCGATGTATTGTAATCTATTAATTTTTGCCTACTTTGATTTAGGGGTACCACTATCATATAAGTCAACTAATAAGGAGTTGATGTCCATCGAAAATACCTAAAATGCCTTTACTTTTTAGTATTTAATAAATTAGTCATGCATTGTAAACATTAATGAAAATAGTTGTAATACACATTTGAAGAGGTGATTAGTTAACCCAAGTGAGCGATTTAATGAAAATAATTGTAATACAAGTAGTAGAGAAGAGTTAGGTATCATGTGTAATAATTGTATTGAGTAAATTGTCCGTTTACATAAAATAATCTCGACTTCAAAGTGTGTGTTACAAGGCCGTGTTGCACGTAGATAAAAACGGATGAAATGCTAATTTTGGACCCAAACGGTGCCCTAATAAATGTGACTTGTATGAATAAAATTGTAACATGCATAAAATACATCTACTACATGTAATGATGTCTGATTGAATTTTTGGACCCAAACGATGCCTTAAAGGAATAGTGTCCTTCGAACAAGTGTATTATTTCGATAGAGGGTTTGGAATTAATTAGAAAGCTAATTATTCAGTGAGGTCAAGTGATCGGAATGCTTAGCTGGAGGCCGCTTCCGATCAGTAATATTAATGAATAATTAATATTACAGCTTAATCTTGACTAAACTCTTCGGGTCACACCCAATCATGTAATTGAACCGAAACGACGAATTAATCCGAAAGATTAAATGTGTCAATAGAGTATTTACGAACAAAGACGTCGGATTTCGAGCTTAGAGCGTCAAAACCGAGCGTCGTAAGTCGAGTCGAATTTAGTAAAAGACGAGACGGGAAAATCGGCCAAACGACAAGTCATAACATATAGCCCTAGTCTCAGAATGGCCGAGCCAACCGAGGGCTAGAGCAATATCGCTACCAAGGCTGCAGAATGCGAGCGAGCTAGCTAGCTAGTGCAGCAAGGCCAGCATTGCTGGCACGCATGCATTGCATGCTAGCACCATCCACGCACCATCTCTAGTAAAGCTAGCAGCACGCAAATGCTAGTTGGGCCTTACGCGAGATAGCTACAGCTAGCTAGGCATGGCTAGCGATAGCAGCACGACAACATCAACTCGCAAGAGCTTGCGGTAGCAGCGCCAGCACGCCCAGCAGCAGCTCGCATGCATGCATAGCATGCTTCCTGAGCTACACGCACACGCAGCCATGCTGGCAGGCCAGCTTAGCACCAGGCCACCAATTGGGTGTGCCTTGGTGCGCAAGGCCTAGCGCTAGCTGGTGTGCGGTGGTTGGGTTGTGTGTGAGGACCGGTTTCTTGAGGGTTGCTTGGGGAGCAAGGGGAAGGTGGTCCTCCCCTTGTGGTCCTCACCTAACCCATTGCTCTCCTCATGCCACTTGTCATTTGGTGATTCATTTGGCTATTTGATTCAATTTAGAATTAAATTAAATTCTATTTTGCATTTTTTCCAACTCTCCCACATTCACGGGAGATGGGATTGCAAGGGCTCCTTTCCCTATAATACCAATCAATTGGCATTGGGAAAGAGCACTTGAGTTGGTGAACATTAAGGGATCTCCAAGAAGAGAAAACCTTTATTCTAATACTCAATGTTATTTTTGGCCTAGCCTCGACTAAGCTTCGGGGTAAGGGCCGGCTCGGTTCGGTAGCAAGGGTGTTAGCCGTAGAAAGTTCGTGCATTTGCGGGACTCTACGCTTTCTAGTCTGAGCTCTAAGTGAGAGCGAAGCACGCTTTAAGGGTAATGATTCTTTCTCTCTCTTCTTGTTAATCATGTGATTATGTTTTTATTACATGCTTAGTTACTTTAATTGGTGTGCGGATTTTGGGCCGGTTTCCTTCCACGTGATATTAGACATCGTGAAACCTAACAGCGGTTTCGAAGCCGCGTGCATTTAATTATTGTAACTAATAATTAATTAAGGCGATTTAAATGAATTTAAATTTCTGGTTTTGCTTTCTAATTGGATTAGAAGCTCATTTAAATTAGTTTAATCTCATATTTATGCACATTTCGACCCAAAACTAGGTAATTTTGGGTGGAATCGATGTTTTCAAAAACCGGTGCGGATTGTGCGGTGCTTATTTCATTTTTTCTACTAGTGGTTCTAAATCGTTTTTGTGCCACTTTGTGATTGCTTTAGAAGCCAAAATCCACCCAGAAACATGTTTTTTGAGGGGTGTTTCGTTTTCGACGAAAATTTTTAAATCTTTAAACTTTGATTAATTATGGCATGTTAATGTTAGATTATGTGTATGGTTACACCATTAATCTACTACATTAATAATTCTTATTAAGCATACTTATGAAGTCATATTTAGTGCTTAATTTGGTGAGTTTATTTTTCACATAAACTTGCAATTTCACATTTTTGCGAATTAATTGCTTTAAGTGTGTGTTTATGGTGAATTTGTATTTTTGAAGCCCCTAAAATGTTAAAGATCCAACCTTTAATTGTTTATTTGGTTGACTTAACCTTCTAAATTCCACGTTGAACTAATTTTTGATTTTAATCATTTTGAGTTGATTAAAGTCTTAAAAAGTTCAAACTTGTGATGAAATTGATTATTCTTCGTATTGGAATGACGTAACTTTTTCAAGTTTACACAAGTTAGTGTTGGAAATTTTTTTATTGGATGATTGTTCTTATTTTTCCAACTTCTTTTATTTTGTCAAATCTCATTACTAATTTATGATTGGTTAAATTAATTGTGAGAATAGCCCTCAATTTTTGTAGCATCAAGTTGGGCCAAAAATAATTTAAAGAATGGTTCTTGAATTAATTTTTGGTTTGTGCACTAAAAATTGAATTTATATAAGTTGGACTTGTTTTATTTTTGTTTTTGCTCAATGTTGGTTCTAAAAATAATTTAGAATTAATTTTATGTCACACGAAAAATTGGGATAAAATCCCGAGGCACAAGCATGCAAATCGAGTCACGAAGCCCCAAACACATCTCTCGGCCAGCTAGGTTGCTTGCGCAGCCCGCACGTGGCTGTCGAGGAGTGTGGTTTGTGCATCGATGTGTGCGCGAGTGCGTGTATGTGCGAGCATTGGTGTGATGCATTGGCTGCGTTGTGCGGCTACGGCAGCACGAGCTTGCATAACAGTAGGCCTTTGAGGGCCTTACTTATTGGCGTTGCAAGCATGCTTATGCGGCCAGCATGACGCACATGGTGCGATGATGTCAGCCGCATGCACATGCTTGGCGCAGCAAGTGGCTGTGTAGGGGCAATAGCCACGCAAGAGCCGAGGCTCGAGCCTAACAAACCAAGCCTCGTTGCTTGGTGCTAGGCACTCGAGCATTGATGGGCTATGCGATTTTTACGATTTTTTCGTTTTTGATTATTTTATTTAATTATTGAAACGAGGCTAGGCCTCGGTTTTTCCCAGCACTTACAAAATAATTTTTGCAAATTTTCGGTAAATCGGCTTAATTATATTAATTGGATTGATTTTAATTAAGTTATATGTGGAATTTAGTTGGAGCTTCATTAATTATTAAAGCGAATTTTATTGCGTTTAATCACATAATCGGTTAACAACCTTGACTAGTTTTAATTAGGCGCGTTAATTGGATTAACCACCTAAGTCAGTTACTAGTTTGAGCGTGTTTTGCTTTATTGCTTGAATTATTTGTAAAATGCATGGGCCATTCACGTTAGTGAATGGATGAATGGAATAGATATTATAATGCGGTTTTACAATATGGCAACTAGTGGTGCCCGACTAGGATAGCAAATACGGACTGTGATCCGTTATGTTTTTTTGTAAATATAAATACGGTCTGTGTACCGTTGCGTTTTTTTTGTACCTTAATATTTAAATTAGTCCTAGTCTTATTAGTAGTTGCATAATTGGTGGTGATGTCTCGAAAACGGCGTTTCTAAGTAGACGAGCCAAGAGGATGCAACGAAGGCCCTTGAAGATTTGAAGACTCAAGTTCAAGGGGTCATGCTAGTTGCCAAATGCATCTTTAATTATGCTTTATAGATTTTGCTTATATAATTGCGATGTTAGATGCATGTTTAGGATTTTGAATATGGAATGATTAGTTTAGTTCACTTAAATCAACCAACATAGAAACCCTAAGTCCCAAAGAAAATTGAGTTAAATTTTCCATTCCAAAATGACACTTATGGATTTAATGAGAATAGTAATGGGTTGTGCCAAAGTACATCATTACTACTTTCCTAGGAAAGTAAGGTATGTTGGTGCGCTTGCCAAAGAAAGGCAATGTATACACGTTAGTTTTGGTTAGACTCAACGATATCAGTAAGGAGTCCTTAGATGTCGTGGCAATGGAGATAAAACGTCAAGAAAGCATTTTATGTGATGTTTTATCGAACCAAGAGTAACTTAAAGCTATTAGCAATTGGATTTCTTACCTTAAAATATTAAGTTTTAAGATAAGCCAAAGCATGCTTAATCACTTTTAGGTTTTTGGGGTCTTGGAATCGTTTTATTCTCGCCTAAATGGGACAATTTTAAATGTGTGGATAAAACGCTCTATAAGATTGAAAATTTGCATGTATGCTTTAAATTTCAAACTTATTGGTTTTATGAATGGTTTTTCATTGCAAGTTCTTTCAATTGTAGAATCATGTCTGCAACTAATAACAACAACAACTACATGTGTCCGGAACTCCCCAACAAGTTGGCTTTTAGCCTAAACTTGGTCAACTTCAAGGAATGGGAAGAGAAACTCCGGAAAACACCTTCGGAATTGTTCCATGGAGTATATCCTTGACACTCCCATTCCAAGCTTCTACTCGAGGGGAATCATGAGTGATGAAACTCATGATGCATGGTCTTCTGATTGCAAGAAAGTCTCACGACTAATGGCTAATTCCATCCCGGAAGAATGGAAGGAAAAGTTCTTCTCCTATTTTTTCGGAAATGTTCCTCCAAGCTCTTGAGGACGTTGCCAATGTGAGAGTCACCAAGATTCTCAATGGCAACTATGATGGACTTTTGTTTGACGTGACTAGGTCACTCTCAAACATGAAGATAAAGCCACCGGAAGAGGGTTATCTTGCTAAGGAGAGGTACCGACTTTGGTCGAGGGTCTACAATACCAAATTGAGACCTGGTATGCCCCTCCAACCTCATGTGATTAGAATGACTAAGCTCTTCAAGCACATGGAGCTTCTCGAAATCCCATTGGAGGTTGAGATGGCGAGTCATATCTTGCTTGCCTCACTCCACTCGGGCTATGATGCACTTAGAATGCATATAGCTGCGGGAAAAGAGTCACACTTATTGAGAGATGTGGTGAAGCTACTTCGCAAGGCCAACTCCTATGGAGCAACCAAAATTCCCTTGAGAGCAAAGAAGAAGGAGTTCAAGAACAAAGCGAAGATGCGATGCTTCTATTGTGGTGGGCAAGGCCACTACAAGAGGGAATGCAAGATCTTCCAAAGGGATGAGGAAAAGAGGAATGTTTCATCTACCTCAGGTATCTTCATTAATACTTGTGTATAAGCTATTCATAGGTATTGGATACCATGTATGACTCACTTTATGCTCCCATTTTCAGGGACCAAGTGAGAGGGCTTCACAAGTGGATATGCAACTACGAGCGGACAATGAAGATGGTCTTTCCGTCATGCTTGTAGGCACATCATTTGTCTTTGGCTTGTAACAGGACTAATTCTTGTTTTATTATGTTTTGCTTACCATTGAACATATTTTGATCTATGGCGTTGGACGGCGGGTTATTTTGATCACCAGACTATAACAATGGTTGTTTTATGTGTCTTGCTTATATGTTTTATGAGATCACACATTATAAATGTGACTAGACATATGTTATTGATACCACCAAAAGAGCTAAGACCAGTGAGTCGAATCAGACATAATTGTGGCATTGTCGTCTTGGCCACATTAACATCAAACGCATCAAGAAACTTCTTCATGAAGGGATTCTTGATTCATTCGACTTAGAGTCATTTGAAAATTGCGAAGGATGCTTATTAATTAGGCAAGATGATAAAGCAGCCATTCTCCAAGTTGGGAGGGAGGGCTAGTGACTTATTGGGTCTTATACACATGGATGTATGTGGACCAATGAGCACAACCGTAAGAAATGGTTATCGCTATTTTATCACTTTCACGGACGACTTTAGTAGATGTGGCTATGTCTATCTTATGTCGCACAAATATGAATCTTTTGAGAAATTCAAAGAGTTTTAAAGTGAAGTGGAAAATCAGCTAGGCAAGAAAATCAAAGCACTTCGATCGGATCGAGGTGGTGACTATTTGAGTTACGAATTCAACGATCATCTGAAAGAACATGGAATTCTCTAAGAATTGACACCTCCTGGAACTATACAATGGAATGAAGTGTTCGAAAGGAGAAATTGAACTCCGTTAGACATGGTTCGATCAATGATGGGTCCTAGCAATCAACCTATCTCTTTTTGGGGACACGCACTTCAAACCGCGACATTAACATTGAACCGAGCTCCGTCAAAAGTTGTTGAAAAAAATCCATATGAAATATGGACGGAAAAACCTCCACTGTTGTCTTTTCTTAAGATTTAGGGTTGCGAAGCATTTGTCAAAAGACTCATATCTGACAAGCTTGCACCAAAATTTGACAAGTGTTTCTTTGTGGGCTATCCAAAAGAAACAAAGGGGTATTACTTCTACAACCAGTCTCAGAACAAAATATTGGTTGCTCGAGAGGGTGCCTTTTATAAAAGGAGTATCTTTCAAAAATGACAAGTGGGCGGAAAATCGAACTTGATGAAGTTCGAGAGGATGAGCAACAAAGTCAACCTGACAAAAATGACAATCAAAGTGCTTTAGAGGCAGCTGTTGCAATTGGTTAAAGTCAAACCGACAATGTTCAAAGTCAAAATGACAATGAAAATGCTCAACCTATTACCCTGCGTAGGTCGCAAAGGCCAAGATCTCAACCAGACAGATACCTCGGTGTTGTCTTAACCGAGGATCAGGCATCCTAGTTGTTGATGGAGATGAGCCAACGACATACAAACAAGCTATGACGAGCCTCGACTCTGCAATATGGCAAGAAGCCATGAAATCCGAGATGGACTCGATCTTTGAAAATCAAGTCTGGGACTTGGTTGATTTGCCCAAAGGTTACACACCTATCGGTTGCAAATGGATTTTTAAATTGAAAACCAAAAAAGATGGAAATGTATACGTATACAAAGCTAGATTGGTGCAAAAGGTTATAGGAAAATTCATGGCGTTGATTATGATGAAATCTTTTCGCAAGTTTCCATGCTTAAGTCCGTCCGGATTATCCTAGCAATTGCCGCATATTATGATTATGAGATATGGCAAATGGACATCAAAACCCCCTTCCTTAATTGGATTTTGGAAGAAACTATGTTCATGACACACCCGGAAGGTTTTGTAGATCCAAACAATGCTTGGAAGGTATACAAGCTTAAGAAGTCCATTTATGGACTACAACAGGCAAGTAGAAATTGGAATCTGCGATTCGATGAAGCCAGTAGTAAGTTTGGTTTTATCAAGTACCCAGATGAGTCTTGTGTTTACGAGAAGGTCAGTGGGAGTGACATCGCACTCCTCGTCTTATATGTCGATGACATATTGCTCATTGGAAACAACATTCCTATGTTGGAGTCTGTAAAGGCTTGGTTTGGAAAGTGCTTCTCAATGAAGGACTTGGGAGAGGCACAATACATATTGGGCATTAAGATCTATCGGGATAGATTTAAATTGGATTGAGCCAAAGTACTTATATTGATAAGGTACTAGCACGATTCAATATGGAGGAAGCCAAGAGAAGCCACCTACCCATGTCACATGGCATAACTCTCAGCAAGAAACAGTGTCCGAAGACACCTGATGAGCGAGAGAGGATGAGTTAGATTCCATATGCTTCGCTTATTGGATCGATCATGTATGCCATGATATGTACTGTACCGGATGTATCATATGCCTTGAGTGCTACAAGCCGATACCAATTAGACCTAGGAGAGGCGCATTGGACTGCGACCAAGAATATCCTAAAGTACCTGAAAAGGAACAAGTATAAATTTCTGGTGTATGGTGGGAGTAAGGATTTGGTTGTTCAAGGTTATACCGATGCAAGCTTCCACACTGACAGAGACGACTTCAAGTCATGACAATCAGGATACGTGTTCTATCTTAATGGAGGAGCATTTAGTTGGAAGATTGCTAAGCAAAGCACGACTGCAAACTCTACAACTGAAGCCGAATACTCAACAGCTTCGGAAGCAGCTAAGGAGGTAGTTCGGATTCGTAAGTTCATTGGTGAATTTGGTGTTGACCCCTCAATCAAGGGAAAAATAGCCCTCCACTGTGATAATAGTTGGGCTATTTCTCAGGCCAGGGAGCCAAGGGAACATAAGAAAGTCAAACATGTCATGAGGCAATGAAAGTCCGAGGGTGAAATCATAATTTGCAAGATTGAAACGGACGACAATGTAGCCGATTCACTCACTAAACCTTTGCCTCAAGTGAAACACAACAATCACGTTAAGGCAATGAGAATCAGGCACATTGGAGATTGGGTTTGATTACCCTATTTGTGTGTTTTAATTAAGTTGTGGAGATCTTAATGTAAAATACCATGCTAAACCATTCATTTATGGAGTAATTTGATTTTTCTGTAAATTATTATTCCATTTCTATTTAATTATGGTTTAGAATTAAATAATGAGTCCATTCAATTTGAACATTCAAATAGGGTATCAAGACCGTGTCTTGGATAAAGAAACACCTATTAAGTGAACGTTGAATATCATATCGAAATTATCCCTAATCGAGGTCATTTGAAAGTTGGACGACTAATGACCGAGTGAGATTAGTGTGTAGTATGATTTATAGCACCGTTTCTTGTGCTGCAAGGACAAAATTGTCATAAATCATTTGCACAGGTATCAGTTTGAAACTATACCGATTCGACCTATGAGAATACTTTAAGATATTTGACAATCGTCATAAGTATATCGCTCATTATGGCTATCGAAACCTTTTTCCTTGATTATGAGTGTTGTTAGTTCTCTTGTTTGAGTACTAGTCCGCTTTGATGTTGTCAAACGTCTGCCATAAAATAGGATTATAAAGGCAACATTTGTCGGCTAGGGCCTTTTAGTAGGGAAGCTAACAATGCAAGACTGGAAATGTCCCCCTATTAACAGTAGGGAACATGTCTTTGTTGTTAACAAGGCCTCTCGAAGAGCGAGACTGTGAAAATGCGTGGCCGTGCTTAGATTGATTTTAGAAATCATCTGCTTATTGACAGTCGAACTCGAAAATTGAGAAACACTTCTAGACGTAATAAGGTAAAAGGAATGTTGTCCTTCCAACAAGTGTATTATTCCGATAAAGGGTTCAAAATTATTAGAAAGCTAATTATTTAGTGAGGTCAAGTGATCCGAATGTCTAGGTTGAGGCCGCTTCCGATTAGTAATATTAATGTACAATTAATATTACAGTTTAATCTTGACTGAACCCTTCAGGTGACTCCCCAATCGAGTAACCGATCCGAGGCGACGAATCAAATCATAGGATTAGATGAGTCATTAGAGTATTACGAACAAAGACATCAGATATCGAGCTTAGAGCGTCGAAACCGAGCGTTGTAAGTCAAGTCGAATTTAGGATTCGATGAGACGAGAAATCAAGCAAATGACAAGTTCTAGTTGAGTCGTAGCCTTGCATTGGCTTAGCCATGCAAGTGCTAGGCTAGCATAGGTCACCAACCGCATTGCATGGCTATGCCGTAAGCCAAGCATGCAAGTGCATACTAGGCTCGCTGGCCGAGCATGCTCGCGGGGTTGGTGTGCCGAATCGCACGCACACTAGCTCCAAATCGCATGGCTGGGGTAGTCAAGGCCTTGGCGAAGGCATCAAAGCCTTGTCAAAGGCATCAAGCTGCTGGCACGCAAGGGCGAGCATCACCCCTCGTAAGCAACGCACTTGATGCTAGCGTAGCATGCTGGGCATCGTTAGCGAGGGATGCACCCAGCAGCAGCCGCTAGCAAGCGTGGCATGCGTGCTGGGTTGCTCGTACTCGCTACCGAGCTAGCAGCGCCCAGCATACGCAACGTAGTAGCAGCAGAAGCCCGCCTAGCGTGCGTGGCCTGCTTGCTGAGCATATGCATATGCGGGCTGGCTGGCAAGCCCAGCCATGGTGTTAGGCGCCAGCGAGGCAGGCTTGGCAGCTAAGGCAAGCTGCCAGATAGCTCATGCGTGGCTAGTTCATGCTCAAGAGGGGACCGGTTTTGGTAGGTTGCTTGGGGAGCAAGGGGAGTTTGGTTCCCCTTTGTGCTCCTCACCTAACCCTCTTGCTCACCTCTTGACACTTGGCGTTTGTTGATTCGCTTGCATTTTCAATTCGATTTTGAATTAAAATAAATTGAATAAAGTGTATTTTTACCAATTCTCCCACATTGATGGGAGATTAGAATTCAAGGCTCCCTTCCCTATAAATACCCATCATTTGAGATTGGGAAGGGACACTTTAGTTGTGAATTTTAAGGGATCACCAAGAAGAGAATACCTTAATTCTAATACTTCTATGTTTTTTGGTCTAGCCCCGACTAACCTTCAGGGTAGGGACCATTCGGATCGAGTCTCGAGGGTGAGAGCCGTTGGAGGCTTACGCATTTGCAGAGCTAACGCTTTCAAGTACGAGGTCAATGTGTACCACACATTCCAGCCGTCTGGGGCACAACTAAGATAGTGCATGTGCGCAAACGCCTCCCAGCTAGGCGTCACGTCCTGCATCTCACAGGCGGCTATGTACCCTAAAATGTTCACCCAAGAGTTGGGTGTGAGCTGTTAGACGCCAAGGTCGTAACCCCTTAGAATGACTTTGATTGTGTTGTGGAGGGGGAACCGAAGGCCGGCTTTGAATGCTGCCTCATAGAAGCCGAAGTAATTATTGGCGTGATCCAAGTCGTCATCCCAGACGACGGATGCATCTACAGGTGGAACAACGACCTCCCATCCAGCCCGTACCGGACGTTTCTCCAAAAATGCTGGGGGGGGGGGGTCGCATATAAAGTCACAACGTACCGGGCGCTCATGTGCGCCTCTATTGGGTTATTTGCTGAAGGCCAGTTATATGCCTCCTCATCCTTTTGAGGGGCATCCGGCTCCATTGTCGACTTTGTGGAGTCGAATTGTTGTACGGTTTTTTCACCGTCTGAGCTTCCAGACTCCTTAAGAATCTTATCTCCGGGCGTGCTAGGTACGCCCGGTTGGTCAAAAGGAGCACCATCAACCGGAGTTCCGGCTGAATCATCGGACTGGTATTCGGGGTCAATAGCCGTTTTCCTTGTCCGAGCCATTCTGTTTTGCACATGGACAGAGACGGTCGGATTCGTAGAAGAGTAAGGGTGGTCCAAACACCCCAAGACGGCATCCCCAGTCCTAGACTCAGCCGTATTCGGTGAACGGTTAACAACTGCCCTAGGCCGTGCCGTGTGTGTGTTGGGTGAGTCCATTACTCTAACAACCTATACAGTCGGGAAAAACTCAAAAAGTTGCGAAGGGCAGAGACAATACCTTGAAGTAGTAAAAAAGCTTGCTAGTAGACGGATCTCTGAGTTGTTGCTTGCAGATACCCCAAACGGTACCTCTTCGGAGTGCAACTGAAGTTTGTAGAAGACTAAACCGTTTTCCCAAAATGTGGCTTGAAGATGCCACAGGCGGAAGAGTCCGGTTGTGTATGTTTTGAAAGCTGAAATACAAAACAAACAGTCAGACGTTTTCAAAGAAAATCACTCAAAGATACCCCAGACGGTATAAGACCGGTTGAGGTTCTATAGAATGCAGTTTTTGAAGATTGCTCAAAGATACCCTAGATGGTATAAGACCGGCTGAGAATGCTGTTTTTAATGATTGCTCAAAGATACCCCAGACGGTATAAGATCGGCTGTGGGTCTATTGAATGCAATTTCTAAAGAAAATTGCTCAAAAGTGCCACAGACGGCATAAGCCCGGCTGTGGGGCTATTAAATGTAATTTTTGAAGAAGATTGCTTAGAGATGCCCCAGACGGTATAAGATCGGCTGTGGCTCTATTGTACGCAATTTATGAAGAAATTTGCTTAAAGATACCCTAAACGGTAAAGGATCGGCTGTGGGTCTATTGAAAGCAGTTATAAAGAAAATTGCTCAAAAGTGCCCTAGACGACATATGCCCGGCTGTGGGTCTATTAAATGTAATTTTTGAAGAAGATTTCTTAGAGATGCCCCAGGCGGTATAAGACTGGCTATGGGTCTATTGGATGCAATTTATGAAAGAAATTGCTTAAAGGTGTCCTAGACAGTATAAGACCGGCTGTGGTTCTGCTAAAATCAAGAAGAGAAAGTTAACTAAGGCAGACGGTACCTTGGTGAATTGATCAAAGAAGCACTCAACCGGTATCCGGACGTGTCTGAATTAAAGTAGCTGGGTGAACGAAAGAGCAGCCGGTGTCAGAGCTCTTTTTTCTCTCAAGGATTTTTTTTGCGAAAAATTTGTAAAGTATGGAATGAGAGGGGAAGTATCCCATTTATAGGAGGGGGCAGAAGGCGAATCTTCACCTCCTCCTATTCAAATTCGAATTTCGAATTCAAAAAAATAAAATAAAAAAAAATATGGAGGGAAGGAGACGAACCGTCACCTTCCCAGAATGTGACACGTGTAACAAGTGCTACGTGGAAAGCCACGTCACACCTGTGAGGGGCAAATGTTTGGGGTAAAAAACCCTATGCCACGTGGACCAATAGTAAGCTGACACGTGTCAGCCCCCAGAAAGGCCCAATGGGATCCAATCGGATGCTGACACGTGGCATGGAACCCTAATAGGGGAGCAAATCTTCATCTGCTATAAATAGAGGAAACTCCTCATTTATTGGGCATTCAGAAAACGCTCATAAATACAAACACCAAAAATCGAGCAATATTAATTGCAGAATCTCTCTGAATCAAAGAGAAAACCCATTTACTTTCCGCACTTTTATACATTCGGAGACGTACTAAATTGATCGTCGGAGGCTGAACTCCACCCAACTGGAGTCTCCATTCTTTTGCAGGTAAAGACAGTCGGCGCGTTTTCCTAGAATTGTAACTCTCCCGAGGGACTCCAAAAACCACGAAACAGAATGTGTTTGACTTTCATTTGATACAATAAGCTTTGTTTGAATGTGTTTGACTTCCATTTAATTTAATTAGTTTTGTTACAATCTCATTGACTTTCATTTGATTCAATTAGCTTTGTTGGATGCATTTGAATTTCATTTGATTCAAAAAGCTTTGTTTGAATGTGTTTGACTTTTATAATATTCAATTAGTGTCGTTGAATGCATTTGACAATCATTTGATTCAAAAAGC
The DNA here is from genome assembly GCF_001683475.1 of Chenopodium quinoa. Classification (NCBI taxonomy): domain Eukaryota; kingdom Viridiplantae; phylum Streptophyta; class Magnoliopsida; order Caryophyllales; family Amaranthaceae; genus Chenopodium; species Chenopodium quinoa. The sequence continues at coordinate 61,947 of NW_018742211.1, read as the reverse complement.
TTTGTTTGACTTTCACTTGAATCAATTAGCTTTTTTCAAAGCATTGGACTTCCATTTGATTTTGAAAGGAATGGTGTCCTTCCAAACAAGTGTAATTATTCTGATAGAGGGTTCAGAATTATTACAGAGCTAATTCTTCAGTAAGGTCAAGTGATCAGAATGCCTAGGTGGAGGCCGCTTCCGGTCAGTAATATTAAGGTATAATTAATATTACAGGTTAATCTTAACTGAATCCTTCGAGTCGAACCCAATCGAACAACCGATCCGAGACGACGAATTAATCTGAAGGATTTAATGAGTCGACGGAGTTTTACAAATACAGACGTCGGATATCGAGCTTAGGGCTTCGAGACCGAGCGTCGCAAAATCACAAGCAACAAGTACGAGCATAGCCGTAGCTAGGCTAAGCTAGCTCATCGCAAGCCTAGGCGCACCATGTGTGTGCTAGTCGCACCACGGTGTGCTAGGAGCGCCATGCGTGCTAGGTGCACTAGGCTGCCTATCGAAGCACCACCTACGTGTGTGCGTGCTTTCGCATGGCACTGCAGCACCGCAACGTGCGTGCATGGGTGCCTAGACACTATTGCAACACTATCGCACCAAGAAAAGCACCCTTGTGTGTGTGCATGTGCGTAGGCACCATCGCAGGTTACACACCAAGCACAACACCCTTGTGCGTGTGTATGTGCGTAGGCACCATCGCAGCAGCCTCGCACGGCAGCACCATGCTATGCCTTGTGTGCGTGTGCGTGTGCTTATGCCTAGGGGCCATCTCAAGTCATCGCAGCATCACAGCACCAAGCTTCGCATGCTTGTGCGTGTGGCTGGCAAGGCGATACCCAGCATGCGTGGCTTGCTAGCAGCGCGCATGCTGGGAAGTACGAAGGGGGCATTGCATGTACGTGTGTGATGGCGAGAGAGGCAAGGGCCAGCGCTAGCAGCGCCTAGCACTAGCACTGGCACTAGCACGCAGCAGCAGCACAAGCATCGCCCAGCACAACACGCATATGCTGGCTGGGGTGATGCGGGGCTTGCAGGCTGGTGCTAGCTGGCAGCACTAGCTGGCGTGCCTAGCTGGCTGCCAGCCCAGCAGCCCTCCTAGGTCGGTTTTGTGAGGGTGGGGACCAAGGGCTTGGAGCATGCCTTGGGGAGCAAGGCAATGGTCCCCCCCAAGGTTCATGGTCCTCACCTAACTCTCTCTCTCTCTCCCCTTGACACTTGTTGCATTGTGATTGCTTTTAATTAATTATTTAATTTAGAATTAAATAAAATAATGCTTGTGCACATGATCCCACATTGATCATGAAATGGGATTCAAGTTCCCATTCTCTATAAATACCCACTTGGTTGGGATTTTTGAGAACAACACTTGAGTGGAAAAGTAAAGACAACTCCATTGTTGAGTATACCTTGAAATTCGTAAAACTCCAAGTTTATATTTGTTCGGGCCTCGACTAACCTTCGAGGCTTAGGACGCTCGGGTCGGGTTCGAGGGTACGATCCCGTCGGAGGCCTCGTGTTTTCGAGGTTCAAGTAAGAGCTCATAGTTGAGTGAAGCACGCGTCAAAGGTATAATCTTTTATCCTTTCTTATGCTTTCTAATTATATTTTGCTTGTTAATTGCATTTATTATGGGGGCGGGTCTTGGTGGGTTTCATTCCGCGTAGTGTAGGTCACTAAGAAACCCTACATAATCTAAAAGCTTTGTTTGAATGTGTTTGACTTTCACATGATTTAAATTGCATCGTTGAATGCATTTGACAATCATTTGATTGAAAAAGCTTTGTTTGAAATTGTTTGACTTTCACTTGATTCAATTAGCTTTTTTGAATGCATTGGACTTTCATTTGATTCAGAAAGCTTTGTTTAAATGTGTTTGACTTTCATTTGATGCAATTAGCTTTGTTTGAATGTGTTTGACTTTCATTTGATTCAATTAGCTTTGTTTGATTGTGGTTGACTTTCATTTGATTCAATTAGCTTTGTTAGTATGTCATAGACTTTCATTTGATTAATTTAGCTTTGTTGAATACATTTGACTTTTATTTTATTCAAAAAACTTTGTTTAAATGTATTTGACTTTCATATGATTTAATTAGCATCATTGAATGCATTGGACAATCATTTGATTCAAAAATCTTTGTTTGAAATTGTTTAACTTTCACTTGATTCAATTAGCTTTTTTTGAATGCATTTTACTTTCATTTGATTCAAAAATCTTTGTTTGAATGTATTTGGCTTTCATTTGATGCAATAAGCATTGTTTGAATGTGTTTGACTATCATTTGATTTAGTTAGCTTTGTTACGACGTCATTGACTTTCATTTGATTCGATTAGCTTTGTTGAATGCATTTAATGTTCATTTGATTCAAAAAGCTTTGTTTGAATGTGTTTGACTTTTTTATGGTTCAATTAGCATCGTTGAATGCATTTGACAATCATTTGATTCAACAACCTTTGTTTGACTTTCCCTTGATTTAATTAGCTTATTTGAAAGCATTGGTCTTTCATATTATTCTAAAAGCTTTGTTTGATTGTGTTTGACTTTCGTATGATTCAATCATAATCGTTGAATAATTTGACAGTCATTTGATTCTAAAAGCTTTGTTTGAATTTGTTTGACTTTCACTTGATACAAATAGCTTTTTCAAATGCGTTTGACTTTCATTTGATTCAGAAAGCTTTGTTTGAAAGTGGTTGACTTTCATTTGATGCAACAAGCTTTGTTTGAATGTGTTTGACTTTCATTTGATTCAATTAGCTTTGTTGAATGCATTTCACTTCCATTTCATTCAAAAAGCTTTGTTTGAATGTGTTTCACTTTCTTTTTGATTTAATTAGCTTAGTTAGAATGTGTTGGACTTTCATTTGTTTAAATTAGCTTTGTTAAATGCATTTTACTTTCATTAGATTCAAAAAGGTTTGTTTGAATATTTTTTACTTTCATTTGATTCAATTTGCTTTGTTTGAATGTGGTTGACTTTCATTTGATTCAATTAGCTTTGTTAGAATGTCGTTGAATTTAATTTGATTCATTTAGCTTTATTTGAATGTGGTTGACTTTCATTTGATTCAATTAGCTTTGTTAGTATGTAATTGACTTTCATTTGATTCATTTAGCTTTCTTGAATGCATTTGACTTTCATTTGATTCAAAAAGCTTTGTTTGAAGGTGTTTGACTTTCATATGATTCAATTAGCATCGTTGAATGCATTTTGACAACATTTGATTCAAAAAGCTTTGTTTGAATTTGTTTGACTTTCACTTGATTTAATTAGCTTTTTTGAATGCATTTGACATTCATTTGATTCAAAATGCTTTGTTGAATGTGTTTGACTTTATTATTTTTTTTTGCTAAATAATGTTTTTGACTTTCATTTGATGCAATAAGCTTTGTTTAAATGTGTTTGACTTTAATTTGATTTGATTAGTGATGCAAGTCTAAGCATGGAGAACTTCGAAGAAATGCTTATCATGCATCATGGTAGCTTGTCTCTAAACGTTGATTCAAGTCAAGCATTGCATGGACACTTTTTTGGATACCAAAGCAAAACTACAGTTTGATTGGTTGCGTTTCTTGGAGTCTAAACTACTTTCTTTAATTTTCTTTACTTAGATTTTGGTTACAAGTTTTTACCTTTCAGTTGGAAGGTTTTTCTTGGAGTCTAAGCTACGGATTTTTAAGCTTTTAATTAGTTTCTATAAATTAGAAAGTAGTTAGTTTGGTTTTCTTTAACTAGTTAGTTAATTAGTTAGTTAGCTGATTTAGGCGTGTGGTCTTGCTTAGGATTGAATTAGGGACTTGTCCTAATCTTTCTAAGAGAGTCTAGCTTATAAATAGGCTTTTTATCACACGAAATAATCAGATTATTATTGCATTGTTTTGAGTTTAAACACTTAAGTTCTAATTGATGGATTTCAATTGTTGTTTTTCCTGTTTTAGTTAAAACATTCGTTTAGGTTGATTAATTAGGTGGATTCTTAGTTGATTAATCTAGTTTCTTGTTTAATTCTAGGTGGATTTTCCTGTATAGAATTAAGCTTGATTCATATCCTTGTGTGTTTTAGTTTTAGGACAAAAATCCACATCATCTTGGTATCAGATTCCAGGTTTCGGTAGAAAAAAATTAGTAACGTTTAGCCGGGTGAACGAAATCAAGAAGAGACATTTCTTAAAGGTGCCCCAGACGGTATAAGACCGGCTGTGGTTTTGCTAATATTAAGAAGAGAAAGTTGACTAAGTCAGACGGTACCTTGGTGAGTTGATCAAAGAAGCACTCAATTGGTATCCGGACGTGTCTGAATCAAAGTAGCTGGGTGAACGCAAGAGTTGCTGGTGTCAGAACTCTTTTTTCTCTCGAGGAAATTTTTGTGAAAAATTTGCAAAGTATGGAATGAGAGAAGATGTCTCCCATTTATAGGAGGGGGGCAGAAGGCGAATCGTCGCCTCCTCCTATTCAATTCGAAATTCGAATTAAAAAAAAATAAAAAAATATGGAGGGAGCAAATCTTCATCTGCTATAAATAGAGGAAACTTCTCATTTATTGGGCATTAAGAAAACACTCATAAATACAAACACTAAAAATCGAGCAATATTAATTACAGAATCTCTCTAAATTAGAGAGAAAACCCATTTACTTTCCGCAATATTAATTGTAGAATCACTCTAAATTTGAGAGAAAATCCATTTACTTTCTGCACTTTTACTAACTTGATCGTCAGAGGCGGAACTCCACCAAACCCGAGTCTCCGTTGTTTAGCAGACGGTCGGCGCGTATTCCCAAAATTGTAACTTTCCTTCTGGACTCCAAAAACCCCGGAACAGAATGTGTTTGACTTTCATTTGATGCAATAAGCTTTGTTTGAATGTGTTTGACTTTTATTTAATTTAATTATCTTTGTTACAATGTCATTGACTTTCATTTGATTCAATTAGCTTTTTTTGGATGCATTTGACTTTCATTTGATTCAAAAAGCTTTGTTTGAATTTGTTTGACTTTTATAATATTCAATAAGCATTGTTGAATGCAATTGACGATCATTTGACTCAAAAAGCTTTGTTTGACTTTCACTTGAATCAATTAGCTTTTTTTAAAAGCATTGGACTTCCATTTGATTCTAAAAGCTTTGTTTGATTGTGTTTGACTTTCGTATGATTCAATCATAATCGTTGAATACATTTGACAGTCATTTGATTCTAAAAGCTTTGTTTGAATTTGTTTGACTTTCACTTGATTCAATTAGCTTTTTTGAATGCGTTTGACTTTCATTTGATTCAAAAAGCTTTATTTGAATGTGTTTGACCTTTATTTGATGCAATAATCTTTGTTTGAATGTGTTTGACTTTCATTTGATTTAATTAGCTTTGTTGAATGCATTTGACTTCCATTTCATTCAAAAAGCTTTGTTTGAATGTGATTGAAAAAGCTTTGTTTAAGTTTGTTTGACTTTCACTTGATTTAATTACCTTTTTTGAATGCATTGGACTTTCATTTGATTCAAAAAGCTTTGTTTAAATGTGTTTAACTTTCATTTGATGCAATTAGCTTTGTTTGAATGTGTTTGACTTTCATTTGATTTAATTAGCTTTGTTGAATGCATTTGACTTCCATTTCATTCAAAAAGCTTTGTTTGAATGTGTTTGACTTTCTTTTTGATATAATTATCGTAGTTAGTATGTGTTTGAATTTCATTTGTTTCAATTAGCTTTGTTAAATGCATTTTACCTTCATTTGATTCAAACAAGTTTGTTTGAATGTGTTTGACTTTCATTTGATTCAATTTGCTTTGCTTGAATGTGGTTGACTTTCATTTGTTTCAATTAGCTTTGTTAAATGCATTTTACTTTCATTTGATTCAAAAAGGTTTGTTTGAATGTGTTTGACTTTCATTTGATTAAATTTATTTGTTTGAATGTGGTTGGCTTTCATTTGATTGAATTAGCTTTGTTAAAATGTCGTTGATTTTAATTTGATTCATTTAGCTTTGTTTGAATGTGGTGGACTTTTTTTTTTTTTTTTTTTTGGTAAATCAAAAATTTTATTACCAAAAGGAGGAGATTACAACTTACAAAAAGCTAAGTTGAAATCAACAAAAACAGCAAAGATCCTAGAAGACCAAAAACAGTCCCCTACAAAAAACAGGCTCACAAAGCCACCAAATAGGAAAGAGAAACCACGCCACCTTCTAGGAAGGGTTCCTGAGAGACTCCTCCCCAAAACTAATCTAGACTTACTTCCACCTGGTGCCACCTTCTAGGAAGGGTTCACCATAAGGAAGACAGATCAAACAAACAAAACAATCAAGCCCTAACAGAGACAACAACCAGGAACTAAAACACAAAATTACAGAATAAGCATCTTCCTGTCATTTATAGAGCATTTACAGGCTACAGAGAACAGAATGTCCCTAAATATAGCTTCAGCAGGCTTTAAGTGCCCTGTAAAATTAGAGCATTCCTCTGCAACCAGATATTATATACAGCTTCAGCAAAACAGATTCCCAGCAATCTGTTTTTAGCTCTAGACTTCTACAGATCTTCAAAATCCATTGCAACTCATATTCAAGCTGGCTAATAGGTCTCTGATAACCAAAATTCTTAAGAACTTGCAGCCACACCTTTTTACTATAAGTACAATAAAAAACAGGTGTTGAGTAGTTTCCAATGCCTGATTGCATAAAAAAACAGACAGGATCACATTGAATGTTCCATTTTTGCAATCTGTCTTTAGTCACAAGCCTATTCCGGATTGCAAGCCAAGTAATGAATAGACTCTTTGGTGAAGCAGAATTGTTACAAATAATCCTTCTCCAGCTTACTTTAGGAATAGAAACAGTGATGGCCTGATAAATTTTCTGGATCTTAACCTTGTTCCCCTGCATCACAGTATTCCAGTTACCAATAGCATCAATAATAGTTCTACATTTTAAGATTCTCTTAAGCACCCAGGAACACTTCTTAGGACAAGGCATGTTCCACCAAGGTTTATCCTTGAAATAGTAAGTATGTACCCATTTCACCCATAGGCTGTCAGCTTTTGAGCAAGATCCCAAAGGAGCTTTGTAATAGCTGTAAGATTCCATTCAGGGAGAGAGATAAGATTGGATTTTTTACCAAATTAAGCCTAATTGGCCAATTATTTTGCAAAGTAGACTCGTGGCAAAAGTATTTCCCAAACTAAGCTTCTGGGGTAAAACGCTGTCTCGAACAGCTTTTTATACCCATAGTTTTTTTTAAAAAAACCCAAGACATAAAACGCTGTCTCAGACAGCGTTTTATGGTAGTTGACTTTTTTGTATGTATTTTGTATGAAAATTCTAACAAATGTATGTATACCATAAAACGCTGCCTGAGGTGAGCAGAAACAAGTAAGCTCTAGCGTATCTCTGCACCGTGGCTTTGTCAGCGTGTCCAGGTAGCTCACAAAAAGTGTCGCGTAGCCAGCCGATCCTCAACGCGGTGCCCCTGATCTCACTGGGATCTGGGTGAACCCCTAGAACCCGAGCTACCAAACCTGCGGGATCGACCAACACACCCCCTGTCATTACAATCCCATGGATGGGAAGGCGCGTGAGTATCGCGACGTCTCGCAGTGTGACGGTCGCCTCCCCAACAGGTAGATGGAAGGAGTGCGTCTCCTTTCTCCATCTCTCAATTAGTGCAGTGATAAGCCCCCGATCGATTTCTTTGTAAGCCATACGATGAATACCATCGAAGCTAGCCTAGTCGACATACTGAAGAACGCGTGGATGGAGAACCCAGTTGTCCAAAACCCTGGTCGTGAAGTGCCAGCAAACCACCATCCCCGCTACGTCTACTTGTTAAATCATTGAATGACCGTAAACAATATTAGATAATACATCAAAACAACATAAATCAGTACATAATGCCAGATGAAATATTACCGTCTACTCCCATATGTCAACGCTCCGATGGCTGTCCTGTAGTGTAAGGACAGAACGGTCAAGAGGTCCGGGTGTCCAATCGTGTCCGTCCATGATATATGTTCATTAAAATCAATATGAACACCCTAATTATACAACACAATTACTAGATTATGAAATTGACATCATTTGGACAAGTAAAAGGCAACGATGGAAAATTTGTAATAAAAACCAAAATATAAGATACGTATGATCGTAGCGTTACATATGTTGAAAAATCTACACCATCATGTCCTAAATGAATCTACTATTCCACCACTACAACAAATAACAAATACAAGCTTAGGTCCCGGTCGGTCGAGAAGGACACGTTGTGCGGCTGTGACCTTGCTGGTGGCAGCGGCTGCATTTAGTCCAAAGGTGGTTGGTCTCGTCCATCTCATTGCGTATGCGCTTTGACTTTGGCCGACCTTTTCCCCTTACCATGCTGTCGTCCGGGATGAGTTTAGGCCCGGTGCACTGTGTCCACGTCGTCTCACAAGGGATGGGCCAGAAATGTGGTGCATACGTGCTCGTATAGGCATCCGATTGTAGGAAAGGGTCCACCCACGACCTCCCTGATAGTGAGTACGTTGCACAGACCGCTAGAACATGAGACCATGGGAGGTGGAATATCAGGGGTTTGTTGCATGTATAAGTTCTCAACTGAAAGTTAATAGTGTGTCTATGGCCTCCCTTTCTACCAACTCGATCTCCCCTTTCTGTTGTAACTTGGTAAATGTGCAATCGGCGGTTATAAGCATCCACCCTGTGGTATCATGCTTTTGCTGTGTTCTTCTCCAGAATAGTAGTGACCTTAGTGGGGTATGCTAGTCCCTGTTCAGCCCTTGACTCAGCAGATTCCCTTCTTAAGGTGAAGTACCTGTTGACTCTATGGAAAGTTAACTCGATGAGGGACATAACTGGCATGAACCGAGCTCCTTTCAAAACATTGTTAAATGTCTTAGAGAAGTTTGTTGTACATATCCCATGTCTGCGACCAGCGTCATGAAACAACAACCACATATGAAACGACACTTGGGCAATATACTCCAATGACTTTGTACATGCCTAGCCGATCGAAAATAAATCAGCTTGCAGTTTTCTTTCTTGCCTTTGGTATGCAGCAGCCTTGAACGTATCTCTCGTGTTGTTACTTTGCACATGAGATTTCAAGTTTGAAGCCAAGTGGCGAACACAAAACCTGTGATAGGCTCGCGGTTGAGTGAATCCAATGTTAGGATCATTCATTGCTGCAATGATCCCTACATGTCGATCAGATATGACACATAGGCTATCTCGTTGCGTAACTCTTTCCCGAATGCAGCTCATAAACCAAGACCAGCTGGAAATGTTTTCCCCCTCAACCAACGCAAATGATAGTGGAAATACTTGGAAGCTTTGCATCCACACTTGTAGCAACCAAAAGTGTTCCTTTATACTTCCTATACAAGTGCGTACCATCGATATAGATAACAGGCATACAATGTTTAAAACCATCGATACAAGGACCAAATGCCCAAAACACTCGTTCAAACACTTCCATGTTGCTGGTATACCTACCCTCCACTAGAGCTTTGTGTTTCCATACGACTGCGGTTCCCGGGTTTGACTGTTGCAGTGCTTACATGAACTGAGGAAGTCTGCTGTAAGAACTCTCCCAATCCCCAAAAATTTGAGTGATGGCTTTGTCCTTGGAATAACATGCTCTTCGATACGAAACTTCAAAATGGAATTTCTTGGAGATGGGTTCCTGTATGAATTCAACTTTCAGGGTCAGATCTTTCTGCACAAAGGACTTCACATACTCAGATATTATATTCGAATCCAAGTGTGAGTGATCAGTAGATAGTACTTCCGTAACACAGTTCTCCCGGTGCGGCCCTTTGTATGTAATTAGGGTGAAGCCACGCGAGTGCTCACTTGTCCTTGTACCCCATAAAGACCAACCACACTTCTTCTTGCAATGCAGATGAAGGACACTCTCATTTGAGGTGACTGTAGTGTAGAATTGATTTCTCTGTATAGAATACATCTTCACCATTTCTTGAAGCACTTTCTTACTTTCAAAGTACATGCCCTTCTCAAATTCTCCCCCTGGAACAAATGACGTATGGCTACCCGAATCGGCCCAATACTCATCAACTTCATAATTCTCGTTTATTTGACTAAACCAAGGTACTGGAGTTCTAACCATGGGCTCATCAATTTCCATCTGGCCAGGTTCAGCATCCATGAGCTCAAGTCCCTCATCCTCCTCCCCATTGTCGTCCTCATCATTTGTATCCACATACACATCGTAGACAGATAATTCGTTGTTCACAATATTATCAAAATGAGTTGGCTCTTCTCAAGACGATGATGGTTGCACCTTATCTTGCATTGGTGAAAGAGACACAATGTTTGATGTCGAAGGAACAGATTGGCCGAACATTGTCACACATCCCCCCTCATGTACAGGTGATGCTATATGAGAACTAAACGGCATGTGAAATTGATCGTCATGCAGAATTCGACTAAAAGTTCCAATCCCATATTCATTCGATGGAATGTGGTTTGAGGGCACTTGGAAGGACGTGGTGTTGTAATAAGAGACTATGTAGCATGTTGTTCTGCCCAAGTACTTTGTTGGGTACATATAGGCACCGTTTCTACATTTATCTCATTGGGAACACCCTTCATTGCAACAATGCTCCTCAAAGCTTTCAAATGTTTGTTTGTAGAGACAGGTAACACTTGAACCCCATGACCAGTCTCAAACCTCATTTTAATGTTCACTCATCAAATTAATGACTTTCATGTTAAGTTCAAGTGTTATAGGTTCCATATTTCCTCCAATGTACTCGACACTTGGTCCATCGAACAAAATTTCACCTCCCCACCGGCATAACAACACTACATTTTGTGTAGCCATATTCTACATAACAACCAAATCACATTTAAGGATAATTGAACTCTAAAACAACGTAAAAAAAGCCTAATTGAACCATACATAACATACATAGCAATGAATAAAGGCCATTCTCACTATCAACAATTTCATCACCAATTTTCTTAACTCTTAGTTTAGGTTGCAATGCAAAATGATTACTATAACCAATTTCATCATAAAATTTCACATACAAGTACCACATTACCATCAAAAATTTTATCATTATTTTCACAAAAATAAACCACATTACCATCAACAAATTCATCAACATTTTCATCAACAATCTACCACGTTACCATCAATAATTATCACAATTTACCACATTTTCATTACTAATTACCAACAAATTAATACAATTTACATGACAAATTGCTACAATATACAACAATTCAAAGCAAATTTCAACATTATACTATGAATTTGGGGTTTACCCGAATTGAGTGAGCGAGAGAGACTAAGTGTGACAGTGGGCCAATGGCGGCAGCAACTCCTTCTTACTTTCGCGGCGGCAGAGGAGGTGCCAGCGGCGGTGGGAGGAGTTGTGAAGGAGAGTTAGAGTGAGAACGAGAGTTAGAGTGAGAATGACAGGAAGAACGCAGAAGGCTGGGTATATTCCCCGCAAGAAACGCTGCCTGAGGCAGCGTTTTATTTTGAACAATAAACGCAGCCTCATGCAGCGTTTCATTAAATGGTATAAAGGCAGTGCGAGGCAGCGTTTTACTGTATTTGAGTTTTTTTTTTTTTTTTTTTTTTTTTTTTTTTTTTTTTTTTTTTTAAACTTGGAAATACGAACTTTTTGTATAAAAGTCACCTACCATAAAACGCTGTCTGAGACAACGTTTTATGTCTTGGATTTTTTTAAAAATAACTCTGGGTATAAAATGCTGGGAAATACTTTTGCCACGAGTCTAGTTTGCAAAATAGTTTGGCAAATTGGCTTAGTTTGGGAAAAACTCCGATAAGATTCAACCTCCACTAACTTTAGGGAGACAAACTTGAGCCCAAGAAACCAAGGATTTCTTTGAGGGGTTACCCTTCCCTGTCCATAAAAAGACCCTAAATCTGGATTCAATCTCTCTCAAGATTTTCTTAGGAAGGAAAAAAATTTGTGCCCAATAGGTTTGAATACCAAACAAAACACTTTTTACAAGTTGCATTCTACCAGCATAAGAGAAATTTCTTGCAACCCACCCATTGATCATAAAAGTCACGTTATCAACTAAAGGCTTGCACTGAGAAATAGTTAGTTTCTTGGATGAAAGGGGCACTCCAAGATATCTAAATGGGATAGAACCAGCAGCAACACCAATTAATGTAGGGTTTCGTAGTGACCCGTCACTACACGGAAGGAAACCCACCAAGACCCGCCCCTTAATTAAAACAATTGACAAGCATATTAAACTTAATCAAACAAGATTAAGAACAAGAATTATACCTTTGACGCGTGCTTCGCTCCCAAAGAGCTCTTACTTCAAAATCCCAAAATCACGAGATCTCCGACAGATCGTACCCTCGACCCGACCCGAGCGTTCTAAGTCTTGAAGGTTAGTCAAGACCCGGACAAAATAACTATGAGTTTTACGAATCAAAGGTTTACTCTTTCTTAGAGTTGCCTTTTTAATTCCACTCAAGGTTGTCCATTTCCCAACACCCTTGAAGGCTATTTATAGGGAAATGGGTCCTTAGTTTTCAATCCCCCATCAATGTGGGAGAGTTGAAAAAACAACAATTTATTTAATTCTAAATTAAATAAATAATCAAGTTAATCACATTGCGACAAGTGGCATAACCATATGCAAAAGGGTGGTGGCAAAGGTTAGGTGGGGGACCATATGCCTTGCTCCCCAAGGCCTTGATTTGGTCCCCACACCCTTGCACAAAACCGGCTCAAGGAGGGCTGGTTAGCTGCCAGCTAGCACTGCCTTGCTGCCCAGCACCTCCATCGCACACACACACGCATCACCCAGCCCTCCTAACACTTGCGTGCTACTAGCGAGTCACGCCTTGTGCTGGGCGCTGAGCACTGCTGTCTAGCCATCGCAGACACACGCACATGCATGCGTGGTGTTGTTGCCTTGCTATCGCACACACACGCACATGCATGCGTGGTGCTGCGGCCTAGCATCCCCATTGCACGTACACACGCACCAGCCAACACGCATCATTGCTGCTGATGTGCGAGGCTGCGATGGTGAGGCTGCGAGGCACACACGCAAGCTCCTGGCATTGCGATGGTGCTGTGCGTGGTGCCATGCCTTGCGATGGTTCTTGGGCTGCGTGCTGCGATGATTCGATAGGCCTAGGCACAAGCACACGCACGCATGCAAGCCTTAGGCATTGCGATGGCGCTGTGTGTGGTGCTAGGCCTGCGATGGTGCGCCTAGGCACTTGCACATGCCCAGCGTGCTGTGATGCGATGCTAGGGATGCGATAGGCTAAGGCACAAGCACACGCACACACGCACTGGCCTAGCAATGCGATGGTGCTGTGCTTGTGCTGCGATAGGCTGCGATGGTGCGCCTAGCACACCTAGTGTGCCTAGGCTTGCGCCTTGCCATGCAAGATACACGCTAGCTCGAACTAGCCTAGCATCCACATGGCTAGGCCATTGTGGTGCTAGGGCTATGTTCGTACTTGTCGCTTTGTGATTTTACGACGCTCGGTCTCGACGCCCTAGGCTCGATTTCCGACGTCTGTATTCGTAAAACTCTGCTGACTCATTAAATCCTTTCGGATTAATTCGTCGTCTCGGATTGGTGATTCGATTGGGTTCGACCCGAAGGGTTCAATTAAGATTAAGCTGTAACATCAATTGTACATTGATATTACTGATCGGAAGCGGCTCCACCTAGGCATTCCGATCACTTGACCTTACTGAAGAATTAGCTCCGTAATAATTCTGAACCCTCTATCGGAAGAATACACTTGTTGGAAGGACACTATTCCTTTCAATCTCCCACTTGTCCTTCTGGACAAGTGTGTATATAGTGTATAACCCATTTCCTATGTCACTTAATGTTTCTTCGTGAACTATAAGGTAAGATTCTTTGTCATCCTTATTACGTTCAGAAGTGTTTCTCGATCTCCGAGTTCGACTGTCAATAAGCAGATGATTTCTAAAATCCATCTGAGCACGGCTATGCATTTTCACAGTCTCGCTCTTCGAGCGGCCTTGTAAACAACAAAAATTTTTTCCCTATTGTTAGTAGGGGGACAATCCCAGTCTTGTATTGTAAGATCTTCTTACTAAGAGGACATAGTCTCCTGAGTGTTCCCGTTATGATCCCCACTTACGGCAGACGTTTGGAAACATCAAAGAGTCTAGTACTCAAACAAGAAAACTTCACAGCACTCATGGTTGGAGGAAACAAGTTCCGATAGTCATAATGAGAAATGTACTTATGACAAAAATTTAAATTTTCTTAAAGTACTCTCATAGGTCTTATCCAATATAATTCCAAACTGTGCCTGTGCAAATGATTTATGACCGTCACGTCCTTGCAGCACAAGAAACGGTGTTGTAAATCATACTATACACTAATCTATGGCGGTCATCAATCGTCCATCTGTTAAATGACCTCGATTAGGGATAATTTTCGATTTAAATATTCAATGTTCACTTAACAGGTGTTTCTTTATCCAATACATGGTCTTGATACCCTGTTTTGAATATTTCCGTAAATCGAATGGGCTCATTATTTAATTCAAAACCACAATTAAATAGTAATGGAGTGAATGGTAATTTTGCATAAAAATTAATTACTCCACTAATGAATGGTTTTAATACAGTGTCTTACATTAAATATCCTATTTAATTAAAACACATGTACAAGGAATTTCAAAGCCAGTCTCCAACATGCTTGATTCCCATTGCCTCAATGTGCTTGTTGTGTTTCACTTGAGGCAGCGGTTTAGTCAAAGGATCGGCTACATTATCATCTGTGCCAATCTTACAAATTCTAATTTCACCTTCGGATTTCCATTCCCTTATCATGTGAAATCGCCTTTGCATGTGTTTGACCTTCTGGTGCTCTCTTGGCTCCCTGGCCTGAGCGATAGCTCCATTGTTATCACAGTAGAGGTCTATCGGCCCCTTGATTGAGGGTACAACACCAAGTTCGCTAATGAACTTGCAAATCCAAACAACTTCCTTGGCAGCTTCTGAAGCGACCAAGTACTCGGCTTCAGTCGTAGAGTCTGCAGTGGTGCTCTACTTGGCACTCTTCCAACTAAACGCTCCTCCATTATGACAGAATATGTACCCCGACTGTGACTTGAAGTCGTCTCTGTCAGTCTGGAAGCTAGCGTCGGTGTAACCTTCAACAACCAGTTATTTGTGGCCTCCATACACCAGGAATTTATCCTTGTTCCTTTTCAGGTACTTAAGGATGTTCTTGGCCGCAGTCCAATGCGCCTCTCCTGGGTTCGATTGGTATCGACTCGTTGCACTCAGGGCATACGATACATCTGGCCTTGTACATATCATGGCATACATGATCGATCCGATTAGCGAAGCATATGGGATCTGATTCATTCTTTCTCTCTCAATAGATGCCTGTGGACACTATTTCTTGCTGAGAGTTACGCCATGGGACATGGGTAAATGCCCTCTTTTGGCATTCTCCATGTGGAATCGAGCCAATACCTTATCAATGTAAGTACTCTAGCTTAATCCAATCATCCTCTTAGATCTATCCCTGTAGATCTTGATGCCCAATATGTACTATGCCTTTCCTAAGTCCTTCATTGAAAAGCACTTTTCCAACCAGCCCTTTACGGACTCCAACAATTTTGTGTTGTTTCCAATGAGAAGTATGTCATTTGGATTCTTGATAAAACCAAACTTGCTAATGGCTTCATCAAATCGCAGATTCCAACTTCTGCTTGCTTGCTTTAGCCCATAAATGGACTTCTTCAGCTTGCAAACCTTTCCAGCGTTACCTGGATCGACAAAACCTTCTGGTTGTGTCGTATACACAGTTTCTTCCAAAATTCCATTAAGGAAGGCGGTTTTGACATCCATTTTCCATATTTCGTAATCGTAATATGCAACAATCGCTAGGATGATCCGGACGGATTTTAGCATTGCAACTGGTGAAAAAGTTTCGTCATAGTCAATCCCATGGACTTGTCTATAACCTTTTGCCACTAGTCTAGCTTTGTATATTGATACATTTCCATCCTTGTCTGTCTTCACTTTGAAGATCCATTTACAACCAATGGGTGTATAACCCTCGGGCAAATTCACCAAGTCCCGGACTTGATTTTCAGACATGGAGTCCATCTCGGATTTAATGGCCTCTTGCCATATTGCAGAGTCGGGGCTCGTCATAGCTTGCTTGTATGTCGCCGGCTCATCACCATCCATGACTAGGATGTCCTAATCATCGGTTAAGACGATACCGAGGTATCTATCTGGTTGAGATCTTTGTCGTTGCGACCTACGAAGGGTAATCGGTTGAGCATTTACATTGTCTGTTTGATTCAGACCAATCTTCTTAGATGCTTCCAAAGTATCTTGATTGTCAGTTTTGTCAGGTTGACATTGTTGCTCGTCCTCTCGAACTTTGTCGAGTTCTATTTTCCTCCCACTTGTCATTTTGGAAAGGCGATCCTTCTCCAAAGAGACACCATCACGAGCAACAATAACTTTGTTCTCGGATTTATTGTAGAAGTAATACCCTTTGGTTTCTTTTGGATATCCCACAAAGAAACACTTATCCGATTTGGGGTGAAGTTTGTCCGAAATTAGTCGCTTGACATATGCTTCGCATCCCCAAATCTTGAGAAAAGACAACCTAGGAGGTTTCTTAGTCCATAATTCATATGGAGTCTTTTCAACAGCTTTTGACGGAGCTCTATTCAGTGTTAGTGCTGCAGTTTGTAGCGCATGTCCCCAGAAAGATATAGGGAGTTCACTAAGACCCATGATTGATCGAACCATGTCTAACAAGGTCCGATTCCTCCGTTCGGACACTCCGTTCCATTGAGGAGTTCCGGGAGGTGTCAACTCTGAAAGAATGCCATTTTATTTCAAGTGATCGTCGAATTCATGGCTCAAATATTCGCCACCTCGATCCGATCGAAGTGCTTTAATTTTCTTGCCAAGCTGATTTTCAACTTCTTTATGAAATTCTTTGAATTTCTTAAAGGATTTAGATTTATTCGACATTATGTAGACATAGCCATATCTACTATAATCGTCGGTGAAAGTGATGAAATATCGATAACCTTGTCTTGCGGGTCTGCTCATTGGTCCACATACATCCGTGTGTATTAGACCTAATAAGTCACTTGCCCTTTCTCCTAACTTGGTGAATGTCTGTTTTATCATCTTGCCTAATAAGCATCCTTCGTAATTTTCAAACGACTCTAAGTCGAAAGAGTCAAGAATACCTTCTTGAAGAAGTTTCTTGATGCGTTAGATGTTAATATGGCCAAGACGACAATGCCACAAGTTGGGTTGATTTCACTCGATGGTTTTAGCTAGTGGTATCAACTTTTGTCTAATCATATGTAAAAACATGCAATTTAATTGAACATAAATTTGTAAGACACACTTGAAACAACTATTGTCAAAGTCTTACACTCAAAATTCCTAGGTGTCCAACACCGTGGATCATAGTATGTTCAAGGGCATGATGAAAAACTAGAATTAGTTTAATTACATATCATAGACAAAATAGTGCATGCAAGCACGACTGAAAAACCATCTTCGTCGTCTTCTTGCTCTTTCACCAACACTTGATAAGCTTCTCACTTGGTCCCTGAAAATGCAACATTAAGTGAGTCATACTTGGTATCTAATACCTATGATAAGCTTAATTCATAAGTGTTAAGGAAGATACCTGAGGTAGTCGAAGTGATCCCCTCTTCCTTAAAGAGCATGCATTCCCTCTTGTAGTGGCCTTGCATGCCACAATGGAATCATCTCATCTTTGCCTTGACCTTCTTGAACTCCTTCTTCTTAGCTCTCAAGGGCCTTTTGGTCATTCCATAGGCGGTGGCTTGGCTAAGAAGTTGCATTACCTCCTTGAGGGAGTGTGTCTCCTTTCCCGCAGCGATATGAACTCTAAGTGCATCATAGCCCGAGTGGAGTGAAGCAAGCAAGATATGCCCCGCTATCTCATCCTCTATCGAGATTCTGAGAAGCTGCATGTGTTTGAAGAGCCTAGTCATACCAAGCACATGAGGTCGGAGGGGCATGCCGGGTCTCAATTTGGCATTGTAGACCTTGGTCCAAAGCCGTCGCCTTTCCTTAGCAAGACATCCCACGTTTGGTGGCTTTATCCTCATGTTTGAGAGTGACCTAGTCAAGTCAAACACGAGTCCATCAAAGTTGCCATTGTCACTCTTGGTGACTCTTACATTGACAACGTCCTCAAGTGCTTTGAGGAACATGTCCGGAAGGTAGGAGGAAAGAGTTTCCTTCCAATCTTCCGGGATGGAATTTGCCATGAGTCGTGAGACCCTTTTGCAATTGGAAGACCATTCTTCATGAGCCTCGTCTGTCATGATCCCTTTGGCAAAGAAGCTTGGAATGGGAGTATCAAGAGTATACTCCAAGGAACAATTCCGGAGAGTTCTCCTGAGTTCCTCCTCCCATTCCTTAAAGTTGATAAAGTTTAAGGGAAAGGCCAACTTTTTGGGGAGTTCCGGGCACATTTGGTTGTTGTTTGAGTTACTTGCAGACATGATTCTACAATTGAAAGAATTTGAAGTGAAAAACCATTCATACATCAATAAGTTGAAATTTAAAACGTTCATGCATGCTTTGGCTTTTCTTAATCATTAAACATCTTAAGGTAAGAAATCCAATTGCTAATAGCTCCAAGCTACTCTCGGTTTGATAAAATGTCGCATCTAATGCATCCTTGACATTTTATCTCTTTTGCCACGACATCTAAGGTCTCCTTACTGATATCGTTGAGCTTAACCAAGACAACTTGTATACCTAGTATACCTTACGTTCCTAGGGAAGTAGTGATGCCTCGCTTTGGCGTAATCCATCACGTACGTGCATTAGTGCGGTAAGTGTTGTTCTTGGAACGACAAATTTTTAGCTCAATATTATTAAGGGACCAAGGGTTTCTATGTTGGTTGATTTAAGTGAACTTAACTAATCGTCGCAACATAATAGAAATCGTAGACATGCATCTAGCAATTATATATAATAACATATATAAGGCACAAAAATAGATGCATTTGGCAACTAGCATGACCCTTTGAAATCTTCAATTTCCATGGGTCTTCATCTTGGCTCGTCTTCGTCGAAACGTCGTCTTGAGACATGTTGGCCAAAAATGAAATAAAAGAAGCTAGCTAGAACGACTAAGATTAATGTAATAGTACAAAAAATACTTAACGGTTCGCAGACCGTATTTAGATTTACAAAAATACATACCGGAACGCAGTCTGTATTTTCTATCCTAGTTGGGCCCCACTAGTTGCCATTTTCAAAGAACCTGTTTTGAAAACAATCTTCCATTCACCCATTCACTATTTGTGAATGGCCTATGCAATTTTACTAAAAACATAATTAAACACGTAAAACTAGTAACTAACTTAGGTGGTTAATCCAATTAACGCGCCTAATTAAAACTAGTCAAAGTTGTTTAATCCATTATTTCTAACTGCAAAATGCTAACGCACTTAATTAAGCTCCCACTAAATTTCGCATCCGTACTTAATTAATCCGATTAATTAAGTCGGCATAACCCATAATTTGTCAAAATTTTGAAAAATTGAAAATCGAGGTTTTTAGCCTCGTCAAAAAAAATTATTAAAAATTATTAAAACGACAAATTTTTTTGCAAAAACGCATAGCTCAAAATCAAGCAAAATACCCCACACAAGCATTAGGTGGATGCGCACCATGGCTGCTAGGCAGCTCATGTGCTGCGCTTGATGTGTTGTGTGCCAGCATCCACGCCCAGCATGGCATGCTGCGCCAGCCAGCACTGGCAACACTCATTTGGTAGCTGGTGCTTGGCAGTGTCTGGCAGGCTAGGTGGGGCTTGCTGCCTCGCTGCCCAGCAGCACGCACAAGCAACTCCAGCAGCCCTGCCATGCACCTAGCACTATGGCAGCACACCACTCCCACACAGCAGCCCCTCAAGGCACACTCTTTGCACATGTGGGCTGCTGGGCAGCCCGACTAGCCTTGGTGACGTTTGGGTGTTTTTGCCTTGATTTGCGTGCCAATTCTCGGAATTTAATTCCGATTTGTGTGTGACAATAATTAATTCCAAATTACATTTTAGAATTAATTTGAGGGAAAATAAAATAAAATAAAATTATGTCCTACTTAAATAAAATTTATTTTATTGGTGCACAAGTCTAAATTATCCAAAATTTTAATTTTAAACAAAATTAGGTCTAATTTTATGCTTAAAATAAAATGAGCTATGTCCAAAATTAATCTTGCCAATATGCAAATTAATAATGGATTTGACAAATGGGAGTTGGAAAAATAAATTAACCATCCAATGATAAAAATTTTCAAATTTGCATACTTGTGTAAAATACCAAGATTACATCTTCCAATATGAAGATTAATCAAATTTTACTCACAAGTAATTGAACTTGATGGATTTTAATCAACCAAACATGAAAAAATCCAAACTTTGTTCAACATGGAATTTAGGGTTAGGGTTCCAATCGTTTAAACCTTTAAATTTTAGAACTTTAACATTATTTGGGAACTTAAAATACAAAATCACAACAAGTTTTCACACTTTATTGCAATTTATTTGCAAAATTTGTGAAAAACAAGTTTATGTGAAAAATTGGTATATCAACTTAAGCACTAATAAACACTCCATTATTATGCTCAAGGATATTTTAAAACCAATAGATTTGTGATGCAAATGTGCATTTAATCTAACCTAGTAATGCTTGCATTAATCAAGGCTTAAAAAGATTTAAAATTTTCGTTGAAAACGAAAAACCCCAGAAAAATAGGGTTTCTGGTTTGAATTTGGCTTATGGACAGGCCTAAAAGGATTAAATCTGTTCCAGAATGTCAATTCCACCCAAAAATCACTATTTTTGAGCCAAAATCTGGGTTCGACAGCCAAATCGATAATAAAATCGAGTTTTAAAATTAATTAAAACGAGCATCTAATCTAATTAGAAGAACATGAACCAGAAAATTAAATTCTTTTAAAATATCTTAATTAAAAAATAATTGCAAAAATTAAAAGGAGCGTGGCTCTGATACAACTGTAGGGTTTTGTAGTGACCCGACACTACGCGGAAGGAAACCCACCAAGACCCGCCCCTTAATTAAAACAATTAACAAACATATTAAACTTAATCAAATAAGATTAAGAACAAAAATTATACCTTTGACGCGTGCTTCGCTCCCAAAGAGCTCTTACTTCAAATCCTGAAAACACGAGATCTCCGACGGATCGTACCCTCGACCCGACCTGAGCGTCCTAAGTCTTGAAGGTAAGTCAAGACCCGGACAAAATAACTATAAGTTTTACGAATCAAAGGTTTACTCTTTCTTAGAGTTGCCTTTTTAATTCCACTCAAGGTTGTCCATTTCCCAACACCCTTGAAAGCTATTTATAGGGAAATCGGTCCTTGGTTTTCAATCCCCCATCAATGTGGGAGAGTTGAAAAAAACAACAATTTATTTAATTCTAAATTAAATAAATAATCAAGTTAATCACATTGCGACAAGTGGCATAACCATATGCAAAAGGGTGGTGGCAAAGGTTAGGTGGGGGACCATATGCCTTGCTACCCAAGGCCTTGATTTGGTCCCCACATCCTTGCACAAAATCGTCTCAAGGAGGGCTGGCTGGCTGCCAGCTAGAACTGCCTTGCTGCCCAGCACCTCCATCGCACACACACACGCATCACCCAGCCCTCTCAGCACTTGCGTGCTGCTCGCGAGTAACGCCTTGTGCTGGGCGCTTGGCACTACTGTCTAGCCATCGCAGACACACGCACATGCATGCGTGGTGCTGTTGCCTTGCTATCGCACACACACGCACATGCATGCGTGGTGCTGCTGCCTAGCATTTCCATTGCACGCACACACGCACCAGCTCACACGCATCATTGCTGTTGCTGTGCGAGGCTGCGATGGTGAGGCTGCGAGGCACACACGCACACACACGCAAGCCCCTGGCATTGCGATGGTGCTGTGCATGGTGTCATGCCTTGCGATGGTGCCTGGGCTACGTGTGCGATGATTCGATAGGCCTAGGCACAAGCACACACACGCATGCAAGCCTTAGGCATTGCGATGACGCTGTGTGTGGTGCTAGGCCTGCGATGGTGCGCCTAGGCACTTGCACATGCCCAGCGTGCTGTGATGCGATGCTAGGGATGTGATAGGCTACCGCACAAGCATACGCACACACGCACTGGCCTAGCCATGCGATGGTGCTGTGCTTGTGCTGCGATGGTGCGCCTAGCACACCTAGTGTGCCTAGGCTTGCGCCTAGCATGCAAGATGCATGCTAGCTCGAACTAGCCTAGCATCCACATGGTGCTAGGGCTATGTTCGTACTTGTCGATTTGTGATTTTGCAACGCTCGGTCTTGACGCCCTAGGCTCGATTTTCGACGTCTGTATTCGTAAAACTCTGCTGACTCATTAAATCCTTTCGGATTAATTTGTCGTCTCGGATCGGTGGTTCGATTGGGTTCGACCCGAAGGGTTTAGTTAATATTAAGCTGTAACATCAATTGTACATTGATATTACTGATTTGAAGCGGCCTCCACCTAGGCATTCCGATCACTTGACCTTATTGAAGAATTAGCTCCGTAATAATTCTTAACCCTCTATCGGAAGAATACACTTGTTGGAAGGACACCATTCCTTTCAATTAAGGCCTTAAGATCATCTTGCTCAGCATCAGTAAGCCCCCCATAATAGACTTCACTCTTGTCCATATTAGCAGAAAGGCCTGAAGCTTCAGAGAACTTTGTGAAGGCCTAGAAGAGAAGAGAAACAAAACCAGCATCTGCCCTAGAAAACATCAGATGAAGATCATCAGCAAACATAAGATGAGTTAATTTCATTTTCTCACATCTAGGGTGATAGTTGAAATCAGGGTTCTGATGCAACTCAAACAAGCATCTAGATAAATACTCCATTCCAATTGCAAACAAGAAGGGGGACATAGGATCTCCTTGTCTAAGACCTTTCCTTGCTGAAAAAGGCTTTATCAAGAGCACCATTGATCATGATTGAGAAAGAGACAGTAGCAATACACTCCATAATCCAAGCAATAAACTGAGTAGGAAAATTGAGCTCAGCCATAACAGCTTCTAAAAAACTCCATGCAACTAAATCATAAGCTTTCTTTAAATCAATTTTTAACATGCACCTAGGAGTGATATACTTATGACTGTAACCGTTAATAAACTTTGTTGCAAGAAGTATATTGTCTCCTATATGCTTACCTGGAATAAAGCCAGCTTGAGCTTCATCATTGATCTCATAGAGAACTAAAGCAAGTCTAGTAGTTAAGATTTTAGAAACTAGCTTATAAAGCATTGTACAGCAATCAATAGGCCTGTAATCCTTAGCATAAGAAGGATTTTGAACTTTAGGCACTAAGGTAACAGTGGTACAATTCCACATTCTCAACATTTTTCCAGTTCTAAAGAATTCCAAAACCCAAGCATACACATCAGTCTTGACAAGGGCTTTCGTGCTGTCAATACCCTTAATAGCCAAGTCTATCTCATCAATAGTGACAGGGCTAACAAGAATATCCTGAGCTCCCCTAGACAATTGCCTACCTTTCCTTATGGTACCGAGATCAACATAGGGGAGAGAGGTAGCTCTAGAACCAAGGAGCTTCATATAGAAGCTTGTGAGTTCCCCTTCAATGTCAGCAAGAACATTAAGGAGCGTATTATGTTCATTATACAAAGTGTCAATCCTGTTCCTAATTTGTCTTTGTTTCATCATAGAAAAGAAATAGTGATTATTACCATCACCAAGCTACATCCAGTCTACCCTGGATTTCTGTTTGTAGATACTCTCTTGAATCCTCAGCCAATATTTAACATTAGCAATAGCTTCCATTTCTTTACCATAAAGGTCAGTGTTAGCTTCATCCCCAGAAATTTGATGCTGAACAGTACTAAGTTGATTACAAGCATCCTCAACTCTACCATGAATATCACCAAACTTCTGAATATTTAGAGTCTTCAGCACACCCTTCACCTGTTTGAGCTTGCACCAGACTACATTCATAGCATTTTTAGAATGAGAACTTTGCCAGGCACCCTCAACAGAACTCATAAAATTTTCATGCTCAGCCAAATAGTTTAGAAACCTAAAAGGCTTCCCTTTCCCAGGTTGAGGCTGAAAAATGTTGAAAACAAGAGGGCTATGATCAGAGAGAGAAGGAGGGAGATAAAGAGCTTCAACATGACCATAAAAATTTATCCAGGCTTGATTCACAAGCCCCCTGTCAATCCTAGTAAATGTTCTAGGACCAGAGTGAGCCTTGTTACCCCAAGAATAGAAGGAACCTTTGCTCTTTATTTCAACTAGAGCCAGATCATCAATACACTGTTGAAAATCTCTAGTTTCATATTCAGAAACAGCAGCCCCATTCAACCTATCAGAAACAGACAGGACAAAATTAAAGTCTGCAACACAAAGCCATGGAATAGAAGCACTAGGCAGCCCTTTAAGACCAGTCCATAATTGCATTCTATCATGAATGGTGTGAAGACCATATACAAAAGTAATTAGATTCTTACTCTGTAAATCCTTTGAACACAACAGACAGTGAACAAATTGTTCAATAGAAGCCATGATGTCAAGAGTAAGGCACTCAGCCTTCTAACCAACCCAAATTCTACCTTTAGGAGAGCTAGAATAGTTACAATGCTAAGACCAAGCCATCCCAAACTTCTTCTGAATATTACTACTGTTTTGAACTTTAACTTTAGTTTCAAAAATACACAAAACATCAATTTTATGTTCTAAAAGTAACTGTTTTATAACAACTACCTTCACAGGGTCATTAAGACCCCTTATATTCCATGAAAGAACTATCATGTTTCCAGAGATGGATTACCATCACCCTCAATAGGATCTTTATCTACAGTTTCAATAGGTCCCTCCTCTTCCAAAGATAAAGGTTGGTAAGAATTAGACTTAGAAATAGGGAAAGTAATCTGTCTATTAGCTTTCTTCACAGTTTTCTTACCAATCATCTTCCATTCATCTGGTTTCTGAATCTGGGGTTCTGGTGTGATCTCAGAGCTACTATCTTTAGGTGCTGGAACATAACTGTTTTGCTTTGGGACCCATATCTTCTTCTGAACCTGATTATTCCCTATATCTGGCTGTTGCGATTTAGGCTGATGCTTAGGCACAGAACAGTCATGACCAACCTTATTACATTTTTTAAAAAATGGTGGATGTTATTCAAATTGAATTTTAAGTTCAACTAACTCACCACCTGGATCTTCAACCCACACAGAAGATGGTAAGAGCTTTGTGACATCCATTTCCACAAGAAGTCTAGCAAAAGAGACCCATAATTTCCTTGAGTTACACTCATCTACACAGATTGGGATACCTAACAGGCTTCCAATTCTGCTAAGAGTATCAGCACCCCAGCAGTTCAATGGCAGATTTGGCAATTTAACCCAAAGAGGAATAGTTCTCAATACTTCTGAATGAAAATCAAATTTATCATTCTAGGCTTTAATTATAGCTGGCTTACCATAGAGCATGTGAGGTCCAGTACACAATATTGTATTCTTATCACTAGTAGATTTCAAACTAATAATGAAGTACCCCTCATCATGCAAAAAAATATGAGGTTTAACTATACTCTTCCAATTTTCAGCTTCAAATTAATGAACAACAGTAATAGAAGGAGAAAACCAACAACATAAAAGATCAGAGCATTACCCCATCTCTCTCTACCTTCAGATAGTTTAGCAGCAGTAAGCTTAGCAATTGATTTCCCATCCATGACCTGAGGAGCAATAAAGGACAATGTCATCCCCTTAGCATTCAATTTTCCCTTATAACTAATCAAATGTGGTTGACTTTTATTTGATTCAATTAGCTTGTTAGTATGTAATTGACTTTCATTTGATTCATATAGCTTTCTTGAATGCATTTGACTTTCATTTGATTGGAAAAGCTTTGTTTGAAGGTGTTTAACTTTCATACGATTCAATTAGCACCATTGAATGCATTTTGACAATCATTGGATTCAAAAAGCTTTGTTTGAATTTGTTTGACTTTCACTTGATTCAATTAGCTTTTTTGAATGCATTTGACATTCATTTGATTCAAAAATCTTTGTTTGAATGTGTTTGACTTTTTTTTGTTAAGTAATGTTTTTGCCATTCATTTGATGTAATAAGCTTTGTTTGAATGTGTTTGACTTTCATTTGATTTAATTAGTAATGCAAGTCTAAGCATGGAGAACACCGAACAAATGCTTATCATGCATATAGATAGCTTGTCTCTAAACATTTATTCAAGTTAAGCATTGCATGGACACTTTCTTGGATACCAAAACAAAGCTACGGTTTTCTTGGTTACATTTCTTGGAGTCTAAACTACTTTCTCTAATTTTCTTTACTTAGATTTTGCTTACAAGTTTTTACCTTTCACTTGAAAGGTTTTTCTTGGAGTCTAAGCTAAGGATTTTTAAGCTTTTCATTAGTTTCTATAAATTAGAAAGTAGTTAGTTTGGTTTTCTTTAACTAGTTAGTTAATTAGTTAGCTGATTTAGGCGCCTGATGCTGTTTTGCCTGATGCTGGGCACGGACGTGCCTGGATGCTCTGATGGGCACGGACGTGCCCTCCTGCTAGGAACGGACGTGCCTAGGGTCGAAACAAAGGGTGTTACATATGGCTTGGAGGCACGGACGTGCCTCATAGTAGGCACAGCCGTGCCTAGCTCTAAATTTCCCTATTTTGCCTTTTCTTCAATCATCAAGCTTCTTGGGCCTTGGCTTAACTTCATGGCTTCGTAATGGATCCAAATTAGTTCTATTATTCCTGAAATTCATCAAAAACAACACAACTACCCATAAAAGCATCGAATTATCCAAACTAAAGCAAAATACGCCAAAACGGACTCAAATACTCAACTAAACTAACAAAACTAACTAAAAATAAGCCAAATAATATACACAAAACACGACATATCAAACTCCCCCAAGCTAAACTAATGCTTGTCCTCAAGAATTTAACCATGAATCACAAGGGAAGAGAATGATAACTCCTCAAACAATCACAATGTGCCATTAAGTTCAAAACCACGATAAAAACGAAATCAAGAGTCAACATCTGCAAAAACCACCATTCATCTCATATACTTGGACTTGACAACCCATCTTACCACACATCTCCCCATACCTACTCACACAAACATGAATAGTTCTCACTTTAGTTGTGAAAAATAAAAACAATAACGCTCATGTGTTTTTGGGGTGAAATATGAAGCCCTTCAACCTAAGCATAGTATGCATATCAACTTCACACAACCGGCCTCTTTAGGCTTGCAATGTGACTTTCTCCACTTTTAGTGATTGATGCAAACACGGAAATCATGAAATCCATATTAGGTAAGCTCTGTAAATAAGGGTTAGACGACGTATTTTGGGAATGTGGTGCTTAAAAAAAAACAAATCCTAATCCCACTACACATTCAAATGTCGGGTTAAATCCAACCTTATTTCCTCCAACTCCATACAATTATAAACATAGCCCTTTATTCTTTCCTTCCTTTTTTTTCTATTTTTTTTTCACACAAAGAGGAAGGGATTAAAAAAATAAATAAAATGGAAGACTTCTCTATTTTTTTCAAGGGCCTTTAAGACCATATTTCTTTTCTTCGTTTTTTTTCTTTTCTTTCTCATAATCTCCCTTCTTTTCTCTTTGTTTTTAATTACTTTTCTTTTCATTTTTTTCCATTTTTTTTTTGTTTTTTCAACATCATTCACACTCATAGGGCTTAACAAATGAAAAACACCTTGAAAATAAACTTAGAAAATTAGCTCTAAAGCTTTAAATGTAGGGTATCAAGAAGGGGTTAAAATGGCTCAAATTGGTTCAACCTACGGGTGAATGTAAAATAAAAATAAATAAAAACAAAAAGAAAAAACATGAAGGCCTAAAATGTGGAGGCTCTAATTTCTACAAGGAAATTTTAATCATCTTTTCGCGACATGCATCATAAAGTCTCAAATAGTCAAAAAGCAAGACCAAGAATTCGATTACATGAAGGACAATCTAATCACACAAGAAGAAACATGATTGAGGTAGAGTGAAATAAGTCAAATAAGGCTTAGGACTCTCACCGGGTACACAAACTATTCACATAAGTAGAGCAGGGAGACCATCCTGCCCACAACCTACCTCAAATCCAAGCACATCAATGAATGGGTTTTCAAAAACTCTTTTTTTTTTTTAAAAAGCACACATATGTGATTATAATCATAGAAGCATAGTCATGCAATGGCATATTATTCGACACTAGAAAGAAATAAACTACCCAAAAAACTGAAAGAAAACTAGTATATACATGGTCAAAAGCAAATCCTCCCCCAAGCTAAACCATACATTGTCCTCAATGTATGCATAAACCAAAGCAAATAAACAAGGGGAAGGGGAAAGCAAACTACTGATCAGGAGGGGTGGGGGGAAAAACCATACCTCGGGACAGTGCTAGGACCGCCCTGAAAGTGTTGTCTCATCACGCCCCTGATGTCATAGAACTCGGCCTGGAAGGCGGCCTGGGATGTCTGTGCCTTATTATTGGGCGAGGCACGAAATTGCACTCCTTGGCTCTCTGCCCCATCTGCAAATTTTATTTTTTTATTTTTTTTAAAATAGATGTAATTAAAAAAAATTGGGATACGGAAAATCTGAGGCACGGACGTGCCTAATGGGGGGGCACGGACGTGCCTCTCTAGAAGTTCAACCCCCCAAACATTCTGCCTCAGAGGCACAGACATGCCTCTGTAGATTTTGATTTTTTTCTCCTTTTTCCTTCTTCTTAGTGCTTTTCCTCCTTGTTTCTTCTTCCTTTTGCTTACTTTTCACCTAATTTAACACCACGAACAAAGCAAAAACTAGACATAAGAATAAAAAAAAAAAGATAAATAATGAAATTAAAGTAGAAAAATTAACGAAATAAGAGTAAGAACTCGAGAATGGGTTGCCTCCCATTTAGCGCTTGTTTTAAAGGTCGTTAGCTCGACCTCCCTTGTTGGCTCAACCGGGATCATTACACGGAGAAGGAGGACCGCGATGTTCATGAATTCCTCCAAGCGACTCCTTCATCGGCTTATTCACTTGCCTTCTAACCGAATTCACCTTCACATAGCCAAACATGCCATCGGGTGGAACTTTATCCTTCCCTTTCACGAAATTCCTGTCAAACACATACCTATCAATCGGGGGGTTAGTAGCATCGATTCTCAAACAGGTACCACCATCGAACGTAGAGTTATGCCCATCAAGCACGGCTTTTGACAACCGTTGCGAGAAGGGCATCGGTTCATCATTGGCCGGTGAAGCTACATATTTGGAGCCTTGAACATCCTTGCTCCTTACGTCCTTTCTAGGCTCCTAGATACACACCTTCTCAACAATTTGCTTCGGAAATAGTTCATCTCTTCTCAGGAAGATAGGATTGCATTGTTCTTTCTGAACCTTCGCTTGTTCTTGAAGAGTCGATAGGCGGTTCACCTGTTGCGAAAGTTGGCTTATCTGATAAATAGTGTTTTCCGTAGAGGGAGCACCCATGACATTCAAAAGTGAGTATTCCATCTTTTCATCACCTACTTCAAAAGTGATCTTACCTTTCTTCATGTCTATGATTGCACCTGCAGTAGCTAGGAAAGGTCTACCAAGTATGATCGGAACATTCACATCTTCTTCCATCTCCATCACAACAAAATCAAATGGAATGAAAAATTTACCTACTCTGAAGGGTACATCCTCAAGTACACCCAAAGGAAACTTCACGGACCTGTTTGCAAGTTGTAGAGATATTCGTGTAGGTTTAAGCTCACCCATCTGTAGCTTCTTGCATATGGACAGCGACATAAGGCTCACACTTGCACCTAGATCGCATAGTGCCCTATTGATCTTAATATCTCCAAGCTTCACTGGTATTGAATAGCTACCTGGATCTCCTGATTTCTTAGGGAGAGTGTTCTGCAAAATAACACTACACTCTGCATTCAAAGCAACTGTAGTATTCTCTTCTAATTTCCTTTTGTTAGATAGCATATCTTTTAAAAATTTTGCATAAGAAGGCATCTCAGATATGGCATCTAGGAATGGAATATTAATATGAAGCTTTTTAAGAATATCGAGGAACTTATTGAACTTTTTCTCAAGTTTAGCTTGTGCTAACCTTTGAGGAAAAGGAATCTTGGGCACATATGGAGCAAGTGGCTTTGGTGGTGGTTCCCTTGATGCCTCCTCAACTCTAGCATCTTCTAATTCCTTCTCACTTGCCTCTGCTTCTTCATTGACCTCCCTTGATGGCTCCATGGTAGGAGGATCGTCCAACTGCCTTCCACTCCTCAGGGCTACAAAATTCATTTTGGCTCTTTGAGGTTGTTCTGTCTGGCCTAGGAAGGTTCCTAGAGTCTTTAAAGCTTGGTTAAATTGGTTGGCCAATTTGCTTATCTGATTCTCCATAAGTTTACTTTGGGCCTGCAATTGTTGGATAGAGCTATTTTGATGTTGGATGGCACTGTTTGTTGCGGTTATGAAGCTCTCTAAAGTCACCTTTAGGCTTGATTTATGAGGTTGTGGTTGCATAGGTTGTTGGGCATTGGGTGGTTTCTGTTGGAAGCCTGGTGGTGGTTGGTTGTAGGTATTGGGTTGAGGTGGTGGTGGAGGGTTTTGTTGTGCTTGGGGGTTTTTGTAGGAAAAGTTGGGATGCTGTTTCCATCCTTCATTGTAGGTGTTGGAATAAGGGTCATAAGGCCTCTTTGGGTTAGAGGAGTAGAAAGCATTGGCTTGCTCGATTGACATTTCTTCCGCATTCTGCGAAATCTATGGGCAATCTGGAGTAACATGACCCTGCACATGACATAACTGACACAACTCCTGTGGGGTGTTAGAAGTTCCTGCTTGGAACTTATCAAACCTGCTTGTTAGTGCCTGCACAGAACTAGTTAGCATAGTTAAAGCATCAACATCAAGTTTACCTCCCTTTTTCACAGTGTGTCGGCCTCTAGGATGATAGTTATCATTGGCTGCCATCTTCTCTATGAGCTCCCTAGCTTCAGTGGGGTTCTTTGTCAAGAGAAAACCTCCTGACGCAGCATCTATGTAAATACGGAACTCATGAGTCATGCCATTGTAAAAGGTCTGCATCAAAATCCAATCTGGAATGCCATGGTGAGGGCATTGTCTCTGCAATCTTTTAAATCTCCTCCAAGCCTCATAGAGAGACTCATCATCTGACTGCTTAAAATTTTGTAGCTCATTCCTCAATCTTGCAGTCTTCTCATTCCCTAAAAACTTCACTAGGAAGGCCTTCACTAACTTGTCCCATGTATTGAACGAGCCAGTGCCTTCATCTCTTAACCACTCCTTTGCCTTGTCTCGAAGTGAGAAGGGGAAAAGGCGTAGTCTGATTGCATCATCTGTAACACCATTCAACTTCATAGTGTCACATTTCTCCAAAAAAATATCTATATGACTTACGGGGCAATCATGTGGTAGCCCTGCGAATGAATCATTGGAGATGAACTGTATGAACTGTGGCTTGAGCTCGAAGTGCTGAGCCGTGACTGGTGGTCTTATGATGCTTGAAAGGATTCCGGTAATCGTATCAGGAATACCGTACTCTAAGAGGGATTTCGTTGGTTGGTCTACCATGTTTCTCCTGCGTCTGTTCCTTTTTCTCCTTCTTCTTATAGTTGCCTCAATCTCAGAACCAAATGGTTCAAGATCTTCTGAACTTGAGCGGCGTGTGGGCATGCACAAGAAAAACTAGAGAAAGGTATCAAAAACATAAGGGAAAATAGCCGAAGCAACGAAATAAACTTAGTAAAGATGAATCACAAATAATCTAATGAAACCGTTAGTCCTCGGCAACGGCGCCAAAATTTGATAAGCGTGTCGCGTACCTATCAAAAATAACCTAACAGACCAATACTAATGTAGACTGGCAAGCAAGGGTCGGATCCCAAGAAACTAAGGTTCAGAAATAATTAAATAGACTCGAATTTCTACTAAGCAAGAATCAATTATAATCAATTATCTACGGAACTAAGTATGAGAAGAATTCGAAAATAAACTAAATGAGATGATTAAATCAAGTACTTAAAACATCCAAGATCTAGGTTCACCACAATTATTAACAATGCAATTGTAATTCTACCCTTAACATACGATTTCAATCGAACGGGGAAAAGTAAACCCTAATAAATACCAAGGATCTCTCTCGAGTATCAATGGCTTCCCTAACATACAATCAAGCCTATTCTCATGGTATCATGCATATTAGAGACATTAAACACATTACTCTCACTTGCCAATTATCAAACCCAAGTACTCTCGTGTTGAGAATCAAACCCTAAATTGATTTACTCAAATCCGTTTATACCCAACTCTCGCTGTGATAAAAACAATGGAATAATCGCAATACTATAGTTATGTCTAACCTAGCATTGGCATAATCACAATCAATTTAGCAATTCAATTGTTAAAGTTATTAAAGAATTTAAAGATTTAATTCATGCATCAATAATAATAGGGCTACACTAGATCATGAATTAAAGAATCTACTCACACATGATTAAAGAAACAAAAACAATAATAAATAATGAAAACATAATTAAATAACAAAGGATGAAAAATAAATACCGAATCTTGAATAAAATTGAAAGTAGATAGTTTGAATCTTGAATCTTGAATTAGAAAAACTTGGAAAATAATGATGGAGAACTAGTTCTTAAGGAGAGAAAAAAAATAAAAACAAGACTTAATTAATGAATAATTCGCCAAGAAGAAAAAACTAAAGAATATATACAAGCCTAAAAGGATAAGAAAAATCGGCTAAGCTTGGCGCACAAGATTCCCAGGAGGCACGGACGTGCCTCTCCACAGGCATGGACGTGCCTCTTTACGTAGCATAATTGTTGCAGCTTCTGTCTTCCAGGCACGGACGTGCCTGACTGCTCTGATGGGCACGGACGTGCCCTCTTGCTAGGCACGGACGTGCCTAGGGTCGAAACAAAGGGTGCTGCATATGGCTTGGAGGCACGGACGTGCCTCAGAGTAGGCACGGCTATGCCTAGCTCTAAAATTCCCTATTTTGCCTTTTCTTCAATCATCAAGCTTCATGGGCCTTGGCTTAACTTCATGGCTTCGTAATGGATCCAAATTAGTTCTATTATTCCCGAAATTCATCAAAAACAACACAACTACCCATAAAAGCATCGAATTATCTAAACTAAAGCAAAATACGCTAAAACGGACTCAAATACTCAACTAAACTAACAAAACTAACTAAAAATAAGCCAAATAATATTCACAAAACACGACATATCACTTATTCAAGGGTTTGTTAGAGTTCTAGTTAGATTAGATAACTTATCAAATTCTATCTTATTTGATTAGTTATGTAAACCGTGTTTTACTAGCTTGTGGTTCATGGCTTGCTTCCTTTTTCTCCAAGTTGGTTTAGAAGTCTAGTCTGCTTAGGATTGAATTAGGGACTTGTCCTAATCTTTCTAAGAGAGTCTAGCTCATAAATAGGCTTTTTACCACAGGAAATAATCTGATTATTATTGCATTGTTTTGAGTTTGAACACTTAAGTTCTGATTGATGGATTTTAATTGTTGTTTTGCATGTTTTAGTTCAAACATTCGTTTAGGTTGATTAATTAGATGGATTCTTTGTTGTTTAATCTAGTTTCTTGTTTAATTCTAGGTGGATTTTCCTATATAGAATTAAGCTTGATTCATATCCTTGTGTGTTTTAGGTTTTGGACAAAAATCCACATCATCTTGGTAACAGATTCCAGGTTTCGGTAGATAAAAGTTTGTAACGTTTGGCTGGGAATTTTTGCGTGATTCTTTTTGCATTAGTCTTTAAAAACATCTAGGAATTAGCCTCAAACTTTTGGTGTTGTTACACTGGTTGCGGTTGGGAGTCCGATTTTTGTTTGCTTCAAAATTCCTTCAAAATTTGATCTTTTGCTCAAGGTTTTTGCATAGAATAACTTGGTTTGTGTAGGAATAATGATTGACGAAGAGGTTCCACAAGTTCTAAGGGGTTTAACCTTAGAACAAGCTCAAAACCTTAGAATAGATAGACAAATCACCGAGTTGGCAGCAAGATTGGAGGAGGTATTGAAAAGACTTGATACTTGTGATGGATCTTCTTTAAAGAGGGGTGAATCTAACCCTAACTCTAGTTCAAGTGAGGAAGAACATCTAAGGAGAAACCCTAGGAGGTCACGTAAGAACCATTCATCAAGTGATGATTCACTTAGACCTAGGGGAAGGGATAGACCAAAAGATGATGACAGAGACCTTAGGTTAGACCTTCCCGAATTCAATGAGAGTATGAATGAACCAGAGAAGTATTTTTAATGGATTAGAAGGGCCGAAACACTCTTTGATTACAAGGAGTATTATGAGAGAAAAATGTGTAAAATTATGAAGTTAAAGCTCACTGGTTATACTAGTCTTTGGTATGAAAATTTGAAAAAGAAGAGGCATAAGGAAGGGCGTGACAAAATCACAACTTGGGAGCAACTTAAGAAGCACATGAAAAAGAGGTTTGTTCCTAGTGATTATATTCAAGATATATATTTTAAGATGCAAACTTTTAAACAAAATTCTATGATTGTTGAGAATTATATTGTTGAATTTGAGAAGTTATGCATGTTATGTGGTTTAGAAGAAATTGTTGAACATAAGATTGCTCGTTTTATTTCGGTATTGAATGATAATTGCTGAAAAATTTGAATTACAACAATATTGGTCTTTTGAGGATGTGTGTAAAGTGGCTATCAAAGTTGAAAAACAATTAAATGGGAAGAAGAGCTCATTCACTAAACCGTTTACAAAAGGATTCTCAAAACCTTTTGAAAGAACTAGTATGGAAAAAGGTGGTTCTAGTTTGAATTACGAAGAATCTAAGCCTAAATTCGAAACTAATAAGAAGTTTATGGAAGGAAGGAAGTGCTTTAATTGTGGTAGTGTTGGTCACATTGCAAGTGATTGTCCTTCTAAAAGGGTAATGACGGCTCAAGAATGGGAACAAGAGCAGGCTATGTGTAAGCAAGGTAGTGACGGTGAAAAGGATGAGGAAAACTTTGAAGAAGAGGAGGAACACATGGAAGAAATTAATCCCGAGACTTAAGGTCAAAGTTTGGTCCTAAGGAGAGCACTACACTCAAAGCCTATGACTATTGAAGGCAATCAAAGGGAGAAAATCTTTCTCACAAGGTGCAAGGTGAAAGATAGGTTGTGCGATATGATCATAGATAAGGGAAGTTGCACTAATGTAGTGTCTACTACTTTGGTAGATAAATTGGAGTGGCCAATTACCGAGCATCCAAATCCTTACAAGCTTCATTGGCTCAATAATTCAAGTGATGTCAAGGTGGATAAACAAGCTCTAATATCCTTTTCAATTGGTAAATTTCATGACAAAGTTTTGTGTGATGTTTTCCCTATGGATGCATGTCATATACTATTAGGCCATCCTTGGAAATATGATAGATTTGTGAAATTTGATGGGAGGACTAATGTGTATGTTGTGAGGAAAGGAGAAAACGAGAAGCTGATTGCATTGAAACCTTTGATAAGCAACAAACCTTCTATTACCACCTCTAATTTGAAGAGTTCCTACTTGATTAGTGAGAGGGAAGTAAAAAAGAAATTGGTAACAATAACATGGTGTATATACTTGTTTCTAATGAGGTCCGAATTGGCAAGGAAGAACAAGGGAAGAGGCCAATTGAATTAGAAGCAGTCTTGGAAGAGTTTCAAAATGTATTTCCTAAGAAGTTACCTCCGGGACTACCTCCTATTCGTGGAATAGAGCATCAAATTGACTTGATATCGGGAGCACCATTGCCTAACAAAGTAGCTTATAGAAGTAATCCGGAAGAAACCAAAGAGATGCAAAGGAAAATAGAGGAACTTATGACAAGAGGTTATGTTAGGGAGAGCATGAGTCCTTGTGCCGTGCCTACCCTACTTGTTCCAAAGAAGGATGGAAGTTGGCGAATGTGTATTGATAGTAGAAGTGTGAATAACATCAAAATCAAGTATTGTTTTCCTATTCCATGATTGGATAACTTACTTGATGAGCTATATGGTTTGAAATTGTTCTCAAAAATTGATCTTATGAGTGGATATCATCAAATTCGAATGAGAGAAGGAGATGAGTGGAAAACAACATTCAAGACAAAGGTTGGATTGTATGAATGGTTGGTGATGCCATTTGGTCTTACCAATGCTCCAAGCACTTTCATGAGATTGATGAATGAGGTACTCAAACCTTTCCTTGGTAAATTTGTTGTTGTTTACTTAGATGATATTTTAATTTACTCTAAAAATTTGAATGATCATCTAAACCATCTTAGAAGTGTGTTTGAAGTACTAAGGGAAAAGAAACTCTATGCTAAGCTTGAAAAATGCTATTTCTTAGTGCCTAGTGTTACTTTTCTTGGTTATGTCATGTCTAAAGATGGAGTTTAAGTGGATAAGTCGAAGGTTAAGGCTATTAAAACTTGGCCTATTCCAACTAATATTAGTGAAGTAAGATCTTTTCATGGTTTAGCTTCATTTTATAGAAGATTTGTGAAGAATTTCTCTAGTGTTGTGGCACCTATGACCGAGTGTTTAAAGAAAGAAAAGGGGAAATTCGAGTGGACTAAAGAGGCACAAAGTGAATTTGAGTTGATTAAAAAGAAGCTATGTGAAGCACCTATACTTGTTTTACCTGATTTTATAATGCCTTTTGAGGTTGAAACCGATGCAAGTGGAGTTGGGATTGGAGCGGTTTTGTTGCAAAAGAAGTGTCCTATAGCTTATTTTAGTGAGAAATTAAATGGAGCTCGTTTGAATTATTCTAGTTAAGATAAAGAGTTATATACTATTGTTGAGAGCTTTAGATCATTGGAGTCATTATTTGAGGCCTAATCACTTTGTGTTGCACTCCAATCATGAATCATCGAAGTACATACATGGGCAGCAAAAGCTCAATCCGAGGCATGCTAAGTGAGTTGAATTTTTACAATCATTTAATTTTTCTTCTAAGTACAAAGAAGGAAATCGAATGTAGTTGCGGGTGCACTCTCTAGGGGATATACTTTGCTTGGAATTCTCAATAGAAAATTGCTTGGTTTCGAATTGATCAAGGAATATTACAAGGGAGATGATGATTTTTCTACACTTATTGAACGGTGTTCTTAGGGAGCTGTAGGTTCTTATATGTTGCAAGATGGTTTTCTTTTCAAAGGAAATCGACTTTGTCTTCCTAAGTGTTCTATTCGAGAGCTAGTAGTTAGAGAAGCTCATGGAGGTGGAATTGCTGGTCACTTTGGCATTACAAAGACCTTGACTATGTTACAAGAGCATTTCTATTGGCCTAAGATGCTTGCGGATGTGCAATTAGTTGTATCTAGATGTGCAACTTGTCAAAAGGCCAAGGCTACTTTTCTTCAAGGCTTGTATACACCTTTACCTATTCCAGATTCAC
This sequence comes from Chenopodium quinoa, assembly GCF_001683475.1. Taxonomy (NCBI): domain Eukaryota; kingdom Viridiplantae; phylum Streptophyta; class Magnoliopsida; order Caryophyllales; family Amaranthaceae; genus Chenopodium; species Chenopodium quinoa. Next base: position 24,373 of record NW_018742211.1, on the reverse strand, counting down.
CATGGGAGGATGTATCTATGGACTTTATAGTAGGGTTGCCGAGAACACAAAGGGGGAAATATTCAATCATGGTTGTTGTGGATCGATTTTCTAAGATGGCTCACTTTGTTCCTTGTCACAAAGTGGATGATGCTATGAAAGTTGCGGAATTATACTTCAAAGAGATTGTTAGACTACATGGAATTTCTAAAACTATTGTGAGTGATCGTGATACTAAGTTCATGAGTTTCTCTTGGAAATCTCTATGAAAGCTCGTGGGAACTAAGTTGATTTTTAGTACATCTTATCATCCACAAATTGATGGACAAACTGAGGTCACTGATCGTACTGTTGGTGTGTTTTTGCGTGGACTAGTGAGTAAGACACAAAAGGATTAGGACATCAAATTAGCTCATGCGGAGTTTGCTTATAATAGATCACCTACATATTCTACAAAACATAGTCCTTTTGAGGTAGTTTATGGAGTGAATCCGAAACTTCCTATTGATCTCATTCCAATGCCTAAGGGTTAATAATACATACGGATGTCGATTCTAAGATCAAGAGTATGTTGAAATTATATGCTCAAGTGCGTGCAAGAATTGAGAAAGTAAATGACATGTATAAGGCAAGAGCAAACAAGCATAGAAAGCAACAAAGTTACAATGTTGGAGACTTGGTTTGGTTACATTTGAGAGAGGAAAGATTTCCAAGAAAACGCAAGAATAAGCTAATGCCTAGAAGTGAAGGTCCTTTCAAGATTGTTGAGAAGATCAATGAAAATTCTTATAAGTTAGAACTTCAAGATTTGAGCATAAATTCTTTCGGAGAAGAGGAGGATGATGCAAGTCTAAGCATGGAGAACTTCGAAGAAATGCTTATTATGCATCAAGATACCTTGTCTCTAAACATTGATTCAAGTCAAGCATTGCATGGACACTTACTTGGATACCGAAGCAAAGCTACGGTTTGATTGGTTGCGTTTCTTAGAGTCTAAACTATTTTCATTAATTTTCTTTACTTAGATTTTGCTTACTAGTTTTAACCTTTCACTTGAAAGGGTTTTTCTTGGTTCAAGCATTAGGATCTTTAAGCTTTTAATTAGTTTCTTTAAATTAGAAAGTAGTTAGTTTAGTTTTCTTTGACTAGTTAGTTAGCTGATTTAGGCGTGTGGTCTTGCTTGGTGAACAAGCTTGGTAAGGTTTGAAATCTTATCCAAGGGTTTGTTAGAGTTCTAGTTAGATTAGATAAGTAATCAAATTCTATCTTATTTGATTAGTTATGTATACCGTGTGATAAGCGTGTTGCGTACCTATCAAAAATAACCTAACAGACCAATACTAATGTAGACTGGCAAGCAAGGGACGGATCCCAAGAGACTAAGGTTCAGAAATAATTAAATAGACTCGAATTTCTACTAAGCAAGAATCAATTATAATCAATTATCTACGGAACTAAGTATGAGAAGAATTCGAAAATAAACTAAATGAGATGATTAAATCAAGTACTTAAAACATCCAAGATCTAGTTTCACCACAATTATTAACAATGCAATTGTAATTCTACCCTTAACATACGATTTCAATAGAACGGGGAAAAGTAAAACCCTAATAAATACCAAGGATCTCTCTCGAGTATCAATGGCTTCCCTAACATACAATCAAGCCTATTCTCATGGTATCATGCATATTAGAGACATTAAACACATTACTCTCACTTCCCAATTATCAAAACCAACTACTATCGTGTTGAGAATCAAACCCTAAATAGATTTACTCAAATCCGTTTATACCCAACTCTCGCTGTGATAAAAACAATGGAATAATCGCAATATTATAGTTACGTCTAACTTAGCATTGGCATAATCACAATCAATTTAGCAATTCAATTGTTAAAGTTATTAAAGAATTTAAAGATTTAATTCATGCATCAATAATAATAGGGGTACACTAGATCTTGAATTAAAGAATCTACTCCCACATGATTAATGAAACAAAAACAATAATAAATAATGAAAACATAATTAAATAACAATGGATGAAAAAATAAATATCGAATCTTGAATAAAATTGAAAGTAGAAAGTTTGAATCTTGAATTACAAAAACTTAGAAAATAATAATGGAGAACTAGTTCTTAAGGAGAGAAAAAAAATAAAAACAAGACTTATTTAATGAATAATTCGCCAAGAAGAACAAACTAAAGAATATATATAAGCCTAAAAAGATAAGAAAAATCGGCTAAGCTTGGCGCACAAGATCCCCAAGAGGCACGGACGTGCCTCTCTATAGGCACGGACGTGCCTCTATACGTAGCATAATTGTTGCAGCTTCTGTCTTCCAGGAACGGACGTGCCTGGCTGCTCTGATGGGCACGGACGTGCCCACCTGCTAGGCACGGACATGCCCACCTGCTAGGCACGGACGTGCCCACCTGCTAGGCACGGACGTGCCTAGGTTCGAAACAAAGGGTGCTGCATATGGCTTGGAGGCACGGACGTGCCTCAGAGTCGGCACGGCCGTGCCTAGCTCTAAAATTCCCTATTTTGCGTTTTCTTCAATCATCAAGCTTCATGGGCCTCGGCTTTACTATCATGGCTTCGTAAAGGATCCAAATTAGTTCTATTACTCATGAAATTCATCAAAAACAACACAACTACCCATACAAGCATAGAATTATCCAAACTAAAGCAAAACACGCCAAAACGGACTCAAATACTCAACTAAACTAACAAAACTAACTAAAATAAGCCAAATAATATACACAAAACACGACATATCAAACTCCCCCAAGCTAAACTAATGCTTGTCCTCAAGCATTAAACCATGAATCACAAGGGAAGAGAATGATAACTCCTCAAACAATCACAATGTGCCATTAAGTTCAAAACCACGATAAAAACGAAATCAAGAGTCAACATCTGCAAAAACCACCATTCATCTCATATACTTGGACTTGACAACCAATCTTACCACACATCTCCCCATACCTACTCACACAAACATGAATAGTTCTCACTTTAGTTGTGAAAAATAAAAACAATAACGCTCATGTGTTTTCGGGGTGAAATATGAAGCCCTTCAACCTAAGCATAGCATGCATATCAACTTCACACAACCGGCCTCTTTAGGCTTGCAATGTGACTTTCTCCACTTTTAGTGATTAATGCAAACATGGAAATCTTGAAATCCATATTAGGTAACCTCGGTAAATAAGGGTTAGACGACGTATTTTGGGAATGTGGTGCTCAAAATAAAACAAATCCTAATCCCACTACACATTCCAATGTCGGGTTCAATCCAACCTTATTTCCTCCAACTCCATACAATTATAAACATAGCCCTTTATTCTTTCCTTCCTTTTTTTTTCACACAAAGAAGAAGGGATTAAAAAAAAATGGAAGACTTCTCTATTTTTTTCAAGGGCCTTTAAGACCATATTTCTTTTCTTCCTTTTTTTTTCTTTTCTTTCTCATAATCTCCCTTCTTTTCTCTTTGTTATTTATTACTTTTTTTTCTCTTTTTTTTTTCATTTTTTCCTTTTCTTTTTCGTTTTTTCAACATCATTCACACTCATAGGGCTTAACAAATGAAAAACACCTTCAAAATAAACTTAGAAAAATAGCTCTAAAGCTTTAAATGTAGGGTATCAAGAAGGGGTAAATATGGCTCAAATTGGTTAAACCTACAGGTGAATGTAAAATAAAAATAAATAAAAACAAAAAGAAAAAACATGAAGGCCTAAAATGTGGAGGCTCTAATTTCTACAAAGAAATTTCAATAATCTTTTCGCGACATGCATCATAAAGTCTCAAATAGTCAAAAAGTAAGACCAAGAATTCAATTACATGAAGGACAATCTAATCACACAAGAAGAAACATGACTGAGGTAGAGTGAAATCAGTCAAATGAGGCTCAAGACTCTCACCGGGTACACAAACTATTCACATAAGTAGAGCGGGGAGACCATCCTGGCCACAACCTAGCTCAATTCCTAGCACATCAATGAATGGGTTTTCAAAAACTCTTTTTTTTTTTTCAAAAACCACACATATGTGATTATAATCATAGAAGCATAGTCATGCAATGACATATTATTCGACACTAGAAAGAAATAAACTACCCAAAAAACTGAAAGAAAACTAGTATATACATGGTGAAAAGAAAGTCCTCCCCCAAGCTAAACCATACATTGTCCTCAATGTATGCATAAATCAAAGCAAATAAACAAGGGGAAGGGGAAAGAAAACTACTGATCAGAAGGGGTGGGAAAAACCATACCTCGGGACGGTGTTAGGACCGCCCTGAAAGTGCTGTCTCATCATGCCCCCGATGTCATAGAACTCGGCATGGAAGGCGGCCTGGGACATCCGTGCCTTATTATAGGGGAAGGCACGAAATTGCACTCCTTGACTCTCTGCCCCATCTGCAGATTTTATTTATTTTTTATTTTTTTAAAAATAAAAGTAATTAAAAAAACTGGGAAACGGAAAACCTGAGGCACGGACATGCCTAATGGGGGGGGGGGCACGGACGTGCCTCTCTAGAAATTCAACCCCCCAAACATTCTGCCTCAGAGGCACGAACGTGCCTCCTCAGGGGCACGGACGTGCCTCTGTAGATTTTGATTTTTTTCTCCTTTTTCCTTCTTCTTAGCGATTTTCCTCCTTCTTTCTTCTTCCTTTTGCTTACTTTTCACCTAATTTAACATCACGAACAAAAAAAAAACTAGACATAAGAATAAAAAAATAAAAAAAAGAAGATAAATAATGAAATTAAAGAAGAAAAATTAACGAAATAAGAGTAAGAACTCGAGAATGGGTTGCATCCCATTAGTGCTTGTTTAAAAGGTCTTTAGCTCGACCTCCCTTGTTGGATCAACCGGGATCATTACACGGAGAAGGAGGACCGCAATGTTGTTCATGAATTCCTCCAAGCGACTCCTTCATCGGCTTATTCACTTGCCTTATAACCGAATTCACCTTCACATAGACAAGCATGCCATCGGGTGGAACGTTATCCTTCACTTTCACGAAATTCCTGTCAAACACATACCTATCAATCGGGGGGTTAGTAGCATCGATTCTCAAACAGGTACCACCATCGAACGTAGAGTTATGCCCATCAAGCACGGCTTTTGACAACCGTTGCGAGAAGGGCATCAGTTCATCATTGGCCGGTGAAGCTACATATTTGGAGCCTTGAACATCTTTGCTCCTTACGTCCTTTCTAGGCTCCTAGATACACACCTTCTCAACAATTTGCTTCGGAAATAGTTCATCTCTTCTCAGGAAGATAGGATTGCATTGTTCTTTCTAAACCTTCGCTTGCTCTTGAAGAGTCGATAGGCGGTTTACCTATTGCGAAAGTTGGCTTATCTGATAAATAGTGTCTCCCGTAGAGGGAGCACCCATGACATTCAAAAGTGAGTATTCCATCTTTTCATCACCTACTTCAAAATTGATCTTACCTTTCTTCATGTCTATGATTGCACCTGCAGTAGCTAGGAAAGGTCTACCAAGTATGATCGGAACATTCACATCTTATTCCATCTCCATCACAACAAAATCACATGGAATGAAAAATTTACCTACTCTGAGGGGTACATCTTCAAGTACACCCAAAGGAAACTTCACGGACCTGTCTGCAAGTTGTAGAGATATTCGTGTAGGTTTAAGCTCACCCATCTGTAGCTTCTTGCATATGGACAGCAGCATAAGGCTCACACTTGCACCTAGATCGCATAGTGCCCTATTGATCTTAATATCTCCAAGCTTCACTGGTATTGAATAGCTACCTGGATCTCCTAATTTCTTAGGGAGAGTGTTCTGCAAAATAGCACTACACTCTGCATTAAAAGCAACTGTAGTATTCTCTTCTAATTTCCTCTTGTTAGATAGCATATCTTTTAAAAATTTTGCATAAGAAGGCATCTCAGATATGGCATCTAGGAATGGAATATTAATATGAAGCTTTTTAAGAATATCGAGGAACTTACTGAAATTTTTCTCAAGTTTAGCTTGTGCTAACCTTTGAGGAAAAGGAATCTTGGGCACATATGGAGCAAGTGGCTTTGGTGGTGGTTCCCTTGATGCCTCCTCAACCCTAGCATCTTCTAATTCCTTCTCACTTGCCTCTGCTTCTTCATTGACCTCCCTTGATGGCTCCATGGTAGGAGGATCGTCCAACTGCATTCTACTCCTCAGGGCTACAAAATTCATTTGGGCTCTTTGAGGTTGTTCTGTCTGGCCCGGGAAGGTTCCTGGAGTCTTTACAGCTTGGTAAATTGGTTGGCCAATTGGCTTATTCGATTCTCCATAAGTTTACCCTGGGCCTGCAACTATTGGATAGAGCTATTTTGATGTTGGATTGCACTGTTTGTTGCGGTTATGAAGCTCTCTAAAGTCACCTTTAGGCTTGATTTATGAGGTTGTGGTTGCATAGGTTGTTGGGCATTAGGTGGGTTCTGTTGGAAGCCTGGTGGTGGTTGGTTGTAGGTATTGGGTTGAGGTGGTGGTGGAGGGTTTTGTTGCGCTTGGGAGTTTTTGTACGAAAAGTGGGGATGGTGTTTCCATCCTTCATTGTAGGTGTTGGAATAAGGGTCATAAGGCCTCTTTGGGTTAGAGGAGTAGAAAGCATTGGTTTGCTCGTATGACATTTTTTCCGCATTCTGCGAAATCTGTGGGCAATCTGGAGCAACATGACCCTGCACATGACATAACTGACACAATTCCTGTGGGGTGTTAGAAGTTCCTGCTTGGAACTTATCAAACCTGCTTGTTAGTGCCTGCACAGAACTAGTTAGCATAGTTAAAGCATCAACATCAAGTTTACCTCCTTTTTTCACAGTATAGTGGTAAGTATTCCCGCCTGTCACGCGGGTGACCCGGGCTTAGACACCACATTTTGACAAGCGTTAAATTGGTCGCACAATATAACTCTTAATCAAACAATATTTATACGAACACCCTATAACCAGTACAATGGAAAATAAAGGTTCGATCCACGAAGAACGGGAGTAATTGCAAATCAATCTTAAAACCTAAGCTAGTACGAAGTCAAATGAGAGATGGTGTTCTAAATAACTACTAATGAGATGAATAAATCAATAAACAAAAACTCTAGGGAGAACGGGAATCCGCCTAACCATTGGTAATTAAGCAATAAGGAATCATAGAGACAAACTGGATATGCAAAGACTATAAGTCTGATCAATATCATGTGATAGGAAGACAAAGGGCAATACTAAGCTTGGATTTCTCATGCACTTAACATTACTCGATACATAATCAAACCACATTCAATAATGAAATACTCAATTCACAATCTCTTGTTCAAACAAAGAATAACATGCAATCAAATTCAAGACTCTAGGTTAGCTACTCCTATTATAATGAATTAACATGCAATCGCATATAATCTGTTTAATCACAATCCGTTTATCAAAACCAATCCTCAATTACATAAATTACCTAGGCCGGGTTTCATCCCGAAACCCTAGTTAGGGAACTACTCACACATATTCATGATCAAAGCAACAATAAATTCTAAAGGCATAATAAATATAAACATGAATTCTAATCAAGGATAATAAAGCTTTGAATAATAAATAGGAGCGAATAATACCGATAAATCGATGTGAATCAATGCAAAAGATTGGAACTTTGATATCCGATGTCAATGAATAATACAAAGAATCCCAATTAATCTTGCCTAGAATAAAATCCGAAAAACTAGAGTATCTCGAATCTGATTAACTATGAATTTGCTAGAATAAAATCTAAGAAAACTATGGAACCTTAACTACGGAAGTACTCTCAATATCTCTCTAAAAATCTGTCTCTCTTAACCCTTGCAATCGGGCTATATATATGTGTTTTAAATCAGAAAGTAAATCGCAGGCTGCCCTTCGTAAATCAGCACGGTCGTGCTAAAAGTGGCACGGCCGTGCAGGCATGTCAGGGAACCATCGAACTTTTCTTGGACTTCAGCACGGTCATGCTGCTTTTGGCTCAGTTGTGCTGCGAGTTTGGCACGGGCGTGCCAGATATGGCACGGCCGTGCTGTTCTGATCTAGCATGGGCATGCAGGCTGGATTGGCACAGTCGTGCTGGACTGATTGGCATTGGCGTGCCGAAAGTGGCACGGCCGTGCTGGCACATGGAAGATGGCACGGACGTGCTGCACTCTACACGGCCATGCAGCATAGGCGGTGAAGTTGAGGGCAATCTGGCACGGGCGTGCCAGATGTGGCACGGCGGTGCTGCTTGTGCAACTTATGCTGATTCTTGCAACGTCCTTAGTTTGCTGAACTATGACCAAAGTTGGCTCGATCACGCACCAACGGCTCGGGACCCGACTAAACTCGGTCAATTATACCTAAAAACACACCAAAAACAATCCGAAACCCGTGAAACACGTAATATAAGGGATATAAGCATAACAAGGCAATAAACGACCAAAACGGTCCTAAATACGACCAAAATCCTCCAATTATATGCCCTAAAGCGCGCCCTAAAGTGCGCTTGTTAAAACCCCCCAAGCTACACTTTTGCTAGTCCTCGAGCAAAACTAAGGGATAAACAAACACAAGATCGGATAGACTATTGCCCTTGCATATACATCAAGTTTTAAGCGTGAAATAACGTCAATGGATCCTACTTAAAATAATCATGCATGGAATAAAAAGCTCATTCAAACAAGCAACGAGACGCACAATCCAAGGTATTGTTGATCAAAATGTGAACAAGGCCTAGACTAAGCATAGAGAACAAAGGAATCATGCTTCCCTCTAAACCCAATCAAAACAGCCGCCACGTCCTCCCCGTTTGCTTCAAATCACCACCCTGATTAGCTCCTTGTGATTCCTCGAAGGAACCGGAAAAAGTGATATTTTTTAGGAAATAATAAAGGTATCCCGACATCTCAATTACACATAATCTTTCCATAGGGTTGAAAAATATCTCCCTCCACCGTTTGAGAAACGAACACCACTAAAGTTTAAGGGTCTTAGAAAAGGTTGTAATGTATTGGCAAAGGGTAAGGTAGGTGAAAACAATTTAAAATGTGGAGTTAAATCCTAAATGAAGCGCAAGAATCACGATTCTCAAAAACTACGCTCAAGAGATGCAATTCACATTCCACAATAAATATTAATTCACACTTTTACACATCACCAACTCTCTACGTTAGACACACTCGAACGACCTTTTTCAAAATTTAAAACTTTTGTTTGAATGTTTTCGCCTTTTTCACAATTCGGACGACTTTTTTTTTCTTTATTTTTTTACTACTCTTTTTTTTTCCTTTTTTTATAATTTTTTACTCAAACAAACTTTCATATTACATCTTTACAATTAAGCTCACTTTCAAACTTTCTCAAACCAACTATCGATCATAATTATTGATTAATAAACAATAGGCTTAAACAAACCAAGCAAGGTAAACGCTTTACAACCTAAGGGTTGGTCAAACATCGGCCATCGGGTTTGTAACATGGGTAACCAAGAATGGAGATAGAGGCTCAACCTGGTTAGCAAGTAGGATGATGTAAAAAGAAAATTAATTTGTAACAAAACAAAAGGAACAAAAATAAGAAAAATGAAAAAGGTGCCCTCTTCCTCCTTTAAAAGTGTCAAGTCGGTCTCAGGAGCTACAAGTCAACACAAAGATCGAAACATGCGTAATCAAGGATCCAAATATGCCGCTCAAAAAGAATGATGAAGGCTAGAACAAAACAACTACCAATCAAGGGGATCAAATCCAAAAAGGGAAGCGACTCCATCTTACCACAATTCAATGGCTTAGAGTTTCACATGATAACAAACGTTCTAACCAACTACCTTCGCCTAGACTCGTCTACATTGATTAAAAATAGACTCAAACTGCGTATTCGTCACTAGCTTAAGTAGAAATAGACATTCCACACACATTCATTCACGTTTCAAATCCAAATATGGGCATTATTCCAAACGTTTTTGCAAATAGGCAAGTTTATCACGATCCAAAAATATAGGAAAAGACTGTGAGGCAAATCATATAAACTAGACTACACATCCTCATAACAGAAGCTTTTCCTATATTGCACACATATATACACAACTAAGTAAACTAAACAAGCTAAAAGGCTCATAAAGAGGCATGAAAATCACATAATAATCCCAATCGACAAACAAGTGATCAATTGATATCAACATCAATGATCCTAGGTTCCTTAGAACCGATCAAACATCCTCGAACCATTCAACTTCTTCCTAAACTAAACTATCCTAAGCACACAAAGAGAAAAAGGAAAAGATCTCACCAAATTTGCCTCCCGGGAGCTCCAATTAGCGGCCATAAACTAGTTCTGCATAATCATGCCTTTTCTCAAACGATCCCAAGCTGCAAAAAGAAGAGACATACTAACAAACGAATTAAGACTAGTCCTAAGAAAGTAGTAAATCTTTTTTTTTTTTTTTTGTAATAAGAAAAAAAAAAGCAATTAAAGACTAGACTACCAAAATTCCAAACCCCTCAACAACAAACACAAGTAAGACCCCCCCCAAGCTAGAATCAAACATTGTCCTCAATGTTTACACATCAAGGACTTACAAAGGTGGGGAAAGGGGTAAAGAAAGCAAGGTTGGATCAAGAACTGGGGCCGCCCGGGTCACGAGGCAGGCGGGTGGCCATTCTGTCGACACTCTCCCTCAATGCGTTGAAGGCGGCGACCATATCCGAGTTTGTCAATCTCAAACCCGCCACCTCGTTCCGCAAATCATCTAAACCTTGGCGGATCGAGGCATAGTCCTGTGCTGGGATCCGTTGGGCCTCATCTGGGCTGTCATCATCATCATCATCACCATCTTGGCCTTCGTGGGCCTGCTCATCTCCAGGCTGAGGTTGAGGATCACGGTCAACGTACTCAGTATTACCATCCTCATGCCAAATGAAATCTAGGTCAAAGATCCAGTATTACACATTCATTCACGTTTCAAATCCAAATATGGGCATTATTCCAAACGTTTTTGCAAATAGGCAAGTTTATCACGATCCAAAAATATAGGAAAAGACTGTGAGGAAAATCATATAAACTAGACTACACATCCTCATAACAGAAGCTTTTCCTATATTGCACACATATATACACAACTAAGTAAACTAAACAAGCTAAAAGGCTCATAAAGAGGCATGAAAATCACATAATAATCCCAATCGACAAACAAGTGATCAATTGATATCAACATCAATGATCCTAGGTTCCTTAGAACCGATCAAACATCCTCGAACCATTCAACTTCTTCCTGAACTAAACTATCCTAAGCACACAAAGAGAAAAAGAAAAAGATCTCACCAAATTTGCCTCCCGGGAGCTCCAATTAGCGGCCATAAACTGGTTCTGCATAATCATGCCTTTTCTCAAACGATCCCAAGCTGCAAAAAGAAGAGACATACTAACAAACGAATTAAGACTAGTCCTAAGAAAGTAGTAAATCATTTTTTTTTTTTTTTTGTAATAAGAAAAAAAAAAGCAATTAAAGACTAGACTACCAAAATTCCAAACCCCTCAACAACAAACACAAGTAAGACCCCCCCAAGCTAGAATCAAACATTGTCCTCAATGTTTACACATCAAGGACTTACAAAGGTGGGGAAAGGGGTAAAGAAAGCAAGGTTGGATCAAGAACTGGGGCCGCTGACAGGCGGCATTTTAGGTCGTCACTAAGACACCTCTATCAAATGATATTTGTAGTCCTAAACATGCAACTAAAAGAGTATAGAGGCAAGTTAAGGGTCGAACACAGGGAAACGATTAAGCACCGCTATTTATCTCCTAATGTTAATCTAATTCGATCAAGAAGTGTGGTGGGTAAAGTAATGACTAAAGGGGATAGGACAACAATTAAAATAGGTACTAGGGGGAAGGATCAAACATGCTTTGATTTCAACGAAGTTAGGCATCGGAAAATAGGTTTACATGTAACCCAAGCAACTCATACAAGGCAATATCAAGAATACTCTCCAATCACCTATCGGGATTAAGAGCCTTCCTAGCTAACATACGCTCACACTATCGTCGTAAGGCATACAAGCTAAGGTCATGCAATAATCAATCACCTAATGACTATTCCTAAATCGCACTATCGTCACGATTTAGTTCACGTCATTCAACCACAACATGCATATGGCCATAAACATGGAGTGACTAATAAGTATAAGCACAAGGAAGATTTAATCACAAATATTCCAAATTAGCCTAGCCTAACATACATCAAACTCAAAGTATATCTTCACCAAACCCCTAGCAACAAGAAACTACTCACTAGTCATAACTACAACTACAATCATGCTAAGCAACATTATAACCAATGAAATGGTAAGAAAGACAAAGTTTTTATCAACTAAATTAACAAGAGTAGAAGCTTTAATCATAAAAGCAAGAGACAATAGAGAAATATACCAAAACCTTCATTGAAATCCAAATAAAGAGCCACACATCATGCAATCTTCAATCTCCAAGCTTGACCATACATCAATGTTGCAAAATTACTTCTTCAAAAACTAAAAGTAAAACTAATGTTGATAGACAATGAGAATTACACTAAAAGCTATATGATTGTTCAATACAAAATTTCTCTATCAAAGACCTAGGAATTGATATTTTTTTTGAGCCCTCCCCTTGGGTTTCTATGCTCCCTTTTTTATCTTTTTTTTCCCCGTTTTAACTTGGGCTGAAATCGGGATTTGAATCAGCAGCAGAGAGGCGCGCCCGCGCCCAACAGTGGCGCGCCCGCGCGTTAAATGATGGCGCGGCCGCTCCTAGAAATGCGCGCCCGCTCCAAAGAGGGTATTTAATGGTTGATCCCGCTCATCAGCGCGCCCGCGCTCTATAGATGCGCGCCCGCTCCTTTGGTTGCGCGCCCGCGCCATTCGTCTGGTTTGGACTTCTTCCTGTTTTGCCCTTATCCCTTCCATCTCTGAATCAACAGCATACGCCTGCAATCATGGAACAGGAAGGCAAGGCGTGATACAACGAAAGGGGAGGGGAGTATAGACTACCTAAACCACATGAATACACATTACGCGCCACAAAGGTAGAATACTCGAAATAGGAGGATCATAGCAAAAACATACTAAAATGAACTGAATTATTACTAAAACTACTAGAAAAGACTATCCTAAGAGCGACATAAATGTCACTCATCAAATTCCCCCAAGCTAGACCTTTGCTCGTCCTCGAGCAAAGCTAAAGGCAAAGAAGATTGAGAAACGATTATCCAAACACAAGCAATATAAATAAAAATAAAATAAAATAAAATAAAATAAAATAAAATAAAAAGAGGGGGGGAAGAAATTTACACTAACTCACTTTCGTAGGAATCACGGTTGTTTTTAACATAAACAACAAGCCATTTAAACCTCAAAGTCGCCAATGAGGACGAGTATGCTCTCGTGGGGGTTTCCAAAGAGTTTAACCCACAACTCTTGGCGACATGCTCAAGACAAACCAAAACAAAGGAGCAAATAAAGAAGAAAATCAACTACAAACAAGCATAGATGGATGACAATCTTTCTAGGTACTAAGAGTAAACACATTTTTGGATGCCAATGGTTGATTGAAAGATAAGTTATTCTAAGCATAGAGAACTCTAATATGCTCCACTCCACCCGCATTCCATACATTCTTACCGCGTTCCCTCATCTGGATTCAAATCCACCCTTCAAGGTAGTATCTCATGACTCCACGAAGGAGCCGGAACAAATGAAACAAGGGTGACCCGACATCTTACCAAGTCATGCTCTCTCCATATGCTTGAAATCTAGCTCCCTCCACCGACTAGTGACTCAACCAATCCAAGTTAAAAGGACTTAGGGTTGTAATGCAGGCTAGGAGGTAAGGGTGAGGAAAGAAATAAATAAATAAATAAATAAAATAAAATAAGTAAATATGAAAATTTGGTGGTAAATCCTAATTGTGAAGCAGAAGATGTCGCCAATTCTCATAACAAAGTAGAATATCACCAATTTCCAAACAAAATACATCTTCCCCCAAGCTTATTCAGCACAAACTCACAAAAGTATATACAAAATGCGTAGAACCTCTCCCCCAAGCTTGAAATGAGCAGTGCCCTCAATGCTCAAACTATATACAATTTTTTTTTTTTTTTTTTTTTTTATTTTTTTTTTTTATGGGGAACTTCCATTGTCCTTGCTTGTTATTTCAAATTCCAAACCATCACCTTGCAACTTTCCGATTTTAAATCATTACAAACTATCATGTCTCAAACTTCCCAAGTCATTGGGCGAAAAGTGAAACAAAAGGTCATGGGGTTTGAATGTGTTTATGAACAAAGAGGTGCAGGCTCAATCATGGCTAGCAAGGGGCAAACGCAAAAAGAAAAAAAAAGAAAAAAATATTTATATAATTTATCAAGAAGCAACAAAAGGAAAGATAAACCTAGAAAAGCAAAATAGTCACCGAAGAAAATGCTTTTATCGTCCTTAGATATAGTTCGGTCGCGATCTCGGGTAGCTAGACAACAAGTTCTCGATCGAAGCATGCCTTGGTAAGGATCCTATGCCGCTCATACAATAAGTGGTGGAGGCTTGAACAATAAATCTGACATGGGTTACAAAAACTACCTTTAGGGCTTTAAATCCCCCAAAGAGGGCAACGCCATCTTACCACAAACAAGTGAATTTGGGTTCGGTGGGCCTTACGAGTTCTAGCAACTACCTTAGCATAGACATATCTTAGAGTCAACCAATGGCAATCCAAGAACGCGGAAACTCTTAATCCTTAGGAATAAAGACATTCAAGAACGCAAGTCAAATTATTATTTTTTATTTTTTTTTTTTATTTTTTATTTTTTATTTTTTTTTCTTTTTTATTTTTTTTTTTTCGCTATAAACTAATCTACCCTTGACAAAATTTCTAGATCTTCACCAAAATCAACATTACCTCAAAAATCATCAAGCCGTAAATACATACCTGCACTGGTGAATCGCCATGTTGGCGAATACCAGTAATCATCATTATCGACAGGGAAAACGGGGGGCGGACTCAGCGGTATCCATCAAACCGAGAGAAGCGTCCCCAAAGCAGCATCATCATCAAAATCATATCAAAAACTCATCAACAGGATTAGTGAACAGGGGCAAAGTCAACCAAAGAAAACAGTCATGTAACTCAGTAGAATCAGCAGCATGAAGGTACAGGGAAAACAATGAAAGACCGGCAGACGAGCAAGTAAGAATCCCAACCAAGTCACTCCCTACGAAGAGTATATCTCCAACTCATCAAAATAAGCGTACAAAAACAAGGGAGAGAGATATACTCAAGGACGCAGCCTACTGGCCACTAGAGCCGGGCTCACTAGGTGAGCCAGACCGACGTGGCGGCTCGTCATAAGTGAAGCCACTAGGGGGTCCGAAAAGGCCCCAACCACCGTCAAAGCCCGGCGGCCAACCGTAGTGACCTCTGTAAAGATCCTCTTGCCAACTAGGCAAAGGATCAGAGGGAGTGTCCTCGGATTGAGAGTACAGAGGGGCGGGGTGATCAGGATGTGCATAGGGGTACGCAGGGTCCCCTCTAAAGTCACACCCGCCGGGCACACGATAATCGTACTGCCCGTCCTCTGGGAAGCTGCGGAGCTCCCTACTAGGCTCGGAAGGACCTTGCCAGTAGGGGTAAGTGGGGAGATTGTCCCCCCCCCCAAGAAGGAACGGGGCCGTGCTGAGGCGGCCAATTGGGGTAGTTCACGGGGGGGGGCAATCTCTCCTCTATCCACAGCGGAGTCATAGAGGGCCTGCTGCTGCAGATGGTGGCCTTGCTGTGACTCATAAATTGCCTGCAACTGCCTAGCTATATCAGATAGCTGAAATGTACCTGTACCTGCGGGTTGCTGGGTAAACGGCTGCTGCTGCTGCTCCTCCTGAACCTCCTCCTCATTACCCATTTCAACCTCATCGTCCCCATCGACATCGGGCACTCGCCCGCTATCTCTCAAAACTCTCCACACATTAGGGGACTGACGCGTGAGAGAAGTGAAGTGAGGCTTGGGGAGGAAACAATGGTGGGCTCCTCTAACTAGCCACCTAAAAGCATTGGGGTTCGCCGTGGGGGTAATAAAATCAGAACGGCGAAGCTGGTCCAAATCAAGGTAAATATCCCCACTACTACCTACGGCCGTGCATAGAGGTAGAAGGTCAGTGTAACCTAATTTGGTGGCCAGTCTAGTGACCATCGCCCCGCAGTGTATGTCCCCTGGCTTTTTCCCCTTTGCTATGGCTTGGGAGGTTTGCATGAAGAGGAAACCCAAATTCAACCTCCGAGCATGCTCTGGCTTTGTGGCTATCCATAGGCAAAGGACCTCTTCCTTAGTCAGCTTCCCTAGGTCCTGCTTAGGAATGATAGAATACCCTAATAAACGGTGTAGGATCCTAAGGGCAGGGTGCCAAATCTCACTGGCTAAGGAAGTCCGGGTGTAAAACTCATTTTTGCCTGAAATGGAACGCCACCAAGCGTACTCACTATACTCCCCAAAGCTCTCATATAGAGGGTAGTGAATGTCGGCATCGGGGTGAAGGTCGAGGGCTCGGTTGAACTCTGCCAATGACATGGTGTGGGGGTTGTTGAAGAGTTGGAAAGAAATTCGAAAGTCGTTATTTTCTAGACTATCCACTTGAAAAGACGAGAAAAACTCTAATGTGGGTTCTTTGTAGGTCATGAATGAGGAGTTTATGAATGACCCTAATCGAAGGTTGTCAAAAAGAATCCACAAATCATCATTAATACCGAGTTTTATCATGTCTCCACGATGGTAGTGTCTAGAAGGTCGCAACTTACGTTTTTGCATTTCCGAGTGTATGGAGGAGTGGCTTTTGTGTAAAAATTTTAGGGTGGGTAAGGCATTAGGTTGGTCTGACTCTTGGTTTTGGGACGATTGTCCCGACTTTGCAGTTTTTCTCTTCTTCCCAATTCTTAGACTCATGACTGCCCACCTCTTTTTTTTTTTTTTTTTTTTTTTTCACTCCTTTTCAAAGCCAACTCCGGCTATTTCCACCCTTAACCTCCACAAAACTACAATGTACCTGTTCACAAGCAATAATAATCCAACCACGCAACGAATATAGCCTAAGATACTAATCAACAACAACAAGTTCAACAGAATCCAGCAATAATTTCAACAATAATCAACCAAATTTCGCTAATAACCTAAGATAATCAAAATCCTTACTTAAAATTAATCCAAGAGAATAATTAACTAAGGAGATCGAATACCTTTACCTTTATGCGGAAGATTGCTGTTTTGGTGTCGATTTGGTGAAGGATTTGAGTAGGAGGGGGGGGGGGGTTCGTTGCGGTTGTGCCCTTGATGCCCAATTGCTACCTTTGAAGATGAACAAACGGAGAGGATGATTGATTGAAGCTTGAGGATGATTGATGTGGTATATATTTTGAGAATGATTGATTTATGAAGGTGGAAGAAGATGATCTTGGCTATGGTGGTGAGGAGCGGCCGCGAAGAGAGAGAAAGGCAAAGAGGGTTTGGTTTATGTTTGTGAGGATTTGGAAATTGTGGGAATATAAGAAGCCACCGTATTTTTTTTTTTTTTTTTTTCTGATATCCAGAAAGGCGCGCCCGCTCCCGATTAAGGCGCGCCCGCTCCTTAAAGAAAACGCGAGCCGCTCCTATATCGCGCCTAAATCGCTCCAACTTCCTGGAAATCAGTAAAACTACAGCGCGCCCGCGCTAATAATAGACGCGCTCGCGCCTTCTTTAAAACGCGAGCCGCTCTGCAATCGCGGCCAAATCGCTCCTGCCTCCTGGAATGGAAGTAATTTTCAAGCGTATACCAGGCGCGCCCGCGAAGAAACCAGGCGCGCCCGCGCCTTACTGCTCATGCGGGCCGCGCTTCAGCCGCGATAAAATCGCTCCCACTCCCTGGAATTGGAGAATTTACATTCACAAAAACGGCGCGCCCGCGATGAAACCAGGCGCGCCCGCGCCTTACTGCTGTTGCGGATCGCGCTTCAGCCGCGATAAAATCGCTCCAACTCCCTGGAATTGGAGAAATTTTCATTCATAAAAATTGCGCGCCCGCGACGAAACCAGGCGCGCCCGCGCTTTAATGCTGCTGCGGATCGCGCTACAGCCGCGTTCAAATCGCGCTGAGGTTCTGTTTCTTTAGAATTCATCCGAGCACAAATTTCAAAATTCCTCTCTTTTTTAATTTTTCTGCTTTGCTCTTGCCTTTCTTTCCTCGTGGACACACGCAATCACGCCTGCATCAGAATTGATTGGGAAGAGCGTTAGGTGGATTAGTTCAAGCGATTTGAAAGAAAATAAAATCAAAGAGGTTAGAAACCGGGTTGCCTCCCGTAAGCGCTTCTTTAACGTCACTAGCTTGACGTACTTCACACGGAATCATGGTGATTTGGAAACATCAATGAGAGATAAATTTTCTGGCTTCTCAATTAGCTGACCCTCATAGTATGGCTTGAGACGCTGCCCATTCACTTTGAATGGAGGGTACTTGTCATTGAAAATCTCAACCGAGCCATAAGGAAAGGTTTTGGACACTTGAAATGGACCGCTCCATCTAGATCTCAATTTCCCGGGGAAGAGCTTGAGTCTTGAATTGTAGAGCAGGACCTTTTGTCCTTCCACAAATTCCTTCTTGGAAATTCGAGCATCGTGCCATGCCTTGGTTCTTGCTTTGTAGAGGCTTGCACTGTCATATGCATTCATTCTCAGCTCTTCCAACTCATGAAGCTCTAGAAGCCTTTGCTCACCCGCACTGTGGAGATCAAAGTTGATTTGCTTGATTGCCCAATGCGTTCGGTGCTCCATCTCTACGGGTAAATGGCAATTCTTCCCATAAACAAGCTTATAGGGGGTAGTCCCTATAGGAGTCTTGAAGGCGGTCCTATATGCCCACAATGAATCAATGAGCTTACTGGACCAATCCTTCCTTGTTCTAGCAACAGTCTTCTCTAAGATGACTTTTAACTCCCTATTTGTGACCTCCGCTTGACCACTTGTTTGGGGGTGGTAAGCAAGGCCTCGCTTGTGAGATACACCGTACTTTGAAAGAAGCTTGTTGAATGCATGGTGCTTGAAGTGTGAGCCTCCATCACTTATGATTGCCTTAGGAACACCGAATCTTGGGAAGATGACTTTCTTGAACAAATTGATGACCACCCTTGAGTCGTTGGTGGGAGATGCCACGACTTCCGCCCATTTGGAGACATAATCAACGGCAACTAGAATGTGCCGGTTTCCTTGGGATGAGATGAAAGGGCCCATGAAGTCAATTGCCCAAACATCAAAGATTTCAAGTTCAAGAATAGGATTTTGGGGCATCTCATCGCGCCGTGATATGTTCCCTGTCCTTTGGCACCTATCACAAGTCTTAACAAATTGCCAAGCATCTTTGAATAGAGACGGCCAAAAGAGCATACATTGCAAAACCTTGGAAGCGGTCTTTTGAGCACTCATATGACCACCACAAGGGGATGAGTGGCACATTGAGAGCACATCTTGGAATTCTTCATTAGGAACACATCTTCTCAAGAGTCCATCCACCCCTCTCTTCAACAACATGGGGTCATCCCATATATACTTCTTTGCTTCATGCTTGAGCTTTCTATGTTGTTGAGGAGTGAAATCTGGAGGTATGGCACTACAAGCCAAGTAGTTCACAATATCCGCATACCAAGGCTCCGATTTTGCCTCAAGAGCATATAAGACATCATCCATTAGGGCATCTTCAATTGGCAAATCGTCTTCATGTATTCTTGCAGCTCCTAACCTAGAGAGGTGGTCCGCCACCACGTTCTCGGCTCCCTTCTTATCTCTCATTTCGTAATCAAAATCTTGAAGGACCAACACCCATCTCAACAACCTCGGTTTGGCGTCCTTCTTACTTATCAAATATTTGAGAGCCGAGTGATCGGTATACACTATTGTCCTAGAACCAATGAGGTAGGTTCTAAACTTCTCAAATGAGTGGATAACCGCCAAAAACTCTTTTTCGGTAGTTGTATAATTTCGTTGGGCATCATTGAGAGTCTTGGAAAAATAGTATATAACGTGAAGTTTCCCATCCTTTCTTTGTCCCAGAACCGATCCAATGGCCCCGTCGCTTGCATCGCACATTAGCTCGAATGGTAGAGACCAATCCGGTCCTCGGACTACGGGGGCGGTGCAAAGGGCCTTTTTCAACCTGCAAAATGACTCATGACAAGCTTCATCAAATACAAATTCTTTATCCTGTTGCAAGAGAGATGTGAGAGGCTTAGCAATCAAAGAGAAATCTTTGATGAAGCGGCGGTAAAAGCCGGCATGACCAAGGAAGGACCTCACTTCTCTCACATTTGTGGGAGGAGAAAGCTTCTCGATCACATCAACCTTCGCACCATCGACTTCGATGCCCGCTTGGGAGATTTTATGGCCAAGAACAATGCCGTTTTCCACCATGAAGTGGCATTTCTCCCAATTGAGCACCAAGTTGGCACTCTCACATCTTTCTAAACAACGAGATAAATTCATTAGGCACTGCTCATACGTGCCTCCACCAACGGAAAAATCATCCATAAAAACTTCCATTTCTTCCTCGATCATTTCACTAAAAATTGACATCATGCATCTTTGGAAGGTGGCCGGGACATTACAAAGACCAAAAGGCATCCTACGGTAAGCAAAAGTTCCGTAGGGACAAGTGAAAGTGGTCTTTTCTTGATCTTTTGGGTCAATTGGGATTTGGAAGAATCCCGAATAACCATCAAGAAAGCAATAAAAAGCATGCTTTGTAAGCCTCTCAAGCATTTGATCGATGAACGGTAATGGAAAATGGTCTTTGGAAGTGTTGGCATTTAATTGGCGGTAATCAATACACATGCGCCAACCCGTAACAAGCCGAGTTGGGACCAATTGTTGCTTATCATTGATCATTACCGTCATACCTCCCTTTTTCGGCACTACTTGAAACCGGGGATACCCAATCACTATGAGCGATTGGATAGATGATCCCTGCTTCAAGTAGCTTGGAAACTTCCTTTCTCACAACCTCTTGCATGGAAGGATTAAGTTTCCTTTGCCGTTGCCTACACGGCTTAGCACCCTCCTCTAAATCGATCTTATGCATGCATAGGGAGGGGCTTATACCTTTGAGATCATCAAGAGTATAACCCAAAGCCTTCCTATGCATTTTCAAAACATTAAGCAATGAGGAGGTTTTGCTCTTCCGTGAGGTTAGCATTGATAATGACCGGAAAAGTATCATTAACATCCAAAAAGACATACCTCAAGCCCGAAGGTAGAGGTTTCAATTCTACTTTCGGAGCTACCTTACCATTGGAGATTTCCTCCTCTTCTACTTGGAAGACTTCATACGGCTTGGGGCATCTCTTGGTCGGGGGTTGTCTCTTCTTTCTCATCAAGCATTTCCTCATATAATTGCATCTCCTTTTGATCACCTACCTCATTCTCATTCAACAAGACATTCTCAAGTAGATCATTAGAAGCATGCATATAAGGGTATCTAAACTCATTCATCAAGTTTTCAATTGTATCTATTCTAAAACATTCATTGTCAGAGGAAGGTTGTCTCATCACCTTATTCAAATCAAATTCGATTAGAATCATTGTCAACCTTCAAGGTCATCTTGCCTTCTTTGACATCAATAATTGCTTTAGAGGTAGCTAGGAATGGCCTACCAAGATTATAGGAATTCTTTCATCTTCATCCATTTCAAGAACATAAAAGTCCACCGGAAAAGTGAACTTACCGACTCTAAGGGGTATGTCCTCTACTTTCCCTATAGGCAATTTTGTGGACCTATCTGCTAATTGGAGGGTGATGTTTGTAGGTGAAAGGTTTCCCACATTAAGCTTTTGGTAGAGCGAGAAAGGCATTAAACTCACACTAGCACCTAGGTCACACAAAGCTTTCCCCAAATGAACTTCATTGATAGAACAAGGGATGGAAAAACTACCGGGATCTTGCAATTTAGTTGGTAGCTTACTGGAGAGAATAGCACTACAATTTGCGGTTAAGCTAACGGTTTCAACTTCTCTCCTTCCATTCAGGAGGTCTTTTAGGAATTTAGAGTAGTGTGGCATCTCTTTCATAGCATCCACAAAGGGTATAGAAACATGCAAGCTCTTTACTACATCTAAAAAATTTTCTAAATTGGACATCAAGCCTAGACCTAGCAAATCTTTGGGGAAAAGGCAACCTCTCATTCCTAGGTTGGAGATTAAGGGGTAAAGATGTTTGATCTTTGGTGCTCTCCTTTTCGAGTTCCTTCTCTTTCTCTTTCTCACCCCTCTCATTCTTTCCGGCACTTCCCTCTAGAATCTCATTCTCTCTTGATGATTCATCCTCAACCTCAAGTCCTATCCTCACATCGGGACTCTTCTCAACATTTAGTTCACTCTCAAGGATCTTCCACTTTCTAGTAGTAATGGCATACATAGACTTGGGGTTGACACCTTGACTAGGTAAAGAAGAAGATGAAGAAGGGGAGGATGAAGAACTTGGTTGGGCAATTTGAGAGATTTGGGTCTCAAGCATTTTCATGTGTGCCTTGATTTGTTTCTTTTCTTCCTCTTGACTCTTATTATGGTTTTCTTGATTTTTAATGAAATTTTGAAGCATAGCCATCATAGGATCAGGAGGGGCTTCTATTTGGAGGGGTTGAGTAGGGGGAATTTGAGAATGGGGCCTTACTTGGTCAAAACCGGGGGTCTACTATTTTGTGAGAAAGTAGAAGCATTTTGAGGTCTATTACCCCGGAACCCTGATTGGAATTAAAACGTTGTTGGTTGTTGGAATAGTGTTGTTGGTTTTGATTCCAATTGGGTCTTTGGTTTGAGTAACTTCTTCCATTGTAAATTGGAAGAGTTTCCCCTACCTTGGCCTTGGTTATCATAACCCACCACACTTGATTCCATTGACTTTGATTCCAACCTTGGTTTTGATTCCAACTACGGTTTTTGGGTTTTGATTCCAATTTGGTCGCATTCCATTATTTCCCTCACGGGGCACAAAATTCATGGCATTACATCTTCAACATTATCATCATTTTCATGGGGAGGGGGACCTTCACTTATGGACATACATTGTTGAGAATTATGATCATAGCTCCACATATATCACAAAACATACAACCAGGAGGCATGGCATTGTAATTAGAGGGAGAAGAAGTAGAAGGATTCATACCATGGCCTCCCTTGGGAGAAGGGGAGGAAGCATTTTGGGAACTTGATTTCATGAACTCCTCCATTTGTTTCGCCATCTTTGCCATTTGGTTGGAAAGATTTGTGATGGCATTGGTTTGCTCGACGGAATGTACCGTTCCTTTGCTAGAAGTGGCTTCCCTCTCACCTTCGTACCAATCCTCATAATTGCGCACAACTTCTTCTATGATACTCTCCACTTCATCTTCCCTTTTGTTCATGATTGGGCCTCCGGCTCCGGCATCAAGGCTAGTCTTACTTTGAGGGGAGAGTCCTCCGTAGAATGTTTGGAGAACTTGCCAATTAGGAATCCCATGGTGTGGGCATTGCCTTTGTAATTCTTTGAATCTCTCCCATGCCTCACAAAGAGACTCTCCACCTCTTTGGCGGAAACTTTGAATCTTTGAGCGAGCCTCGGCGGTTTTCTTGTGATTGTAAAACCTTCCTAGGAACGCCGTAGTTACCTCATTCCAAGTCGTGAGGGAACCGGGAGGAACATCCTTGTTCAACCAATGTTCCGCCGCTCCCATGAGTGAGAACGGAAACATCTTCAATCTTATGTACTCTTGGGACACCCCGTTGATCTTGATAGTGTCACAATACTTGAGAAATTCTTTGAGATGCTCATGGGGATTCTCAAATTTCCCACCGGTAAATTGCCTCTTCTCTATCATTGAAATGAAATTAGGCTTTATCTCGAAATTGTTCGCTTGAGTGGTGGGGGCTAAGATCCCACTTTGTGAGGCATAAGGTTCGGGTGCTCCAAGTTGCTTTAGTGACCTTTGATCACCCATGCTTTGTTGATTATGGTATTGGGCAAATGGGTTGGGAGTTAAACCTGCAAATGATTCACGATCCTCACTAGAAGAGGGTGAAGGAGTAGGAGAGCTACTAACTTCCTCTTGGAAAGGGTTTTCCACACTATCCCTAATTTCCCTCCTCAATTGAGCAAGGGTGCGCTCCAGCTCTGGGTCTATGGCGCCAAAGGACTAGAACTTCGTTGCCTCCTGCGCATATACAAAGCTAAGTAGAAAGTGAGACTGACAAGCAAGGAGTAGTAGGAAAATTAAACAAGTGAACTAGTCTCAACGAAGGGATAAACGTACAATGGAAACCGTTTCCCCGGCAACGGCGCCATTTTGGTGAAGGATAATTAGGTCGTTGGA